>NC_134265.1:48712281-49029103 GCF_031893055.1 Leptodactylus fuscus
TTGTAATTTATGGCCTTGACTGTGCTGTAAAGCAGATCACTAAACGCTGTTAACAGAGCAGAGGAGAAGCTCAGCCAACATGGCCGCCCCCATAATCCTATATAGAAGACAGAATAAAAAAAATTGTAATCTGAAAATTAAAAAAACGGGTTAGAAAAAAGGGAGAGATCTGGTTTTTATCAAATAAAATTGGCAATATGTTCCTTTTTTAGTAATTTAATAGGAATGATTATAATGTAATCTCAGTATGGTGCGGTGATATTATTCGGTCTAGTATACATTGCACAAAGCAGTATTTCTAGTCAAAGCACACAATTGTAATTTATTCAGTAATATTTTGAGTATTTTATGCTAAATATTAGTATAAAGATGTCCTATAATACATAGTTTAGTTGGAGATCCTCTACAATTAGGAGACTGATGGACAAACCATCTCTGCATCACTTGGTCACACGTTTCGAGGTCTCGACAAACCTCTTCCTCCGATCCCGTATGTATTTGTATTTCTTACTTTTGTCTTTGCCTTCTGTATAGCTTATCTGCATGGGAAGTCATGCGTATTATTATTTTTACGATTTAAATTTCAGAAAATGAAAATTGCAAATTGTTTAACTTGTCAAGGGCACATTGAATGTCAGTTCTCGGCCGAGTGTATACAAATATATGTGTATTATCATTTGTATGTGTTTTTAAGCTTCCTCAAGCTCGATCCCATTTCAGGAGACTCGCATTAAAAGGAAAACAAGAATAGCTTTTAATCTTTTCTTTAATATGAACCCATATGGTTTACAAAGATTCATTTCATGACCGAGTCTGCTGGGTATATCTAATGTCTGCAAGCTGTTCTCAAAGTAGCATATGAGATTTACCGGCTCTATCTGTCTTTATTGCAAGTGGCACCATCGATTATTAAGTCTAGGGCATACATACTACACACATGCACAGAAAATCTGGTTTTCTTCCTATACTTTTGTATATAAATTGTAGTATCTTAGAAATCCTTATTCTAGGTATTGCTTCAAAACCAATAAAATAATTTTAAAAAATATATACCGTATATACTCGCGTAGAAGCCGACCCGAATATAAGCCGAGGCCTCTAATTTTACATAAAAAAACTGGGAAAACTTATTGACTCGAGTGTAAGCCAAGGGGGGGAAATGCAGCAGCTACTGGAAAATTTCAAAAATTAAAATGGTTGGAGTTATTGGGTGCAGTAGTTGCTGGGGAAGGGGAGGGGGTGTTTTGGTTGTCTGTCTGCCCCTTCTCTGAGCTTGAGGACTGGGGTATGTCCCCCACTTGGAATTCAGTCTGGCTGAATATGGGGTATCTGCAGTGCTCCTATTAACCCCTTCCCAACGGAACAGGAGCACTGCAGATACCGTATATTCAGTAGACCGGGCACTGTCAGACACAGGGATACCTAATGTGTATGTGTCTCACATTCATTTTCTACTTTTATATGTATTTTAAGGAAAGGAGGGATTTTAGAATTATTTTTTAAATTTTTTTTAAAGCTTCTTTTTTCCCCCCACTATTTTATGGGAGATTCTATACATTACTATTGCGGCTGGTCATAGACACCCCCCCTCCCCCCCCCCCCAAAAAAAAAGAAAAAAAAGAAAATAATATTTTTTTTTTTTTTTGCTTGACTCGAGTATAAGCCGAGGGGGGCTTTTTCAGCACAAAAACTGGGCTGAAAAATTCGGTTTATACTCGAGTATATATGGTATTTATTTTTATATTCATACTTAACATTAAAAAGACTATTGCACTGACACCAAATATTGATGGACATAAGACTTATTTTTATAGTTCGGTAGAAAAGTTTTGAAACTTTTTATATAATAATATTATTATTATTATTATTATTATTATTATTATTCAAACTAGAATCAGTTGAAGGTGTTTAAGTGTATGTCCTTGTCTTATATACTGTAGAGATTGTAGGGTTATAGGTTGGACTTGATGGACCGATGTCTTCATCCAACCTCATCTACTATGTAACTATGTAATGTGAGATATATTCCTACACAAAAACTCATGCACCCTTCTAGTTTTGTGAAGTGGATGTGTCACTCAGGTGATAACTTATCACGCCATCAGTATTCTAGCACAAGACAAAGTCCCATTTCTTTGTAAGATCTAATGGGCTGATGTGCCCCATCCAAGCTCCATTTTTTCATATTTGATTTAGCAAAATGGCAAGTAAGGCCCGGTTCCCATCTGCGTTCAGGAACCTCCCAAACGGAAACCCATCCACATAAAGTGAAATCTGCAGACCCCAAGACTATAAAGGGGTCTATGTGGGTTTCGCTCGGTTTCTGCATGCAAAATGCAGAGAGAAAATTGCGGCTTGCAAGACTTTTCTCTCCGCATATTTCTTGCAGATAGGGAAATAGAATGGCCCAAACACAGATGTAAACCAGGCCTAACATTGATACAGTCCTATGAAAAAGTTTGGGCACCCCTATTAATCTTAATCATTTTTAGTTCTAAATATTTTGGTGTTTGCAGCAGCCATTTCAGTTTGATATATCTAATAACTGATGGACACAGTAATATTTCAGGATTGAAATGAGGTTTATTGTACTAACAGAAAATGCGCAATATGCATTCAACCAAAATTTGACCGGTGCAAAAGTATGGGCACCCTTATCATTTTATTGATTTGAATACTCCTATCTACTTTTTACTGACTTACTGAAGCACAAAATTGGTTTTGTAACCTCAGTGAGCTTTGAACTTCATAGCCAGGTGTATCCAATCATGAGAAAAGGTATTTAAGGTGGCCAATTGCAAGTTGTTCTACTATTTGAATCTCCTCTGAAGAGTGGCATCATGGGCTACTCAAAACAACTCTCAAATGATCTGAAAACAAAGATTGTTCAACATAGTTGTTCAGGGGAAGGATACAAAACGTTGTCTCAGAGATTTAACCTGTCAGTTTCCACTGTGAGGAACATAGTAAGGAAATGGAAGACCACAGGGACAGTTCTTGTTAAGCCCAGAAGTGGCAGGCCAAGAAAAATATCAGAAAGGCAGAGAAGAAGAATGGTGAGAACAGTCAATGACAATCCACAGACCACCTCCAAAGAGCTGCAGCATCATCTTGCTGCAGATGGTGTCACTGTGCATCGGTCAACTATACAGCGCACTTTGCACAAGGAGAAGCTGTATGGGAGAGTGATGAGAAAGAAGCCGTTTCTGCACGTACGCCACAAATAGAGTTGCCTGAGGTATGAAAAAGCACATTTGGACAAGGCAGCTTCATTTTGGAAACAAAAATTGAGGAGTTTGGTTATAAAAAAAGGCGTTATGCATGGCGTCCAAAAAGAAACAGCATTCCAAGAAAAACACATGCTACCCACTGTAAAATTTGGTGGAGGTTCCATCATGCTTTGGGGCTGTGTGGCCAATGCCGGCATCGGGAATCTTGTTAAAGTTGAGGGTCGCATGGATTCCACTCAGTATCAGCAGATTCTTGAGAATAATGTTCAAGAATCAGTGACGAAGTTGAAGTTACTCCGGGGATGGATATTTCAGCAAGACAATGATCCAAAACACCGCTCCAAATCAACTCAGGCATTCATGCAGAGGAACAATTACAATGTTCTGGAATGGCCATCCCAGTCCCCAGACCTGAATATCATTGAACATCTGTGGGATGATTTGAAGCGGGCTGTCCATGCTCGACGACCATCAAACTTAACTGAACTTGAATTGTTTGTCCAAAATACCTTTATCCAGGATCCAGGAACTGATTAAAAGCTACAGGAAGCGACTAGAGGCTGTTATCTTTGCAAAAGGAGGATCTACTAAATATTAATGTCACTTTTCTGTTGAGGTGCCCATACTTTTGCACCGGTCAAATTTTGGTTTAATGCATATTGCACATTTTCTGTTAGTACAATAAACCTCATTTCAATCCTGAAATATTACTATGTCCATCAGTTCTTAGATATATCAAACTGAAATGGCTGTTGCAAATACCAAAATATTTAGAACTAAAATGATTAAGATTAATAGGGGTGCCCAAACTTTTTCATAGGACTGTATATGCCTGGTACCTGCTGTCAGCTTCAAGCCATAGGTTTCCAAAACCTGTTGCCAAGGTTTAATACATTTATTGCATTTTTGATGTCATTAGTGGTCATAAGTATTTGAAGTGGTCAGTAACTTGTGGGCCACATAAAGCTCATGAGCTTTGTTTGGGGACCTCTGTTGTTATGTATATCCTAATGGGGTTCAAAGTAAGAGAGAACTTGGCACTCAGAAGATTCCTGTGCTAAAAGGTTTTTTCATTTATTGGAAAATTTCACAATCTAAAACATTAGTAACATTTCGGTAACTGCACCAACCATCATACAGATTGCAGTAGGGGGAAGGAATATTCAGTGTGCTGGTCAGGGAATAGCAGGGTAGAACCCTACCTGGGCGCCAAAAACCTGGTAGAGTGACGTGTATTTCCGAACACTCTAGATATCCTAAGAGCGTTCTCCAGGACTAACCTGTCCGTTTCTAGCTGGGGAAGGCGTAGGTGTAGTTGTAGGTGTAGGTGAAGGTGTAGGTGAAGGTGAAGGTGTAGGTGTAGGTGAAGGTGTAGGTGTAGTTTAATCTTTGTCTCAAACACCAGATCGGGCAGTGGGGAGAGGCTCCTTCTGCAGGCTGTTGTCTTCCAGTCAGATAAAGGAAAGTAGAGGGGATGCTGTCACTGATCTTATGGGTAAGGGAGAAAGAGCTGTTGTTTTCTATGTTTAGTGTTCCTTTAAGCCTGTTGAATTTTTACACTTAAAATAAAATAATTATAAATAAAGTACAGTAATGAAATTCTCTTTCCAGCAGTAAAATGCAATCTGACGTCTTGGTGTTTAATTTATTTTGTCCTATCATGCTATCCACAGCTGGTAGCTGCCACACGCAGCTTATCAAATATATTGTATATGTTCATTACTTGATATGTTTGGGTACAAATTGTCTCTCGCGTTAATAAAAGACACAGATGTGAGATGTTTCTCAACAATTAAATCTGTAATTACTGGATCATCACGTTTTTGATAAATCTCTCCTCTTCATTGCTGCCGATGTGTAGAACAGCGTGAAGATTTGCATAGGTCATGAAATATTTATACTCTGGTCTGAAGTGGCAATTGAAAATATATCTTGGTCTTCATTGCCCATTGCAGATTTGGCACTTGTGTTGGGAAACGTGCTGTTGATTAAACATGAAGGGAAAACTGAGACTCGTGCTGGGGGAGAGCTGTCCTGGCAGGGCAAATGCTCTGGGCAGAATTGTCTCTTATGTAGCATGAAGCCAACCTGATTACTAGGCAAGTGGAGCACAATGGCCCTTGTACCCTTATTCCCAGGCTGGAGGTCACCAGTCATCTCTGCCACTCGCTCAAAATCATAATGCAGGGATATTTCAGGATAGCAGGCATATAAGGTTGTTGTTATGACTTCTAATGTGGTCATACTGGTTATTCGGTGAGTCCTTTTTGACATCTGCAGCATTGGTTGGTTATATGTACAAGCTTGCCATGTGCCATTGCCAGGTGGTATTTATCAATATATTGTCACATGGAATAGAGGCCTTTTCGGGCCACCTCAAGGCTGGGTGTGGCAGCCAAGACAGTGGAATCAGGGTTGGGGAAAGAAGTTACTTACTCCAAATCTGTCGGATTTCAGTAATTACATAATACATGTATTAGTATGGAATAAATAATTAGATTCCTAGTTTGTTTCAGATTTACTTTACACTTGTGTTTTAATGAATTAAGAGGATCTTTACTTCTCCCTACTGACCATGGCTATCATGGTCCTTTATGGAAGAGTCGAAGGCAGAGCAGGAGTCGGAGTCTGAGTTGGGTTGTGGAAGAATAGCGGAGCAGGAAATGGTGGTTTGGCTACTGTAAGCTATTGGCTCCATTGCCATCTCTTTACTGTATGTGGGCCCTAAATAGCTTTTGAACAAGCTTGGTGTAAAACCTGACACGTAGTATTTAAATAAATATATATAGATTTTTAAGGCTGGGTTCACATCTGTGCCCAGCTCTCCATCGTCTGGGTCTATCTGAGGACCTGGACAACAGAGAGCCGGGCCGCTGAAACTGGACAGCAGTGGACCCCATAGACTATAATGGGATCCACCAGGTGTTCATCTGGGGTCCGCCATTTTTATACTGAAACTGGTGAAGGACTTTTCTGTCCACAGATTTCTGGCAATTTTAGCAGAGAATTCTCCAACATGAATTTAGCCTGAGTTGTAAATGGAATAATTAAATACAGTGAAAGTAATGTCTGGGAGTAAAGAGGTTGTCTATCAATTTTTGTTTATTTATGATCTATAGTTAGGAAAGGGTATAAACATCTAATCAACAAGTGACCGATAGCTGGCCCTCACAACTGTCCAGGGGTATATGAGGTCTATGTACTATACAGTGCACAGAGCTGGAAGGAGATGTGACATGTCCTGTATAGTGGCCAGAAGCCATTACTGTTCATTCGATGAGAGTTGAGCTACCATAATGGCCCCCAGTCATCAGCTATCAGCTCTGTACACTAAATGGGATGTAACATAATTATGATGACTTGTAGTACCACTAATAGCCTTTGGAAAGAGTGGCACTGTTTCTATGGAAAATACGCAGTCCCTTATTTTAATCCGGTTGATGTACACTTTTCCTTTATATTAATGTTACTGAGTATTTTTGTTTGTGATAAAGTATTTTATATATTAATCCTTTGTAATGTTTTATATTATAATGTGCAATATAATGTAACCGGATCCTCATATTTTTTATCTTTTTTTTTGCCCAGTTGTAGGACAAGTAATAGGAAGAGTTTAATTGGCAACAACCAATCTCCAGCTCTCCCCCGACCCCACTCTCCTCTGTCTGCTCATACAGGTATGTATAATATTTGCCTTACTTTTCTTAAATTTTGTTTTGTTTTTTTTTGAATGACCATGGCATGACTGTCAATATAGTCGCCTAAGCCATATAAAAGAGGCTGTCTCATTTCTAGGGTGCCAAAACTATTCAGACTTTCTATGAGTATTTTTGACTCTGCAGAGTAACTTTTTCGTTTCCATAAAGCGCAGTTCATACAAGTTTACGTTCTCCGTAGCTGTGCACTAGGCTTCGCATTATAATGTTAATGATGTTTATGGTTGCCGGAGTTTTTGGCAAACTTTACCTTTTGGACAGCAAAGATGAAAAAACAGATTTTCAATTCAGAGTTTATGATCCATAACCAGACCGCTTGGCATTTCAGAGGCTAGAATCAATTTAGTGGTAAACAAACCTCTCGCAATGTTGTGGCTGGGGTTGAGTTTTGACGGATGTGTAACTGTTCTGATCTGGAACATATTTGTGAAAACTGGCAGGGAATGCTTGGGAACTAGTGACACATTATCTGTGCTATCAGCTTTCTTGGCAGCTGAAAGTTTTTTTTATAACCACTTTAGAAAACTATTTTTTCCATTGGTCACTCAATTCAAGGACGTATTGTTGTAGATGCCCAAGTAATAAGAGGAAGCATATTTATCATGACCTCTAGTCTAAATGCTTTAAAAATATAGGGGCATATTTACCAAGTCTCAGCTTTGCAGGTAGCCATAGCCACTTTCCAAAAAGAGGGCGTGGCAGGGTGTGCTATGGGTGGGGCTACCAAGCAATTGGAGTTGCATAAGAGCCCCGTACACTGTATAGTGGAGGTTTCGGTGAACCGCATCACTGCCCCTATTACTTGAATAGGAGCTGTGCTGTATGCTTGTGCCCTGAGGCTACTAGAACAGACGATCTGTGCAGGGTTCTGTTGTTGGATCTTGACAGATCACTTACTGGTGACCTATTCTGTAGATAAGCCATCAGTATGAAAATTTGATTTGGGGCCGTATATCCTATAGATTTTAGTTGGAGTAGTAGGGTGCATGCTTGGCCACTGATCTACTCAAACTCTTCACTGCACTTATATAGAGATTAGAGATGAGCGAGTAGGTATTCGATCGAATAGTCGAATATTGAGGTCTACTCAATTAAAATTTTCGAATATTTCACTACTCGCTCATCTCTACTGTATACGTTTTTTTCAATGCCTACGTTGTCCTAGTTTCTGTCCCACCTCCCCTGCATAGTTATTGGTGTAAAAAAAAAAAGCACCAGGGAAGGTGGGAGGGGAATCGAATTTTTACTGCGTTTACCGCCGCGTTTTTGAATACTGTAATATTCGATCCAATACCTACTCGATCGAATACTACTCGCTCATCTCTAATAGAGACATAAAACAAGGGATTCAAGACTAGTGATCAGAGAGGGCTTTAGGGCTAGATCGACCAGACATCTATCACCTCCTGTGAATCGGCTGAAATGTCAATTGTTGGACAATCCCTTTAGTTGTAACCTGTTTGCAGACATTAAACCATCAGCATGTCCTCATGCACTGGAGTGTTAGTTTCCCAAATCTGTCTATGCCAAGTCTGTCTTCACCAGAGTTCTCTAACTGAAAACTTGACTAGGTACTGAGAGCCTATGTCGGCCATTGGATTTATTTCTGGTGCTCCTGGCGCATTCGCATTTCTCTGATGACGCCAATGGCAGCACACCTTGATTCCCTGCGCATGCGCTACTCCTGGAGATGACCCTGACTTCATTGGTGACCCAGAAATCTACTCCTCCCTGGAGCAGAAAGACATGGCATGTCTGGGACACTAAACCATGAGTACTAGGGACCTTTTATAAGGCCAAACCAGCTGACTTCTTTTCTTTACCATTTTTGTCACGTGTATCGGAGCCCTCATAAAGCAGCTGGTACCTGGTAACAAGGAACCATCAGAATTCCAAATATAATTTTAGCCCTTATAGAGAGGAAAATTGAAAATCTGTATCTATATTGGCTGCTAGAATTATTTTGTGCAATCAATCTGCGTCCTTCCATATTCTCTTCTACACCAGGGTACCAGTTTAGCAATACTTTCTCTTTATATCATATGCAATGTAGAAAAAGATCCATCACTAAAAGTGTCTGTCGAGGAGGAGAAGTAATAAGGCGGATCAGACCCAATCACTTTAATTACTTTCATCTTGCTTTAAGCTATTCATCGTGAACAGCGGCACAACCGGAGAATTGTTCAGAATCAGTCCTCATATATTGAGAGCGGATAATTCTCTTATAGGATGTAGAGCTCTTTCCGTCTTATTACTGAGCTTTTCCTCTTCCTATCTAAACAGAATGGGTTATTGCCCTTAAATTAAACTAAATTCAGATTTCTCAATGAGCCTGACTTGCATCTAATTGCCGAGGTCTAGAGCTCATCCATGTGAAGAGGTCAGTCACCCTTCCCATACCCGCTGCCATGTAAGGCCATGTTATATCGTACTTAAACCAGGGATTTAGGAAACAGAACATTCATTTTCTTTGCGTTGGGAGATTAGTACATTCGTTTTAACCATCTTCGTTTTTAGCAAAAATTAGAAGAATGATTTTCTGCTAATATTCATATTACGGATTGATGCACATGCCTGAGCTGTGTGGAACCGTAACATGGCACCCATACATCTAGGGCGGTATAGTTAATCCAATGAATTTCATTAATTCACCCTTTCAAGGAGTCATTTTTTTGATTTTCACCGGAATTGTGAAATCGCTGTCAACCCTGTCCTGGAGTGTGATATCTTCCATGCTGACCTTTTCTTCCACTGTAAACTATGATCAACACTATGTGGTAGGACGTAGAAGCCTGCATCATATATACCCTCCTCCGCTCCATGCCTGCTCAATCAACGTTTTTTGTCTCTTTAAGAAAAATCTAAAAATTTAAGATTAAAATCTGCCATGGACTGGGATAGAAAAAAAATTTAAAAAATGTGCCCCTGCTGGTCTCTATATCCTGATCACTAGTTGGTGATGTTTTGACATGAGCATGACCGCTGTATCTGTGATCTCAGTGGTGGACAACCAGTTGCTTTTATCGTCATGTGTCTGTCAAAAAGTCCCCACTGAAGGGCAGTATAGCGAGTTCGGTGGGAGAGGAGGGCTGGCGTGGCTAGTGACGGCACAGGAGCAGCAGGGGATCACACAGAAGTAATATAAATGGTATATGATGATCAGATATTTGCCGTTACATACTGCATCATTTTAATGCTCCTTAGATCCTTGTAAAAATCCTACCGACCTAAGACCAGCGGATTACCATTCTAACATGATATGCGGTTCATGTCAGTGCTTGCAGCCCAGTCTATCATAATAATACGCTGTGCTCCTTATTTCCTCTGTTATATAATGCATGTCGTGCCTTGGCTCTACCACACTACTTCATAACGCACATCTTGCCTTGCTCACAACCAAATGGTCGTATAAAGTTACTGCGGTGAAGATTCCTCTGTAATTTCTCATAAAATGCATCCATTATTCCGTTCCCATCGACCATTTGTCTGTTTTATGGATGATTTACTGCCACGAAGGAAATGGGAAATTTTTAATAACATTTTCATATAGATGTTTGTGTGTCATAGGCTGGTTGATTCATTTTAACCCTTTGTTTTCAGTGGGGGGTGTTGTGTTTTTGTTTTTACTTTTCTACTTAAAAAAAAAAAAAAAAAAAAAAACAGAATTCATCCCAGGAGAAGAAAGAAAACCTTCTCAAATCTCTACTCGAGCAATGCTTTACATCTCCGCAGGGAAAATGGATCAAAATCAATCCTGTCTCATTAATATTATCATTGCCAGGATATGCGGAGAGCTTCACAAAAGTTTTAGAGCCGCAAGTTAGAGATCACTTATCTTTTCTGTGATGCTGTGAATATATAGAAATGTATGTTGCTGAAAAAACCCCTATATAAAAAACTGCAATATTGTGTATGAGGATCCCTAAGATAATAGCTTTTGTAGAAGTGCATTTTGTTGTCTTATTTCATAAGCCCTGGATTTTAAAGCTAGCCATTTATTGGCCGTGACCTCTTTACTGGTTTCCTTGCCCGTCATCTGTTTCATAGTGGACATGCAATGTCATTAGAGCCTTGTCCCATAGAAGTGAATGGAATGGGGCTGTAATTACAGAGCATGGCTGCAATGAAACAGATCAAAATTTGTCAGACAGAGTTGGTCCTTCCAAATCCTGATCAAGTCAACAGGTTTGGGGCACATTTCTCTTATGTATATGTGGGCCTTCAGGTCCTTCAGCCAGCTAGATAATGGATACAATAGGTGTTCCTACCCCTCTAGAACCAAGCAGAATTTTATATTGTCGACACTTTTGACTTGCCATTAGTTGTTAGATATAGAAAACGCATTCATTTGCATCCTCTACATGAGATATGTACCTGGTGATATGAGATATTTACCTGGTGATATCAGATATGTATCTGGTGATATGAGATATGTATCTGATGATATGAGATATGTATCTGGTGATATGGGAAATGTACTTGGTGATATGAGTTATGTACCTGGTGATATGTATCTGGTGATATGAGATATGTATCTGGTGATATGTACCTGGTGATATGAGATATGTACCTGGTGATATGTATCTGGTGATATGAGATACGTATCTGGTGATATGAGATATGTATCTGGTGATATGTACCTGGTGATATGTCATATGTACCTGGTGATATGTACTTGGTGATATGTACCTGGTGATATGAGATATGTACCTGGTGATATCAGATATGTATCTGGTGATATGAGATATGTATCTGATGATATGAGATATGTATCTGGTGATATGGGAAATGTACTTGGTGATATGAGTTATGTACCTGGTGATATGTATCTGGTGATATGAGATATGTATCTGGTGATATGTACCTGGTGATATGAGATATGTACCTGGTGATATGTGATATGTATCTGGTGATATGAGATACGTATCTGGTGATATGAGATATGTACCTGGTGATATGAGATATGTACCTGGTGATATGAGATATGTATCTGGTGATATGAGATATGTATCTGGTAATATGGGAAGTGTACTTGGTGATATGTGATATGTATCTGGTGATATGAGATATGTATCTGATGATATGAGATATGTATCTGGTAATATGGGAAGTGTACTTGGTGATATGAGATATGTACCTGGTGATATGTGATATGTATCTGGTGATATGAGATATGTATCTGGTGATATGTGATATGTATCTGGTGATATGAGATATGTATCTGGTGATATGTACCTGGTGATATGAGATATGTACCTGGTGATATGTGATTATGTATCTGGTGATATGAGATATGTATCTGGTGATATGTACCTGGTGATATGTCATATGTACCTGGTGATATGTACTTGGTGATATGAGATATGTATCTGGTGATTTGAGATATGTATCTGGTGATATGAGATATGTCTCTGGTGATATAAGATATGTATCTGGTGATTTGAGATCTGTATGTGGTGATGCAATCTCCTGGTATGTATTACATGCGAGGAGCTGGTGGTGACATAATCTAAAGTCAGATTGGCCACCTCTGACTATTTAGAATTACCACCATCTAATTCGCCAGCAGTTCACAATATCAATTATAATTAATCCTCCGATTCCCTTGGTGCTAATATACATTCGGCACATCACAAACTCTTGTTTTTTCTCGAGTAGACAGCTATTAAAAGTGCATTAATAATGAACGGAGTGAGATCAACATATGTCTTTTCAAAAAGATTAGCATTTCTTGCCTCTATAGTGAAGATGTACAACCCCACACATCTCATTACCAAACAATGAAACCGTTTAATTAATCTGGATATCCATTTCTTAACAATAACGACTTCCCAAATGAGGCACCCCGTGTGGGGCTGTGGTGGGTAGTGCCAGCTTCACATGCTGATTACCTATTCATTTCGCCACTTCTCCCCCAGGAAGATTGAGTTAATTACCTACCCACTGCCTGCCCGCCACTTAGCGTTCCTTTAGCGGGTCACAAATATCAACCGTAATCTCTGCAGTAGATCGACATTATCGCACAACTGAAAACATACAACAGCCAAGAAATCCCTGGGAACAGCAGGATTTAAGTAATAAGCGAGCCTTGCACATATGGGCAGGGAATTCACTGGCACCAGTTTTCATTTAAAAGTCTCTCAGGTATTAACTTGCAGATGGGTGGATGAATGCAGAGTGCAAAATGCTGGAGGATGAAGGTCACGTACTTGACTTTCCCTTTTCTTATCATGCTTGTCATGTGTATCTAGTGTATTGGGTATTTGTATGTATAGGTATGTGCTTTGGATTTTTTTTTTGTAAGATATATACAGTGTGTGTGTATATATATATATATATATATATATATATATATATATATATATATATATATTTATAGAATACTGTTTATTATGTGCATTCTTGTATTATACTATATACATATTAAAAATTAAGGGGATTGTCCTGGATCATTAACATGTTCCATCCCTGGGTCATGCCAGAACCAGCCCCCCATCCCAAAGATTACTCCACCCCTCTCAGTAGTAGTTTCAATAGGATCTAGTTTTCTATAGTCTACCAGCTCCCATGTGTGAAAGCTGGAGAGGAGAAGTAAGTGGAACAACCTAGATGGGGATTGGTTCCAGTCATGTGACCCAGGGTTGTAACCAGCCTGGAGCCATCAGGTCCAGCTTGAACCAATGCCCAGAGGAAGTAAGCTAAATTAAAGTCCTTGGACAACCCCTTTTAAATCAATTGTAAATTATTGTAATATATATATATATATATATAAAATATAATATGTATTTCTAAAAAGTTCCACATGGCACATAATAATAATTAATAAAAAAAAAGTCCTACTCTCCTACCCCGTGTCTGTCCCGTTGAGACACGTAATGGGTTCCTGTTGCCTTCAACTTTCTGGCCCTAGATTGAAACGAAGGAAATCCCAATGATTGGCGGACTAGAAATTTTCTGTAGGATGCCTCTGTCTCCACTAGCTCTCATGTAAGGATGCAGCTTTATTTCTTTTATTTTTGGACTACTATCCTTTTCCATAGCCCATGTGGGATCTCTCTATTACACTATGAGGCTTGGCTGCTGAGGAGAACGTGATTTCCCCCTCCCTCCCCCTGCAGATGCTGCTGTGGATTCTTTTTCTTCACTTTATAAGAAATGATAGAAACCCCCTGACTGTGTAGTATTCTATTCCTATGGCCTTGGTCTACCACGTGTGGTAAATCGCCCATGGCATAATGTTTGTGTTTGGGCACGCTATTGACATCATTAGTTTTCTTCATTTCCTATATTTTTTCTTATACTCCTCAGCATTATATTGTTCTGCAGAGTTAGATTTGTATTTTTTATTCACTTAACACACTTCAGTTCCTTCCATACAGTCACCAGGGACCTGGCTGGTAACATCCTCAGGATGACACCGGTGACTTTCACTGGACTCTCTTCATCCGTTCACAATTCTGTCTCTTTACAAAGTCACAGCACATATACACAGATGGTAATAAGTAGACGGATCACTGGTCACAAAGTATCAGGACTCTTTATCTTACGAGCCCGAGAATGGCCTGGTCTACTAATAGAATGATAGAAAGGTAAAAGTAAAGCGATTAATAAAAACCACAACCAGATTTTAAGGGGAATAGATTTTTTTGTATTCTATTAATCCTTTTCTTCAAGCATGTAAGGTATATGTCTCTGTCTATAGTCTTGAGTACACGCGTGGTTGTGAGTCATCTGTCCTTGAGAATCATGTCCACATGACGTGTTACAATATACTGCGATGGATTCTTAATGCATTCAGTACAGGGTTGCCAGCTGTCCGTAAATTCACAGACAGTGGACCTTTAGTCGTTGTTTTAATAACAAATGCTTCCATTTTTGTATGATGCTGGATTATTTTACAGATTATTGTGGATATAATTATTATTATATTACTAAATATATTATTAAAGTATGATTTGTATCGACCAGAACTAAAGTGGCTGGAATATCTCTCGACTGCACTATATGTCTCTATTCCCATCCGGCCTTACAGTTTGGTCCTTGTTTTAGCAAGAAATTTTGTTCTTGATTGCCCTTAATCTTTGGAAATATTAATGTATAAGTTCCATTTAAAGACTTGTACTCCGTATTTGCTATCCTCTTGGTCACATATCTTTATGTGTAACGTTAGGTCCACACTAGCATTCTGGGACTCCATCCTCTATTCCGCCTAGCACTTCTCTCTCTGCCGATTTTGGGTGGAAACCAGGAAGACTCTAATCTAGTCTGTGCAATCTGTGGGTAACTGCTTTTCAAGCAGATAGGGTTGCCGGTTGGGGACTTGAAGAATGGAAACTCGAACGTTCGACTGTACCATAATCTGCCACTAGTTAGGAGGCCTTCTGGGCAGCAGGCAGATGGAGTCAGGGTCTAGACCAGTTTTGGGTAGAGTCAGAAAAAAGTCTAAAATTCCTGGAATAACATGGCCCTTCATCAGTCCTAAGGGTTCCATATTACCAAGAAAAAAACAAAAATATGAGATGACTAAAAAAAATGATCTGGTAATCTTAAGATCACAATGAGACCTTCATTTAAAGGGTTTTTCCCATCTCAATGTTTCAGCTGTCTGGCTTTAGTCTTTTCTTCTTACTTCCTGTATTTTTCCTCCCTATGCTAAACTGTCCAGAGAAGTCTCACAACACTTATACAAATCAGATAATATGCAGATGCTTGTACAGAATGGACTCAGTGTTAGCTGTGTGGTTACATAGAGAGATAGCAGACTTGGCAAATCAGCAAAACTGCAGTTAGTTGAATGATTGTCCCGCCAGCAAGAGCAGTGAGTAAGTGACGTCACTTGTCCTATAGTTCCGTGGTTATAGTGACAAAGTGTAAAGAATGGGAGGGATTAGATCACATAACAGACAAACAAAGCAACATTTCTAAAGCAATATATTTAGAAAAAGTCTTCAGTTTACATAAGCTACTGGTATAGATAAGATCCTTGAGATGGGACAACCCGTTTAAATAACACACAGTAAGCCATCTTACTAGAATATACTGTAATGTCAATGTTTTCATGTTTTACGGCTGATGTGTTTTTACATGATCTGTTCATTGGTGTTAAGTTTATTAGCGAGCCTATATATACTATATTTACATGTTTTCCTTTCTCTCCCCATTCTCCACAGGGAGCAGCCCACAAGACAGTCCGAGGAACTTCTCCCCCAGCGCATCCGCTCATTTTTCATTTGCACGAAGGTAGAGGCTCAGTCCCCAAGTACATTGGGGCACCATTTTTCTTCCAATAAGGCATAATTAGCATCCTAATCTTGTCTAATTGCTTTCTAATGTTTTGCGGCTGAGAAATAAGTCATCATTCATGATTATTAATCTGCACGCCTAGTTTCTTCTGCACATCCTCACAGTAGGTGCTGTTTTTAAATAAACACGACATGTCAGTCCATGTAGATGGCCCATCCTTTTCACTGGCACATATTACATTATCATAATGCTGCTGTCACATGAAATCCTGTAAGATTCGCTTAATTCGTGGTTGTATAGCTGCAAACCTTGTCACAAGACTAATAGGGCATTTAAGGAGAGATTTGTTTTTTCTCTCCTTATTCCGTGTAATTTCTTAATTGTGAATTAATTGCTTTATTTTTCACTGGCAGTGAACCAGGAGGCCAGTCAGACATTCAGTAATTTCTTCATTTAGGCCCCATGCACATGGCTGTATGCAGGATTCATGTCATGCAAGTCCAGAGAACACAGCCATATTCCTGTATGGGCCGTACCTCTGATATTACCCTGGCATCCGGGGATTCCTATATTCTCATAGAGCCCATAAGAATTTACAACTGTTTGCAGAGGAGAATCACTTTGCCTTTAGAGACACTACACACAGGCACATGCCCAACAATGTATGTCTCTTCTAATAGTTCATTTCTATTATACTTCCCCTTATACGTCTGTATATTCAGCTTGGCATGGCCTGCATGTGTTTTCAGTGAGGAAAGAGGAACAAGTCCCTGCCAGACATCGGTGGCTTATCTACATTGGAAACAAATGATCTGTCATGTTGAAATTAAATATGCCCAATCCTTTCTTCCCCAGCATACACGTGTCCTTCCTTACCTTTCCTCTGAGATGAACCGGATGTTTTTTTGTTTTTTTCAGTGGTTGGGTAGTACTAGTGAAGGGGTACTTAACTGGTGATGATATCAGTCTGGACGAAGACTGATCTCTCAGTCCAATGTCCAAAATACCCCGAGTTCACATGGGGTATTTTGGTCAGGATTTTGAGGCCGAATCCGCCTCAAAACCCTGACCAAAAAGACGGCAAATCAATGGGAGCCGGTCAGTTCTTTTTTCCAGGAGCCGATTGTTCCGGATTGCTCCTGATTGCTCCCGGAAAAAAGAAGCGACATGCTCATTCTTCAGGCGCGACATCCACTTGAAGACAATCTCTTCTGCGATTAGGCCCCTTCATTTGGGCCTAATCCGGATCGGATTGCCACGACTGGATGCCAGTCACGTTTACCTGTATTTTGGACCGGAACCTGAGGCGGCCTCCACGTCAAATTCTGGTCCAAAATACCCAGTGTGAACTCAGCCTAACTGTTATATAGCACAGTAGCAGCAGAGCAACGACGTCCCTGCTGTATATTGGTCAGGAGATCAGTCTTTGTCCTTATTGAGACAGGGGTTCGGAACACTGTCAGTGTCATCATGGAGGGGGGGGGGTTCTTCTTGTAGGCTCTTACACCTGGGCATATGGTGTTGAATAAGGGGCAGTTTTTAGTGTGCATACGTGTAGCATTACACTATTAGGGGGCACCAACTTGGTACCATACCTTGTAGAGGCCACTAAAGGATGCTATTACTGCAGGGGGCACAAAGAGATCTGGTTGTGGTCAGAGAGGGCATGGGTGAGATTGGGCAGGGTTAATTATGTGGCTTAATATGTAAATACTGGATGTTTATCTTGGACCTTTATATAATGGGGGGCCCTGGTCAGCGGACCTTTACAGTTGAGTACCACTGATCTAGCATTCTGCGGTATTGTATCATATTGAATTTCTTTAATAAATTTGGAGTCCTTAACCAAATTCATGCTAAGGTAAACTGGAACACATGCTGAACGTTCAACGTCTGAGCACTGTATACACGTTACATGGTTACCCAGTCCTACTGAGATCATCAGTTCTGGCCAACCTAAATGTTGTGTGTATGGCCATTTTTAGTTATCATGACCGTTTTAAACCAAGCTAAACATGTCCTATTCATTCTAAGGGCTTCAGAATGATTCCATGAGAGGGCAGCATTATGTAGCCAGCTACGGTCGGATCAGAAGGCATATGTACGGTCAGGATATCAGTAGATTTGCCATATCGTCAATACAATTATTCTGTTTCATTTCACAGGATTACCATTAAATTTTGAAGTGACTCATATAGTGTTGTCTGATAGAATGACCAGTGTGTATTACATGATAGCAAGTCCTGACAATTGTTTTGTTTTTATTGAACTGCAGGACAGATGGACGCCGCTGGTCTTTGGCATCCCTACCCTCATCTGGGTATGGAACGAATACACCAAGCTCCACTGTATCTGTAAGTTGTATTCATTCTGTGTCTCTTACTTTTATCATTATTGCATAGTTTTGTCAGACTGAGTTTTTGAGGTAATAAACAATGTGAAGCTACATGTGCTCCAACTTTCTAACTACACCATATTCCCATGTAGCTGGAGAAACCCAGTTCCCAAAGTTATAGATCCTTATACATTTACTGACATGTCCTTCCCGATCTTTCCTCTTGGTATATTTGTCTTTCTGCATTACAATTACTTGTATGTTTTGTATGTACAATATGTGCTTGTTACCATGTATTAGTCTGTGTTCATACTTACATTATTGGATTCTTTGGGGATTTCTGATATCTTTATAGCAAAAACAGCGCAGTGACTAGGATCTGTCTGGATTTGTCATTGTTGATTTTGGATCTGGCTCTCATGACTCACCAATAAACCAAAGCAATGATAGTAGTGTGAACTGAGCCTTACTTCTATGTAAAAAAAACAGAATATGTTATTACTACAAATACAACAACAAAAGAAAACCAAAGCAGTATTTTTTATAAATCAGAACATCTGTATGTATGTATGTATGTGTGTATGTATGGTTTAAGCTTTGTATGAATCCATTGCACAATCCATAACATACGGTTTATTATTTCTTAAATGCCCTCTTATGGTGTAAAATAACCTAAATTAAATGGGTATTCCCATAACTCTTGTTCACCAACCTGCAGGCTCTGTGCTCTCTTCACTTCCTGGTTTTCTCGGCACATTGGTGGCCGGGGTTTCACTTGCTCTGCCATTTGCTATGTTTACAGTCGGTAATGAAGGATTGGTTGTAAATGCATTACCACAGTATGAAGCTGATGTAGCAGAGCTGGATTTGAGTCAGTTTTTAATACATACAGAGGTACCGGACTCCCTATCTCAGCCCTTATCAGACAAATTCAATTAAACTGGCTGATAAGTGGAAGAGCAGGAGATAAAAAGTTCAAAAATCTCGGAGGTATCACCTCCCCCCTCCCCTATCTGAGGAGCTCCGTTTAGACATACACAACTCAGAGCTTCTGCCGAGCACTCAGCCTCTCCCTCCTGAATCCCGTGATGATGTGCCTAGCTCATGACAAAGGACAACCACATTGAGAATTAAGAACACCATGCCTCGGCACAGGGGGCATCAAGGCCAGTGTATAATATGCCATTCTTTTAAAAGAAAAATACATAACAATTAAAAAGATCACTTAATAGCCACATTATTATTCGGTAAGTAGAGTTTACCGGATACACACATCGCAAACAGACAAAAAGAACAATGTATAGCTCTAAGTGGTCTTTAATAGTATGCAGCACTTGGCATACCAAAATCTATGGGTAAACTTTGACCAAGCCATGACCTTTTAATGGTTGTTTTTATCTTAATCTACTGGTTTTTGGGACACATGGGCAGGAGGACGAATGCAACAATACCAAATAGTCGGGCATGTTATCTAAATCAGTAGTGGACAAAAATTGATGTAGGCTCTTTATATAGGTGTATATACTCTGGTTACTATGTAATTGGTTGCTGTTGGTACAACGCGTTTTGTTGCTGTGGTGATATACCATACTGGCGTCGTCTTCACCTTTTGTATGGTGCATAATTTATGTTACCTTTACATTACTGACCTCGTATCACTTACAAGCAGTCTTTCCACTTTTACACGCTGTCATTACACTCACATTATATGACTTCATTAGTTGTGTGTTGTGTGGATTTTCCCCGTTGCTGCTCCGCCACGCCTTTCCTGTCTGTTGTATGAATGATGGCCCGGGTGCACACTTGCTCAGGGAACAGGAAAAGCAACAAGATCTGCATTTTAATCACCACACCTCGTAATTGACAAAGTCCTGGCTGACTGAGCTCAGCTTCTCTATACACAGGCCTGTGCCACAAAAAGCAAGACTCCATGTTCCTTACACAAAGCCTGGCACTCACTTCTCCTTCCATGCTGTATGTGTATCTCCTCATCGATCATAGCTGCTTATCGGAGGGGAGATCAGAACGATACGCTTACTTGTGTCCGACAATCATTCTTGTCTGAATCTGGAAGAAAATAGAGACGCTCTTGAGTATATGTATAGTTTTTATTACCCGACGACTTGACAGATCTCAGTAGCTACCAAGATAATTTGCCATAACAGGTTATCCAAGACTTTCAATTGATGCCATATGGTTTATGTATTGAAGGGATGAGCTGCCAGATATGTATGCTACTGGGCAAATAATCAATGGGTCAATTAATAGTCTTAAAGGGGTAGTCCAGGAGTAATGGGAAACTCTGGAAGGCAGGGGGGGGGGGTCTAAGGCAGAAAACAATGTTGTCACACTCCCTTATCCCCAGCAGTCAATTGTATAGTCCCAGTCCTCTTTCTCTCCTGTGCCAGGACTCACCAGCTGGAAGTTTGCCTCGCCGCTTCTGGCCCAGCGAGATACAACGCAGGAGGGAAAGGGGACCAGCAAAGCACTGGGGATATAAGAGTATGAGTTTGTTTCTTATATATACAATCTGAGATGCCCGTGATTCCTGGACAACCCCTTTAATCTATAAGTAGCCAAACACATAAGCTTTATATACACTATGTATGAACCAATTTTGGTGTGACTGGCCCACCGACTAATACAGATTGGAACGTGTTGACTTTCCCCCAACAGTAGATGTCAAGAGAAATGATAGGGCTGTTGGGTGGGCTTAACATGCCCACTCCCTTTGTTGTCTCCAAAGGTGTCTTACTATGACCGATATTTGCTCCCCTGGGACATAAACCACTGCCAGAAGAAACACGTGTATGTTCAGATGAGTGAGGGGGAACAGCTGTCGTCTCATAGCCATTGAAGGTGGATGGGCATATTCTGGAGTCTATTCTGGATTTATAGTATTTTTTTTAACAGCAAGAATAGGATTATGTGAAAAAATGCAGAAAATGTGATTGGAACCTGATGCAACACACAGAAATATGGGGTTGGTTACTACATATTATGTATGTATATGGGTTTACCTCTTTCTGTAAAGGTCCTAAGCGGAAGCTTGTTGTCGTAGAGTCTATGTGGCATATCGCTAACCATATCATCTTCCTTCTTCACAGTTATAATTTTGTGGACTGTGTTAGAAACATAATTATATATTCACAGATTCGCTCCGTTCTTGGCTCCTGCTGGTTCTGTACATTCTGAGATCTTTCTACCTTTTGTTAAGTGCTAAGACGGTTAATGTTGGTTTAAGGGTTAGTAATGAAGTATTTCGGCAAATAACCCTTCATTACTGGTCTAGAAGCAGCAGAACAGGAGCATTTATAGAGCCAAAAATACTGTTTTGTTGCATGGACAGATGGTCAGTACACGTGTTGGTCTTGAGAGATGGGTACACGTGCCAATGCTGCACTTGAACAAACGTATCTGAGCAGGCCTGTTCCAGTGGAGAAAAGTATTAGATAAGAAAAGCTTTGTGCCAAGGTCAGTAATGTCAAGGTGTATCTCCTGTCAGATCAAGTATTCTTATGAAACAGCAAATGTTGAAATGTTGTGTTTGGGTGTGCCAGGTCTATATGTGGGGACTTGTACGACTCAAGGCCTTGAAAACTAAGCATGAATCTTAAGTTGTTGATGTAGGGCAGATGGCCAAATACAGCCTATTGGATATATGAGCTTTTATTACATATATAATGTGATCTTTGTGGCCTTCGGCTATTCTACAAGTTCCACCGCCCATTATAAACCAACAATGTAAATGTCCTACAGTTATCCCTTATAAAGAACTGAAACTTTTTAGGAAGATTTGAAAAAAATACAATTAAGGCCGAGTTCAGATGGAGTTTTTGGGTCCAGAATTTGAGGCAGAGGCTGCCTCAGATTCTGGACCAA
Source organism: Leptodactylus fuscus (assembly GCF_031893055.1). Taxonomy (NCBI): domain Eukaryota; kingdom Metazoa; phylum Chordata; class Amphibia; order Anura; family Leptodactylidae; genus Leptodactylus; species Leptodactylus fuscus. The sequence goes on from NC_134265.1 coordinate 48,734,688, forward strand.
AAACCCGGTAGCTGCGACTGGATGCCGATGCAGTTCACCATCATCCAGTCGCGGCACTCCGCTCCGGATTAGGCCCAAATGAATTAGCATAGTCGGGAGGGCGTGTCTTCAGGCGGACATCTGAGGCTGAACCGGCCGCAGCATCCGCCTGATGAATGAGCATGTCGCTTCTTTTTTGTCCAGGAGTCGGAACAGACCGCTCGCGGGAAAAAGAAATGACCGGCTCCCATTTATTTCAATGGGAGCCGTTTTTTTGGTCAGGCTTTTGAGGCTGATTCCGCAAAAGAAAACACAACCGAAAAACTCTGTATGAACTCAGCCTAACAAAATGAAGCAAATGATTGAGAAATCTAAATCTCATCAATATTTGGGATAATCCCCCTTTGGAGGTGGAGTCCTGGAAGTGACATCAACATCATCCAGTCTGTCTGGGATTACATGGGAAGAATATGCAAATCTGACTTCCATGATGTAATTAGGAAGCCAGTGCCTCAAGAATGCACACCAATAGAGGGCGCTCACTGAGAATGTGCAAGTCTGTCTTCCATGATGTAATTAGGAAGACAGAGTATCAGAAGGATTGGAGCAAGCCTTCGTCCACAGAAGATCTGGGCTTAGTTCTGTATCAAATCTAGACCAGCCTACAGCTGAATAAATTCATGTCCATTGTAAACCGCCTTCGGGGTTTCATGCATTGTTTTTAATGGAATGATCCAATATCCTAGAAATTCTGCCTCCTTGTGTGAAGTGCTGACATGTCAGAAACCCAAAACCTAAACCGGCTCTCGATTGCATTGTCAAAGACTGGTGGAATTTTGCTAAGTAGACAATTTTTGCTCACAACACTATAAAGTTTGAGACCTGGAAGAAATGACTTGATTTTGTTACTTCCCTTGGTAGCCAGAGGCCTAGGATGTGAGTCTCATCAACTTGATGCATGGCTCGTCCTTGTGAAATCAGGTTACTCTCTCTCCATTAGTGTCAGGCTAGTTTCTGTTGTGACTATACCAATCATCTGAATAGAAGTTGACAGTATTTGTCACTCTACACTATATACTATCCTCACTCCTGTCCTTCGTCCATCAAGGGAATTCCACTTTACATTTACTGCTCAGCATAGATCTCTTAAATTATTCTTGGGAGTGTTTGACCTATATCCTAGAAGACAGGTCATAGTTTATCGATGCGGCCGCTGGTTGCTTGGTTTCTCTCCGGTGTCTCTTTTATGCAGTGCAAAATGATTTTTTACTCCGCTACTATAAAGATGTCAGTGTAGTAAGGACTTTCTCATGAAATATGGCATCTGATGCACGGTATATGTTTTACAAGGGAAATGCAGATAGCGGGAGCTTCATGATTACGAGGCGGTGTAAAGTTTACCTTTAATGTTAGGTTAGTCTTTATAGTGTGTGATGTTTGGATCTTCTTCACAAAATGCTATACAAATTTTATTTCACCTTTTACACGGTGAACTCGTATCCATTGTGTTGTTCACATCTCCATTTGTGGTTTCTGGTTTTGCCCTCATATGTGGAAAGTGCTCACGTGACAAGAGTTATAGGCGTCGGATGGATCCCATTTACCGATGGACCCCAATTACTGACGGATCCCATTTACCGATGGACCCCAATTACTGATGGATCCCATTTACCGATGGACCCCAATTACTGATGGATCCCATTTACCGATGGACCCCAGTTACTGATGGATCCCATTTACCGATAGACCCCAATTACTGATGGATCCCATTTCCATCACGAGGTCAATTTTATACCGGACAGAATAGCACAGCATGCAGAACAATTTCTGAGAAAACTATTTTGTTCACATTTCACAGTTTTTTTTTAAGTTGACAAATTTACTGCAAAATTCCACGAGTTTTACAGAAGGTTTTTTTTATGCCGTTTTCGTGATAGCCAGAAATATTTTGACATGGTTTTTCGTGCTCCCACTAACTTCCTTCCAACATGGGGTTCAGTGCCGATTCCTCATCAATATATATGTATATTTTTTTTACTGTGGTTTTGATGATAAACCTTACGAGGGAAAAAATTAATTGAACAGACAGCGCCGTTTCCCATTGGAGCGAATTGGAGACTTCCATGGAAATTTTGGTGGGAAGACTCTCCAAAAACTCATGGACAAAGGTCTTCGAATGTACCCTAATGGTTCAGTAAAGATCTTTGGGAAAAGCCTGGGTGGGCAACACTTTTACTGCGTGTATGGGATCGTGATCTTTGCATTTACCCCTCCAACTGTTTTACTCACCCCAAGTCTGCATCTGGGGTAGTATGTTCATATCTGCATCGGAGGTTCCTTTAGGACCACGTTTTACCCTGTACCTGATATCTACACGACATGTAGAATTTCTTAGCTGTTGTACCGTACCCACACTGGTCATCCATATAATCCATAGATTAACCAGCTCTGTGCTAATAGTGGAGGAACCCGATTATATCCATATACTATAGTATAATACAATAGAGCAATTCCCTGACCTCTATTCTTCCCCTGGGAACAGAGAATGGATTTTGAAGCTTTTATGCATTGGATTTCATTGACCAAGCACTATTGACAAGTCAGGATGGCGGTATTTCAGTGTAGGAAAACAATGCAGTAGTATACAATTACATATATAGTTACCACATGAATACATTGTCTAGGTGAAAGCCATAGTCATGTTGTCATAAACCTTTCTGATTATTTAGGACACTGTTAACGCTAACTCTGCAAATCCAGCCAAGTACAATGTCTGCAAGGAGTTTGTATGCCCTCCACATGTTTGTATGGGTTTCTGTCCATACTCCAAAGACATACTGGTAGGGAATGTATATTGTGAGCCCTACTTAGGACAGTATTGATTATGTAAAGTCCTGCAGAATATGATGGCGTTATATAAGAAGCACAATAAAGATGTTCTTAGACATGAATTCCAACATCTAAGATCCTACCTCTTGAGGAAGGTCCCCTTGAAAGCGTGCAGATAGCACCAATGGTGAACCAGTTCCATACTAATACCCCAGATTCTAGAAAGAGATGTTTGGTTAGTACATAGGGATATGTGTTGGTGTTCATGTATACCTCTAGACATGTTGTTATTCTGGATACATATATCAAACTTCTATAGAAAATTGCTTGACTCTACAAAACCACACACGGTGACCGCCGAGTTTGTCACATCCTTCCTGTGGATTGTGTAAGTCAATCACTGTACGTTGCTGTATCTTCTTGGTGCTCGTGGCATTGTTGTTGCTTGGCTCTCTGCCATCTCTTCCATAATCATCTGTTCCCCTGTCTGCTGAGCTATTAAATATTGTTTAATGTCTTTTAATGAACTTTAACAATATGATAATCTGAATGTTAAAATGAGATTTTCTAGTCTATGTAAATAATGTTCAGACCATGAACCGTAAAGGCTGCCACTCCGCTGTGCTTTCCCATGGCCAGAATTTGCTATTTATTTTAAGGGGAAGTGACCATGATTTTTGGCATTCTCCTAACCTACGTGACGGCAAAGTTCCTAAGGAATGTTCTTCAGAATCTCGTACGCTCCTAAGTCTTCCTGGTGTCCTTATCATTCATCCCTTCCATTCACGGGGTTCACTTTTTCTCTGCCTCCATGCTAACCTCATTTTAAAGGTCCTGTTGCCCACTTCAGTCTCAAGGACTTGAGATCCTTGAGATGTCCGGATACCAAGGAAGGAGATTTGTTTCTGACAATCAAATCCTGTAGCTAATCAGAAACTGTCAGCACAGGCTGTCTATACAGTAATAAAATATTTGATGTAGAGGCCCCGAGTCTCCCAGTAATATATAAGCAATCATTGGCAGCACGCTCCCTGCAATGAACTCTGCCACCATCCAAACAAAGGTATCTGATAAACATGTGTATATGTAGTCAGCCCGGATGAAGAGCGTTCCAGCGCTGCCGTGAAGCCGAGGTCATTCCCATTACCAGAGAGAACCTTTCAAAGTCATTCATTTGTTTTATGCCATCTGCGCGGAAAACAAATGGCCCCTTCCACGCGGTCTATGTGGAATGTTTTTAGGAAGCATACGTTGGTTTATCATGTAATACAAACACGCATTTACCATTAGTCTGTGGGTAAAGGTACGTTTGTGCCTGGAAGAAAATGTCCTGTACTAGAGGCTGTGACCTTCCTGAAATGGATCGGGGCACAACTATGTTTAGCCCAGTGGGTTCAGTAGCCAGGGCAGACTTAGAAAAAAAAATTGGGTGCAGTTCGTATATACAGTTGTTAATCTTTTATTATAATAAGCACTGTATACATACTACAGAGGCTGTACAAGTATGACCGTAGACACTGAATTCACATTTGGCAATACATTATTCCCTTGCACTTTCATTTGCAACCGGTTGTGACAGCCCTAACACTTCTTATATAGAGATGAGCAAGTACTGTTCGGATCAGCCAATCTGAACAGCACGCACGCATTGAAATGAATGGCCGTAGCTGGCACGCGGGGGGTTAAGCGGCCGGCCGGCGTCAAAGCAGAAGTACCAGGTGCTTCCATTCATTTCTATGGAGCGTGCTGTTCGGATCGGCTGATCCGAACAGTACTCGCTCATCTCTATATCTTATATAGCTTAAAGGCCATATTTTAATTTTCCTAAAGTGTAAAAAAAAAATGTAAAAAAATTAGCAACTTTTGTCTTCATTAAAACTTTTCCTATAGTCCTGTCTACTGCCTATGTAAAACTGTGTCTCCATGGTAACAGACCACAAACAACCCCTGTGTAGTCTGTTCCTGCAGCTGTAATGTAATTTATGTGTACTGTACTTCATGCTAATCTACCTGAATGTCCAGTATGTTACCAAGAAGAAGAGGACAAGCGGAAGATATGGTCCATGAGGTCAAATAATGATGTTTGGCCATTGTGGTTATGGTTGTGTCTGCAGTCTCTATGCAAGGCTTTGTGTAACAAACCCTTCACTGTCTTTTGTCTATACTGTTCTTCTCGCTAACCCACCTGACTGTTCAACATTCAACACTTTTCGCACATAAAAAGACTCCAAGTGCGGGGAGTGTTGTGGAGCAGGGGGTCTTGGTGGCTGCCGTACAGGCACTCATCCCCTACACCGACATGGGTCAGTATGTTCTTGGCGTGCAGGAGACATCTGGTGTACTCAAAAGAAGCTCACACAAATACGGAGAGAACATACAAACTCCAAGTAGAGGTTTCTCTTGGTTGGATTCCTGGACCCCAATGCTACAAGACAATAGTGGCCCAAGGTCAAACACTACTGTTGAGGGATATGGCTTGACTTTCACTTGGCACTTTTTTTTAACACGTTTATTGGAGTTGAGTCCAAGACAGTCAATTTCTTTCACACCTTCTTCCTTTTTTCAGAAACCACGTTTTTACATTACATGTTGAATGTAAAGTCTATATAGCCCTACCCCGTCTGCTGACAACATAGTTGATCTACTACTTATTAGGCAATTGAAAGGGCTTTGCAGGATATACAGTCACCACTTATGAGTTATTTATGACTAGAGATGAGCGAACACTAAAATGTTCGAGGTTCGAAATTCGATTCGAACAGCCGCTCAATGTTCGTGTGTTCGAACGGGTTTCGAACCCCATTATAGTCTATGGGGAACAGATACTCGTTAAGGGGGAAACCCAAATCCGTGTCTGGAGGGTCACCAAGTCCACTATGACACCCCAGGAAATGATGCCAACACCTCTGGAATGACACTGGGACAGCAGGGGAAGCATGTCTGGGGGCATCTAACACACCAAAGACCCTCTATTACCCCAACATCACAGCCTAACAACTACACACTTTACACACTCAATACCACCTCTCTGACAGTAGGAAAACACCTTGAAACATGTGTATTTGGCACTTGCAGTGAGGAGAGCTTGTCACCAGCAGTGAATTTGGCCCTTGTAGTAAGTTGAGGTTGGCACCAACATTTGTTTTGAAAATCAGGGTGGATTGAGCCTCTAACCAGCAGAGTTTGGGCAAATTCATGGTGGAGGGAGCCTCTAAACACCCCAGTTTGGGCAAATTCATGGTGGAGGGAGCCTCTAAAAACCCCAGTTTGGACCAATTCATGGTGGAGGGAGCCTCTAACCAGCCCAGTTTGGGCAAATTCATGGTGGAGGGAGCCTCTAGAAAAACCCAGTTTGGACCAATTCATGGTGGAGGGAGCCTCTAACCAGCCCAGTTTGGACCAATTAATGGTGGAGGGAGCCTCTAACCAGCCCAGTTTGGACCAATTAATGGTGGAGGGAGCCTCTAACCAGCCCAGTTTGAACCAATTCATGGTGGAGGGAGCCTCTAAACAGCCCAGTTTGGGCAAATTCATGGTGGAGGGAGCCTCTAAAAAACCCAGTTTGGACCAATTCATGGTGGAGGGAGCCTCTAACCAGCCCAGTTTGGACCAATTAATGGTGGAGGGAGCCTCTAACCAGCCCAGTTTGGACCAATTCATGGTGGAGGGAGCCTCTAAACAGCCAAGTTTTGGGAAATTCATGGTGGAGGGAGCCTCTAACCAGCCCAGTTTGGACCAATTCATGGTGGAGGGAGCCTCTAAACAGCCAAGTTTTGGGAAATTCATGGTGGAGGGAGCCTCTAACCAGCCCAGTTTGGACCAATTCATGGTGGAGGGAGCCTCTAAAAAACCCAGTTTGGACCAATTCATGGTGGAGGGAGCCTCTAAACAGCCCAGTTTGGGCAAATTCATGGTGGAGGGAGCCTCTAACCAGCCCAGTTTGGACCAATTAATGGTGGAGGGAGCCTCTAAACAGCCCAGTTTGGGCAAATTCATGGTGGAGGGAGCCTCTAACCAGCCCAGTTTGGACCAATTCATGGTGGAGGGAGCCTCTAACTAGCCCAGTTTGGGCAAATTCATGGTGGAGGGAGCCTCTAAAAAACCCAGTTTGGACCAATTCATGGTGGAGGGAGCCTCTAACCAGCCCAGTTTGGGCAAATTCATGGTGGAGGGAGCCTCTAACCAGCCCAGTTTGGACCAATTAATGGTGGAGGGAGCCTCTAACCAGCCCAGTTTGGACCAATTCATGGTGGAGGGAGCCTCTAACCAGCCCAGTTTGGACCAATTAATGGTGGAGGGAGCCTCTAACCAGCCCAGTTTGGACCAATTCATGGTGGAGGGAGCCTCTAACCAGCCCAGTTTGGACCAATTCATGGTGGAGGGAGCCTCTAAACAGCCCAGTTTGGGCAAATTCATGGTGGAGGGAGCCTCTAAAAAACCCAGTTTGGACCAATTCATGGTGGAGGGAGCCTCTAATTAGCCCAGTTTGGACCAATTAATTGTGGAGGGAGCCTCTAACCAGCCCAGTTTGGACCAATTAATGGTGGAGGGAGCCTCTAAACAGCCCAGTTTGGGCAAATTCATGGTGGAGGGAGCCTCTAACCAGCCCAGTTTGGACCAATTAATGGTGGAGGGAGCCTCTAACCAGCCCAGTTTGGACAAATTAATGGTGGAGGGAGCCTCTAACCACCCCAGTTTGGACCAATTCATGGTGGAGGGAGCCTCTAACCAGCCCAGTTTGGACCAATTCATGGTGGAGGGAGCCTCTAAAAAACCCAGTTTGGACCAATTCATGGTGGAGGGAGCCTCTAAACAGCCCAGTTTGGGCAAATTCATGGTGGAGGGAGCCTCTAAAAAACCCAGTTTGGACCAATTCATGGTGGAGGGAGCCTCTAACCAGCCCAGTTTGGACCAATTCATGGTGGAGGGAGCCTCTAAACAGCCAAGTTTGGACCAATTCATGGTGGAGGGAGCCTCTAAAAACCCCAGTTTGGACCAATTCATGGTGGAGGGAGCCTCTAACCAGCCCAGTTTGGACCAATTAATGGTGGAGGGAGCCTCTAAACAGCCAAGTTTTGGGAAATTCATGGTGGAGGGAGCCTCTAACCAGCCCAGTTTGGACCAATTCATGGTGGAGGGAGCCTCTAAACAGCCCAGTTTGGGCAAATTCATGGTGGAGGGAGCCTCTAAAAAACCCAGTTTGGACCAATTCATGGTGGAGGGAGCCTCTAATTAGCCCAGTTTGGACCAATTAATTGTGGAGGGAGCCTCTAACCAGCCCAGTTTGGACCAATTAATGGTGGAGGGAGCCTCTAAACAGCCCAGTTTGGGCAAATTCATGGTGGAGGGAGCCTCTAACCAGCCCAGTTTGGACCAATTAATGGTGGAGGGAGCCTCTAACCAGCCCAGTTTGGACCAATTAATGGTGGAGGGAGCCTCTAACCACCCCAGTTTGGACCAATTCATGGTGGAGGGAGCCTCTAACCAGCCCAGTTTGGACCAATTCATGGTGGAGGGAGCCTCTAACCAGCCCAGTTTGGACCAATTAATGGTGGAGGGAGCCTCTAACCACCCCAGTTTGGACCAATTCATGGTGGAGGGAGCCTCTAACCAGCCCAGTTTGGACCAATTCATGGTGGAGGGAGCCTCTAAACAGCCCAGTTTGGGCAAATTCATGGTGGAAGGAGCCTCTAACCAGCAGAGTTGTGGGAAAGCAGGGTGGAGGGAGCCTCTAACCAGCAGAGTTGGTGGAAATCAGGGTGGAGGGAGCCTCTAACCAGCAGAGTTGGGGGAAATCATGTTGGAGGGAGCCTAGTATTAGCAGAATTGTGCAACGCTTATGGTGGATGAGTATGAGGATGCGGAGGAATTGGAGAGGTTGAGTACAGACATGGAGTTTCATGTTGGGGTGCTTTACACAGGTGGGCACAAAAATGAAGGCTCTATCCAGTGGTGGTTCATTTTTATCAAAGTGAGCCGGTCGGCACTCTCAGCTGACAGACGGGTGCGCTTGTCAGTGATGATGCCACCGGCTGCACTGAACACCCTCTCAGATAGGACGCTGGCGGCAGGACAGGACAGCACCTCCAAGGCATATAGGGCAAGTTCAAGCCACAGGTCCAACTTCGACACCCAATACGTGTAGGGCGCAGAGGGGTCGGAGAGGACAGGGCTGTGGTCGGAAAGGTATTCCCGCAACATGCGCCTATACTTCTCACGCCTGGTGACACTAGGACCCTCCGTGGCGGCACTTTGGCGAGGGGGTGCCATCAAGGTGTCCCAGACCTTAGACAGTGTGCCCCTCGTTTGTGTGGACCGGTGAGAACTTGGTTGCCTACTGGAGGAACTGCCCTCCCTGCCGCCACTGTCACATGCTGGAAACATCTCCATCATATTCTGCACCAATTGCCTGTGGCAAGCATTGATGCGATTGGCCCTCCCCTCTACCGGAATAAAAGACGAGATGTTGTTTTTATACCGGGGGTCAAGGATAGCAAAGATCCAGTACTGGTTGTCCTCCATGATTTTGACAATACGCTTGTCGGTTGTAAAGCACCCCAACATGAACTCAGCCATGTCTGCCACAGTGTTAGTTGGCATGACTCCTCTGGCCCCACCGGAAAGTTCAATCTCCATTTCCTCCTCATCCTCCATGTCTACCCATCCGCGCTGCAACAATGGGACGATTCGAAGTTGCCCGGAAGCCTCCTGTATCACCATCACATCATCGGACAACTCTTCTTCCTCCTCCTCCTCCTCCTCCTCCTCCATTAAACGCAGTGAAGCGGACAGATGTGTGGACCTACTCTCCAGCTGTGACGGATCGGATGCTATCCCTAACTCCTCTGTGTGATCTGAGTTATCCCTGATGTCAATCAGGGATTCTCTCAGAACACACAAGAGCGGGATTGTAAGGCTCACCATCGCATCCTCAGAGCTCACCCTCCTTGTGGACTCCTCAAAGACCCGTAGGATGTCACAAAGGTCTCTCATCCATGGCCACTCATGGATGTGAAACTGAGGCAGCTGACTTTGTGGCACCCTAGGGTTTTGTAGCTGGTATTCCATCAAAGGTCTCTGCTGCTCAACCACTCTATTCAACATCTGAAACGTTGAGTTCCAGCGTGTGGGGACGTCGCACAAAAGCCGGTGTTGTGGCACATGCAGGCGTTGCTGGAGAGATTTTAAGCTAGCAGCGGCTACTGTCGACTTGCGAAAGTGGGCGCACATGCGCCGCACTTTCACCAGTAGCTCTGGAACATTGGGGTAGCTCTTTAGGAAACGTTGCACCACTAGGTTGAAGACGTGGGCCAGGCATGGAACATGTTGGAGTCCGGCAAGCTCCAGAGCTGCTACCAGGTTCCGGCCGTTATCACAAACGACCATGCCTGGGCCCAGGTGCAGCGGCTCAAACCATATTGCCGTCTCATCGAGGAGGGCATCCCTCACCTCGGAGGCAGTGTGCTGTCTGTCCCCCAAGCTGATCAGCTTCAGCACAGCCTGCTGACGTCTACCAACGCCAGTGCTGCAACGTTTCCAACTCGTAGCTGGGGTCAATCTAACAGCGGAGGAGGAGGCGGTGGCGGAGGAGGAGGCGGTGGCGGAGGAGGAGGCGGTAGAGGAGGAGGAGGAGGGGGGTGTTCTTCTCGTGTCCCTGCCAGGAATGTTAGGCGGGGAGACGAGGTACACCGGGCCAGTTTGGGAAGCAGTCCCAGCCTCAACTACATTCACCCAGTGTGCCGTCAGTGAAATGTAGCGTCCCTGTCCGCATGCACTTGTCCACGCGTCGGTGGTCAAGTGGACCTTTGTGCAAAGCGCGGAACTAAGGGCCCGCCTGATGTTGAGTGACACGTGCTGGTGCAAGGCGGGGACGGCACACCGGGAGAAGTAGTGACGGCTAGGGACGGCATAGCGAGGTGCCGCAGTTGCCATCAGGTCCAGGAAGGCGGGAGTTTCAACAAGCCGGAACGCCAACATCTCCTGGGCCAGCAGTTTAGCGATGTTGGCGTTCAAGGCTTGCGCGTGTGGGTGGTTAGCAGTGTATTTCTGCCGCCGCTCCAATGTCTGAGAGATGGTGGGTTGTTGTAAAGAAACGCCTGATGGTGCCTTTGATGGTGCAGGAGAAGGAGATAAGACAGGACCAGGGGAGGATGAGGTAGAAGTCAACAAAGTGGCGGAGGCAGATGAAGTGGTGTCCTGGCTCGTCCTCTGGAGTGCATCGCCAGCACAGTCAGCAGTGGCAGTGGCAGAGGCAGAGGCAGTGGCAGTGGCGTGAACGGCAGGCGGCCTTTGTCCTGCCGTTGCTGCCTGCCACTGATTCCAGTGCTTGGATTCCAAATGACGGCGCATTGAAGTGGTGGACAGGTTGCTCTTCTCAGAGCCCCTAATCAATTTCGAGAGGCAAATTGTGCAGACAACACTATATCTGTCCTCGGCGCATTCCTTGAAAAAACTCCACACCTTCGAGAAACGTGCCCTCGAGGTGGGAGTTTTTCGGGGCTGGGTACGAACTGGAACATCTTGGGAGATTCCGGGTGTGGCCTGGCTTCGCCTAAGCTGCTGACCTCTGCCTCTGCCTCTAGCTACCCTTTTTGGTGCTGCACCTGCCTCAACATCCACACTACTTTCCCCGCTTGACATCCCCCCTGTCCAGGTCGGGTCAGTGTCCTCATCATCCACCACTTCCTCTTCCAACTCCTGTCTCATCTCCTCCTCCCGCACAATGCGCCAGTCAACTGGATGCCCTGACGGCAACTGCGTCACATCATCGTCGATGAGGGTGGGTTGCTGGTCATCCACCACCAAATCGAACGGAGATGGAGGAGACTCTAGTGTTTGAGCATCTGGACACAGATGCTCCTCTGTTAGGTTCGTGGAATCGTGACGTGGAGAGGCAGGTTGAGGGACAATGAAAGGAGCGGAGAACAGCTCTGGGGAGCAGGGACAGTTTGGGTTATTGTTCTGTAAAGCTTCGGAATTTTGGGAGGAAGGAAGACAAGACTGTTGGGTAATAGGAGGAGAGGAGGCAGAGTCTGACTGGCTGCTGGACAATGTGCTGTAAGCGTTCTCTGACAGCCATTGCAAGACCTGTTCCTGGTTCTCGGGCCTACTAAGGTTTGTACCCTGCAGTTTAGTTAATGTGGCAAGCAACCCTGGCACTGTGGAGTGGCGCAATGCTTGCTGCCCCACAGGAGTAGGCACGGGACGCCCTGTGGCTTCACTGCTACCTTGCTCCCCAGAACCATTCCCCCGACCTCGCCCACGGCCTCGTCCACGTCCCTTTCCGGGAGCCTTGCGCATTTTGAATTCCTAGTTAGAAATTGGCACTGTATACCAGTAGTAAAAATTGTGGGTGCACGTAACCCCAATATATTCTTTGAATTCCCAGTCAGACACTGGCACTATATGGCAGTAGCAAGAAATGAGGGTATTTGTATTCCCAATATACTCTTTGAATTCCCAGTCAGACAATGGCACTGTATACCAGTAGTAAAAATTGTGGGTGCACGTAACCCCAATATATTCTTTGAATTCCCAGTCAGACACTGGCACTATATGGCAGTAGCAAGAAATGAGGGTATTTGTATTCCCAATATACTCTTTGAATTCCCAGTCAGACAATGGCACTGTATACCAGTAGTAAAAATTGTGGGTGCACGTAACCCCAATATATTCTTTGAATTACCAGTCAGAAACTGGCACTATATGGCAGTAGCAAGAAATGAGGGTATTTATAACCCCAATATATTCTTTGAATTCCCAGTCAGACAATGGCACTGTATACCAGTAGTAAAAATTGTGGGTGCACGTAACCCCAATATATTCTTTGAATTCCCAGTCAGACACTGGCACTATATGGCAGTAGCAAGAAATGAGGGTATTTGTATTCCCAATATACTCTTTGAATTCCCAGTCAGACAATGGCACTGTATACCAGTAGTAAAAATTGTGGGTGCACGTAACCCCAATATATTCTTTGAATTACCAGTCAGAAACTGGCACTATATGGCAGTAGCAAGAAATGAGGGTATTTATAACCCCAATATATTCTTTGAATTCCCAGTCAGACAATGGCACTGTATACCAGTAGTAAAAATTGTGGTTGCACGTAACCCCAATATATTCTTTGAATTACCAGTCAGAAACTGGCACTATATGGCAGTAGCAAGAAATGAGGGTATTTGTATTCCCAATATACTCTTTGAATTCCCAGTCAGACAATGGCACTGTATACCAGTAGTAAAAATTGTGGGTGCACGTAACCCCAATATATTCTTTGAATTACCAGTCAGAAACTGGCACTATATGGCAGTAGCAAGAAATGAGGGTATTTATAACCCCAATATATTCTTTGAATTCCCAGTCAGACAATGGCACTGTATACCAGTAGTAAAAATTGTGGGTGCACGTAACCCCAATATATTCTTTGAATTCCCAGTCAGAAACTGGCACTATATGGCAGTAGCAAGAAATGAGGGTATTTGTATTCCCAATATACTCTTTGAATTCCCAGTCAGACAATGGCACTGTATACCAGTAGTAAAAATTGTGGGTGCACGTAACCCCAATATATTCTTTGAATTACCAGTCAGAAACTGGCACTATATGGCAGTAGCAAGAAATGAGGGTATTTATAACCCCAATATATTCTTTGAATTCCCAGTCAGACAATGGCACTGTATACCAGTAGTAAAAATTGTGGGTGCACGTAACCCCAATATATTCTTTGAATTCCCAGTCAGAAACTGGCACTATATGGCAGTAGCAAGAAATGAGGGTATTTGTATTCCCAATATATTCTTTGAATTCCCAGTCAGACAATGGCACTGTATACCAGTAGTAAAAATTGTGGGTGCACGTAACCCCAATATATTCTTTGAATTACCAGTCAGAAACTGGCACTATATGGCAGTAGCAAGAAATGAGGGTATTTATAACCCCAATATATTCTTTGAATTCCCAGTCAGACAATGGCACTGTATACCAGTAGTAAAAATTGTGGGTGCACGTAACCCCAATATATTCTTTGAATTACCAGTCAGAAACTGGCACTATATGGCAGTAGCAAGAAATGAGGGTATTTATAACCCCAATATATTCTTTGAATTCCCAGTCAGACAATGGCACTGTATACCAGTAGTAAAAATTGTGGGTGCACGTAACCCCAATATATTCTTTGAATTCCCAGTCAGACACTGGCACTATATGGCAGTAGCAAGAAATGAGGGTATTTGTATTCCCAATATATTCTTTGAATTCCCAGTCAGACAATGGCACTGTATACCAGTAGTAAAAATTGTGGGTGCACGTAACCCCAATATATTCTTTGAATTCCCAGTCAGAAACTGGCACTATATGGCAGTAGCAAGAAATGAGGGTATTTGTATTCCCAATATATTCTTTGAATTCCCAGTCAGACAATGGCACTGTATACCAGTAGTAAAAATTGTGGGTGTATATAGCCCCAATTCTATTGCTAGGGGACTTGCAGGGTATTTCTGGGGTGAAGGTGGGGGGGCACACCGTTGGAACGGGTATCGGGGTATATATCGGGTATACGGGAATACACTGACAGTGTATTCCATTCAGGATCCTGGGAAAGCTGGGTTGCGGCGATTGAGCCCGTCAGTGCCACGTTACACTGACAAGCTTCTCCCTGGAATTTAGCTCTTACAAGAGCTGTTGGTTGTCTTCTCCTTCCTATCCTAGCCTGTCCCTGCCTACCCAGAATCTAAGCCCTAGCTAGCTGGACGGAAACCTCCGTCCTCGGTGAATTGCAAGCTCAGAATGACGCGAAGCTGGGCGGCGCTGTTCTTTTAAATTAGAGGTCACATGTTTTCGGCAGCCAATGGGTTTTGCCTACTTTTTTCAACGTCACCGGTGTCGTAGTTCCTGTCCCACCTACCCTGCGCTGTTATTGGAGCAAAAAAGGCGCCAGGGAAGGTGGGAGGGGAATCGAGTAATGGCGCACTTTACCACGCGGTGTTCGATTCGATTCGAACATGCCGAACAGCCTAATATCCGATCGAACATGAGTTCGATAGAACACTGTTCGCTCATCTCTATTTATGACCCCTCCTAGTCAGCACATTAACACATAGACATCCATACGCTGTCACATTATATCCATTCTGTCCTGTCTGGGTGCAGCATAGTCTAGAGCCGGAGGTGCTGAGCACATTCAGATATGGTCGTGGTATAATATTACGTAAACAGTCATTTTATTTCATTCACTTACATGCCCGCGCTTACTATGCTTAGGAGTCCGGTGGGGGGTCCTACATAGTGACTGATGGCCATTACTGTGTGCATGCTAATACAGGGAAATCTGTCAATCCCCGGGTACGGACGCACGCTAGATATACAGTATACAGATGACTACATATTGAAGTAGACAAGTCAATATGAAAAATTCCGATTCACATCGGGGTGACATGTTGGGTCATGGACTTGGTGTCCAACTCTGAATCCGCAATTATTCCACAGCCCTACTCAGACTCCTTTATATGGCTGACAGCCACGATCAGACAGTAAAGCTCCTGTAATTCAGCCAGTCAGCCGGCCATGCCTCTAATGAATTATACATAATCAGTAATTGTATAATATAATTAATCTTTTTATATTGAAACCAGAGTCGGTAACTTTTTTTTTTTTTTCCGACTCCACCCAAAACTGTCCCTGACTCAGACTCCACAGCCCTGGTGACATGGTTGTTAAAATGCTAAGCATATAGAGTGGTAATAATAGTTTTGTCATGAGCAACTTGCTGACGGGTTCCATAAAGCAGTATATTTCTTTATACACTGCGCAAAATAAAACAAACGAAGCAATGCTAAAAATGACCGTTTACGCTGATTTTACATGTTCTGAAATGAGACGTTCCTGTGTCTGGACTCAACCTGTTATATAGTATGTGCAATGTCCTTGTCCGTGCTGGGCGGTTTTTATGTGTATATTATGTGTCGGAACTTTCTGTTTTCCCCAATGGCTTTTCGAATGGTGAAATCATATGAATATGGGATTTGTATGTGCCGAGTGCATTTGTTTTGTAGGTTTGTGAATAATACATACTTTATTTCTGGATATGACCTTTTTATCTCGTGATACATCATCAAAGATTTTCTTTTAGGCTGCAATGAGATTTGGGTATTCAGTAGAGAACCAGCCAGTAATGACTTGTCATTGTCCAATTTCCTTTTGCCTGTCAACAAAAAAATCTTCACATTGCTGATATCATCCATTTTATATTCTCCTCCAACTAACCTTCTGGCCTGACATTTAAAAGAGATTTATACAATCTGCAATAGACAGTTGTGCTTTGTAGACATGATTCCCATACACAGGAGACAGATGCAGACATATAAACAATAAACAGCCTTTGATGGTGATCACCGCTAATTTCTGTAGTCTCTGCAAAATCGGCAATGACATCTCAAGAACGTATATGAAGGTATTGCACATGGTTGTTAACCCTCTCCTGTATTCCACAGTCATCCTGCTCGTCCCAGGAGAAGCTACACCAGTTACCATATCAGCCAACACCCGACGAACTACATTTTTTGTCCAAACATTTCTGCACGGAGAGCATTGCCAGCGATGACAGATGCCGGAACACGCCGCTGCGCCCTCGCTCCAGGAGTCTCAGGTGTGTGGAGTCTGCCACTGTCACAGAAAGAAATAATCAATCTGAATTAGATTTAGTCTTGTTCTAAATGGTAAATGTGATCATATGATGGCCAACCACTGAATACAAATGGTTTACAAAAACATCGTCCGTCTCACAGAAGAATTCCTTTCTGATGACTTTGAATTCATCCTTGCTTGGATGGGGTTTCCTCCTAGGCTTTAAGTTTTACCATCTTTGGTGTACTTTGGTGTGCTCAGTGAAGAAGGATGGACTTCTTCTGAGCAAACTTGAAGATGCATAAAGGGAGTTTGTCATCAAAACCCAACCCCGCAAATAGGTCAATGTCATGTGAATCAAACAGTGTTTTCCCCTTGAGAATTAGTTCCTCCATTACAGTGCGACATCACTGGTTTTGTCAATAGGCAAATGAGTAACATAGGCAATATTCTCATTGCTCCAAAGAGGTCATTTGCTCATTGACAAAATCGGCTACAACTCGGCAACAGAGGCACCGATTTACAAGGGTAAAACACTTTTAGGCTAGAGTCACCGCATTTCAATCTGTGGGACAGGGTTCTTGTAACAAACCCCCTTTAAGTTTATTTAAAGAAGATCTTTCACTATTGGGGCACATGCGGTTTAATATACCGCTAGAAAGCTGACAGTGCGCTGAATTCAGCACCCTATTGGCTTTCCCTTACGTGTCCCCGGTGAAGAGCTATCGGTCCCGGTACCGTAGCTCTTCACCATCAGAAGGGCGTTTCTGACAGTCAGTCAGGAACACCCCTACTAACAGCAGCGTCTATTGTGCTGCACTGTGAGAGGGGGCGTTGTTTAGTGCCCAGCGATGACGCTGAGCGGTGAGGAACGTGCCCGCCCAGTACTCGTCTATGGACAAGCACTGTCAGGAGGGGAGGAGGCGTTCCTCATCCCTCTCACAGTACAGTGCAACAGCGGTACCGGCACCGATAGCTCTTCACCGGGGGCACAGAAAGGGAAAGCTTTCTAGCGGTGTATTAAACCGCATGTGCCCCAGATGGTGAAATGTCCTCTTGAAATAAGAAAATTAGGAACTTGTAAAACAGAAGTTATTGGGAGCCACATTGTATGCAGCTTTTCTGCAGGAAACCGTTTTATTTAGCTGGACACAAAGTCAGACATGCAAGACTTTCTGTCCAGCCCAAAAAAAAAAAAAAAAAAACTGTTTTCCAACAGAGAGGCTGCATACGGACACTGGCGGTTTGCTTTTAAAACCCATTCAAATAAATGCAGTTTCTTTGGGGAATAGGACAGAGACCCGGCAGGTGGAAACAGATGCAAGTGTGAATGCCCCCTAAGAAAGACAGAGCATGTTGCATACAATGCCTTATCTATGTACATTGTGTTACTGCTATGTCTTCGAACTCCAGCAGTATAATAGTGCTCTCATTAAGCCACCAAAATTCTTTTGAGATGACTCTGCATATCTGTCCCATTCTATACAGCATTAACCAGTTTTTTTCCCAGAGGGTAAAGTAGAATATTGCAAGATTTTTATATGTGGATTGTAATAAAATAATGATAATTTTAATAATGGCAGCGACATGTTTTAAAATACATACCCGATTAAAATGTTATTTTCTTACGACACGTTCCCGTTATATATTTATTCACGCCAATATTATATCTTTTCTCCTTTTTAGCTGAAATGTCATATTTTATGAGCTGCCCGTCACAGTGTGCACATTGTGATCTCCTCCTCAATGGGGGGCTGCTCCTCATTACAGGGGAAGATTCACATTGGCCTTTATCCCCTAACTACGCAGGTTATGAATGTGAAATAGACAATAAAGTTTATAGTTGCTAGACGTCATGTTCCTAGCTCTGAAATATAAGTTCATCTAAATGCAGCCGTAGATCAGGGCGCACAGTTTTCCATGCCGGCGTTCTTCAGTTTGTTTTTTATCCTCCATAAGACATAGCGTCCATGTGATTCTGCTTTTTTTTGTGCTGATATTTGTGTTCTTGGATGTATTTGTGCTGATGTATGAACTGCTTTTATACCAAGTGAATTAAAAGACCATTTTGTGTGTTCTCAGCCCTGGACGCACACCCGCCTGCTGTGACCACGAGATAATCATGATGAACCATGTGTACAAGGAGCGATTCCCTAAGGTAATTTTAGACAATTTACCGTTGTGTATAAACTCTTTGCTTTGTATATGAAATTCCATATTTCTCAGTCATAGCCAAAATGGCTCTATATTTAGGTTATTAAGGCCTACAAAGTCTGTGCTTAGCATAATTACAGAAATAACATCGGTGACATGTATTTCATAGGTTAGCGGGGTGAAATAATGAGATTCTGTGGGTAGGTCATCAGTATGAGAAACCCCTTTAATTTCAGCAGTTTGGATTATAACCATGCCACTGAAGCTAAGCTCACCAAGGGTGTACGAGAGACAGACCTTGTGACTGCTAAGGGGCTCTTAGGAAGGGGGCTTAGACTTGGTTAGTTTAACCCCCTTTGTGAAGGGCTCTATACTTATCATCTTTTGCACACAACCTGCAACCTGCACTATAGGGTGTTGGCCCGAAACTTGAGATTCTTGTGATCTTGGTGTCAGTCATAGTAATAGAGGATCCCTTTTTGATGTTTGGGAAAATAATTATTTGCATATTATTTTCCCAGAATTCTTAGCAGGTTATGTATGGTCTATAAGTCTCTGTACAATATAAGGTGGCTTGAAAAGGCAATCTCCATTAAAGGGGTTGTCCAGGTTATCAGATCTGATCGTGGAGGGTTGACAGCTGCCCCCTGCACTGATCAGCTGTAGAGACTGCTTCCAGCGACTGTATTATACGCAACACGGGGCTGGAAGCAGTTGGCTATGTGCCCTGTTTAGTGGCCACATGTCAATACTGCATCTCGTTTCCTATTGAGGTCAATAGGAGCTCAATTGCAGTAACAGCACCTGACCACTATGCACGGACCATCTGCTTCCAGTCCTGATGATGTGTATAGTATGGGCGCCAGAGTCTGACCCATATAGCTGATGCAGGGGAACGCTATCTGCACTAGTAGTAGGCCAAAAATCCAATATACTGTACAACCCCTTTAAGGTGACATTAATATTCCTTCCAACCAACCCCAGTCTTCCACGTACACCACTGTATTTCACAAAAGTTGTTTGCATCCTAGAGTACTTCTTTATGGCACGCTCATCCTTCGAGTCCTGTCATAGGAACTTGATGTTGTTGTTTGTGTACATTTCCCATTTACTTTTACTGATGTGCAGGTGTTATGCCACCATGTACAGTGAATAAACTGCATTTAATTTGCATTTGCTTTTTTGTTTTTTTGTTTTTTTACTATGTGCGCCTTGTTATTGTTGGTGGAGGTTATGTAAAGGCCTTGTTTACACAGCTTGCAAAGTTATGAAAGGTAAATGATGACTTTTGCTTTCCATGCCTATATTTCCTCAGGCCACGGCTCAGATGGAAGAGCGACTTCAGGACATTATCACCAACTATTCCCCAGACAGCGTACTACCGCTACCAGATGGTGTGCTCAGCTTCACTCACCATCAGATCGTGGAGCTGGCACGAGATTGCCTGGACAAATCCCACCAAGGTCTCATAACCTCAAGATATTTTCTGGAGTTACAGCAAAAACTAGAAAAATTATTACAAGAGGTAAATCTTTGTCTCGCTCATGAAATATTCATTATTCCCATATTTGTACCCTAATTCATGAATATCCTTAGGTCAGTAAAATAGACAATGGTAAAAAAAAAAGCAATACAATACAACGGAAATTTTATATTTTCTATGCTTAAAATTTGCAGCTGGGCAGAGCCCGCACATACAGTAGTATGCTCCTTGAAAATAATTTTTGAACACATTCCCTTTGTCCAATGTTATGTACCTGAAGGGAGTCTGTCTCCAGAACCCAGCATGTCAAACCAGCCCCATAGATAGGTCAGGGGAACCTGAATCAAAGTCTGTTTTCCACTTGTGAATCGCGATGCCTCTGTTTGAGCTAGTTCACACGTTTTTTGACGCGGAATCCGCGTAGTAGTAGCGGAAAAAAGAAGTGACATGCCCTATTTTGCCCATTCCTTCAGGCCTACGCATGAGCGGGATGCCGCGCTGCATCGGCATTCCATCACGGTGAGCGCCGCGGAATGTTCACACGCCGGAAAAGGTTTCCGCAACCTTTTCCTCCATGTGAACATACCCTTTTTGAGCAGTGAACGGCTGGCTTTCAGGTTGGGTTCCAACACATAAAGCAAGCTTCCACCGCTTGTCTTGGTTTGGCCACTTGACTATCTGGATGCATTTGACAGGCCCTGGCTGTGTGGGTCATTGCAATAGCTAAACCAGTCTTCTATCACTACATAATCCCTTTAATATGCCAGAATGGGAATTTACTGGTAAACATCGTGTAGCCTGTTGTCCTGCTGAAATTGCCATAGTTGCCAACTTTCTGGTTTGATTCCAACACATAAAAGTGACCACTTGTCATAATTTTGCCAGTTGACTTTGTGGATGTGTTTGACGTGGCCCTGTGCAGTAGTGAAGCCAGCCCCCTACCCTGTGTCTGTAGTGAAATAGAAGGGGTCTGACTGAGCTATTGCACTAGAATTCTCTGATCGCTACTATACAGTCTTAGTATATGCAATGTTCCTTTAAAAAGATGTTGTGCAGACTTTGGGTTTATTGATCCCCAAAAGATGATTTCACATGAGCAATAATGTTCCCTATGGCTTTTCAGTATATTTTCAGTTATGGCATTTTGTCAGGGACACCTCCTCGGCAGCCGGTATTGTCAGGCAGCTGTGAGCTGAACCCCCCATGCTCTGTAATTTACTGTTCATTATAGAAACACAATCGAACCCGTTCTATGTGATTACCTGAAGCATCCTACCTCAATGTAACATATCCAAATCCAATGAGAGATGCGAATACCTGGATATTTCTCGTACTGTTTGCCAACCGGTACCTTAATTATAGTGGAAAAAAAACAAAAAAAAAGTCAAGCACCTGCAAGTCCAGAGTAAAACCTGTCTGTATGATAAGTCCGAGGCTGATGATATTAAAACTAACAAGGATAATCTATCCCAGGATGATCAGGATAAAGTGCCAAACAATCATCAGGAGAGCTGGCGCAGAGCCACAGGGGAATCTGATATTGAAGAGAGAAATAATTCTCTTATTAATGGGGTATTACATTTTCAGCTAATAAAACATATTAATTGTATAATGATACAATTTAGAATGTCCCATTATATATGCTGTGTCACTTCCTCAGTTTTCAAGATCTCTGCAGATCTGCTGTAATGTGATCCCTCTGTTAACTTCTGAGCAGTTTTTCAGTGAGTGCAGGGACTCTGGACAAGACTGTCATCTGTAATAGCCGAGGATAGAGGAAAACGAGCAATTGCTATGCGAGAGGCATTTTTAAATCCATATATTATAAAGTGTTACATTTACATATGATCTTGATTCATAGAAAAAATATGTACATGTTAAATGATAAAATGTTTTCTACCACTAGGGGCAGCAAACTAGATACAGTACATTCATTAAAGAGCAGCAAATACTAAAAAAAAAAAAAAAAGCATTACTTTTCTGTTAAATCCCTTTTGCAGCAAAGGCGCTCCTGTAGTACCCCCATATTCAAACAACTGGCACGTTATGCCTCAGCAGTCTTGTTTCGCACTTGGCGGCATCATGGCTCTGCTGTGAGCAGTGATGTCAGTAAGTGCAGAACTGACCTTCTTTACCTTTCTTTTTGGCTCAACATAGCCTGAAGCACCCTCTAAGTGTGTTGTGCTAGCAGACTCCCTCTGCCACAGAAACTGATAAAAACACAAGGTGTGATCAGAGACTTAAAACAGGACAGAAATAGAGAGTCAAAACGGAAGCCGTGTCTAACTCAGGATAAGACCCAGGACAGGTAGCAAAAGCCCAGAGGCCACAGGAATCAGAGGTATTGTAGAACGCCCAGAGGCCAACAAATTGGTAACCAAGATAGAACACAGACATACCAGACAACAGGACTTGAATAAAAACAAAGCAGACACACATTCTGGCATAAAACAGCATTGAACCGTGTATACAAATAGATCAGAAATCTCTGCTCAGCCACAATGGGACTAAAGAAACAGACTTAAATACATGAAGAGACACAGCGGTAGACAGGAGGAAGTTTAGCAGGTGCTAACACTAATTCGTAAGAGTCATGAGCACATACACACATTGTTAGTAAGCTAGGTGTGCTAAGCAAGGCAGTATGTCAGTATTACATAGCTGAAAGAGCAGATGAAGTACAAGGACACATAATTAAAATAGTGTTTTGGGCCACGGTTATAATTTGCAAGTACAAGGTCACCCACTGAATCACCGCCCTAATGTAATAAGTGCATTCAATACAAAGTACACGTTTTAGAGACACAAATTTCTATCTGAATATGAAATCTAATGGGTGGAGAACAATATTATTATTTTAAATATTGTCCTATAACTACCACTTGTGAGCTTGGCATTGCACATTGATGGGTGTGATGCTGCCAGGTGTGACTGCTGAGGGAGACTGAATTAGGCTATACCTGGAGTATCACCATAGTGTAGCCGAAATGAGATGACAAGTTTGTAAAAATGTTTTGTTCGTGCTGTATGTGTCTATCAAAGATCTGAGATCTCTGCACAGTTTACACTGCTTGTAAGCATTTCTATTTTAGTTTTTTAGTTATAACATGTTCCTTGTGTTTATGAAGAATTTCCAGATTCTACTTTAGATGGACAGGTTAAGTTTTGAGAATAACCTTTCGGTTTGGAATAGGGGTTCAGAACTTTGACTTGAGAGAGTAGCTACAAAGAGCTTCACTCGCTTTGGAGGACCTGGGTATCCATGCATTATTTGGGCAACTAAATGGGAACATTGTAATGCTTCATTTCACCAGTGGTGGTGCTGCAAGAAAGTGACATTTTTGTTCCCGGCTCTAATTATAGATTACAGCTGATTCCTGGGAGAAAAACGTGATAATTTATTATTAGGAGACCTAATAATGGATTGTCCAAAGTTGATAACCCACTTAAGGATCACTTTAAAAATACTTGCCTGTGTTACATACAAGGGTAAGTAGAGGGGAAATTCCTGATTGGTGACGTTCCGACCACTACAACCCCCGCTGATCCTGGAAAGAAGGGGTGTTTTTTACTTGTAGGATCAGTGGTGGTCTCAGCAGTCGGACCCTGACCACTCAACAATCTTACGGGGAGAGCGGACAAATAATTTTTGTATCGTAACGTAAATTAAAGTTGATACACAATATGGAGGATTGTATTGGGGTAGCCTTTCAAAATTTTGGTAAATTATAACGCAAATCTACTCTAGGTTATAGCTGGTATAGAAATAATTTTGTGGTGTACAACTCATGTCGTTCTTAATCAACTTGGCGCCTCTTATGTGAGATTGCCATACAAAATGCCCATCTCAATAAATTCTCCCCCTCCCATGTTCTTTGCATTACTAATGTGCACTCGCCACTTGCGGAGAATTTGTGGTAATTTTGAGACTATATCTCTGCCCTGGCAGAAGCATGCTGTGTATTATATTATTCATTGTAGGAACATTGTGGTCTGTCTCAGGAGTTTATAAACGGAGGTCTTGAGACTTAACAAGCAATTAGAGATAAGAAAGCATAATTCACAGCATTGGTTATAGCCAAGCGGAATACTCCTCCATCTCCATTAGTCATTGCAGACACTTGTATATTTAATTAGAAGGATCTGTCTGACTCCCGAGGGTTACAGTTTGTCTGTTTTGGTTTCATGGTTTTCAACGCTAAAGACAATTGGAAAGTTCTCTAGCCACTGACCACCGAAGACAGTTCCTTATTGTGGTTCTGACATCTCATACATAATAATAAAGATAAATGGTTTCGGCTGCCTGTTGCAAAGCGGGGAATCTAGAATTCATAGCTGACTTCTCAGGGCCTACCAGTCACTGAATATTGGAATGGAAAAATAAGAGACGGCATATGCAGATAAAAAATAATAATAAAAAAAAATCACCGGTAACGATAAATCTTAGCTGCCATTTTTGTTAACAAGAGTAGTTCACTAGGGCCAAGTTATTCAAGAGACTGGCAATTTTGGGAACAATACTTGGCATGTTGACTTACAACATATGGATCCTTAATATGAATTCTATCATGAGTAAGATCCGCATGGAATTTGTATATTCTGAGCCCTGTTTGTCACTCCTCCGACTTGTAGTGATGGTGACCATTGTGTAGGTTATAAGCTCATGTGTTTTCCCCTAATCTTTCTAGGCTCAAGAGAGGTCAGAAAGTGGAGAATTGGCCTTTATAAAGCAATTGGCCCAGAAAATCCTAATCGTAATAGCCCGGCCAGCCCGCTTGCTGGAATGCCTGGTAAGAATGAAACATTTGCATTTGCCTTTTGATCTTTTTATGATTATATATACCAGTGATGACATATCCATTGGTTACATAGCCATAATAGATCTCAAATGAATAGGGCTGACCTGCAATACCAAGTACAGCCACTATACAATGTATGGCACTGTTTGATAAGCAGTGAAGAAGCTGCAGTGATCAGTATCCTACTCCTAGACTGCACCTTTAACGTGACTGAATTATTGACTACAATTATCTAATTCAGGAATTTGACCCTGAAGAATTTTACTACCTTTTGGAAGCAGCAGAAGGCCATGCCAAAGAGGGTCAAGGTATTAAAACGGACATACCTAGGTATATTATCAGCCAGCTGGGACTGAACAAAGATCCTCTTGAAGGTAAGCAGATCATGTGTTATGCGTGCATTATGATAAGTACTTTTAATAAAAATTTAAATGAACCTTTAATTTCTGTGATGATAATTTGCAATTTGGTCATCGGAGGACCTGACATTGTGCAAAAGTCTATTGATCTTCTACATTTTTTTTTTACTAGAGCGTTTTGTTCAGTACAGCTGTAGCATCTATAACTTCAGACTGAGACACATTATGCAGTAGATTGTTGGTGCTGAGTATATGGCCTACTTTACAAATAGTTAGTCATGTTAGTGGCCTCGAAGAGGTAGGTTGCAGTGACTTAGCTATAGGAGGTGGAGTTGTTGCATTCACACTCAAGCTCTAGTCATTCATAAAGAGTTATTAGTGTGGAGATGTAATAAGGTGTCATATAGAAATACGCCTCTGATTTAGTAGAGAGACCAACCACTGTGTAAACTGTATACACACTGGAGGCGGCAGCTTTTTGATGCACCTGTTAGGTTATATACTGTATATCTATAAGGGAACCTAACCAATACAAGGGTATGTGGCCATGTCAGTAGCAATGAATGATTGTTCACAGCCTGAGCACTGGATACAGTTATACCTGCATCAGGTATCATGTGGCAGCACCCAAAGGGTATATTCACACAATGGAAACCTTTTCCGCCGTGTGACTTTTCTACGTGTCTAGCCGCAACGGGATGTTGATGCAGTGCATCGGCATCCGATTGCAGCATCCCGCTCCCAATTATGCCCGGATGAGTGGGCTTAATCAGGAGTGAGTCTCGCACTGTGGACACCGCGGCTGATTCAGCTGCGGGAAGATAGGGCATGTCCCTTCTTTTTCCCGCTAGCTGAAAAAAAAAAACTCCCATTGAAATAAGATGTTTTTTCAGGAGCATTTTGAGGCAGATTCCGCGTCAAAATCCGCCTGCAAAAATACTCTGTGTGAACATACCCAAATACAGTTTCCAAGAACTGATAGAAATACAAACCCTCCTCTGGGAACCAGGAATTGCCAAGGGAGATGTATACCAATCCTGATCTGTATTATAGTATTGCTATCCTGCTTTATCAAGGCTTCAGCCAATAAAATTGGGCTGTCATTTAATCTCTTATCCTCTGTTAGTAATGAAATGACTCCGTCTCAGTCTACACAGCAAAGCTGACAAAGACAAAAACGTCTCCTGTCAAGACTTCCCTAGCAGCCGCTATAAAAACTGGAATTTTTTTTTCCTGTTTTTTCTTGATTTTTTTTATTTATTTATTTTTAATGTGCAGTCTAATGGGGGGAAAAAATATTTTTTGATGAAAGCCTGATTTAAATTATGTAAATTTCTGAAAGGACAATGTGGCGATCTCTATATTTGCAGCCTGTAGCTTCAGGTTAAAGTCTAGACTCCCTTACAACGGTTTCTTTAAAAACCTGTGCAGTGACATGGAAAGTTTTCCTACCGAGGCTGTACAGAACTTTAAATAAGATCAATAGAAATCATTTTGTAATGCAATAAGAAGAGCAGACGATATTAAATAGCTGGTACCAGTACCTAATCTTGTTGCCGGGGACATGGATATTTTATGAGCAGCATTAAGATTCCACGTTTGCCGTCAAACAGAATGACTTTAAAATGATATCTTTTTGTTAGCAGCTGAGCAATATTACCTTCAGCGGCGCGCTGGAAAGAGCAGGGCTTCATCTCTTATCTGCCAAATTGTTACCTTTTCATAATGTTTGCAAACAAACAAGTTGAAGGGTATCCATGCTGGTAGCCGAGGATCTGAACCCAGCAGCAGCTGCCTTCATGATGACCAAATATTCCTAATAGAGTAGTCACGCATGAATTACCGGTTGATAATAGCACATGAATAGACGCGGCTTTGAAAGCTGGACCACAACAGATTCATCATCTGCTAGATACCGGTGCATTTCTCAAGTGTTCCCTAGAGGGAGATTCTTTTTTTTCCCTTCTTCCCTCCCCCCGTGGTTTTGAAATTGCCGTCTTTACCTTCTTTTTCTCTGTGTCTGTATCGCCGGTCTCCGGAAATGGATTCAATCAATGACATAAAATAGGCAGATGTTTAATGGTATTTAGATGAGTTTTAAAAATCTCTTCAGGCATTTCAAAATGGTTCCCGGGATTCTCGCTTTAAGTGCTGACTCTGGGATTCATTCCATTAATACCTACTGTTTGCAGATATTATGTGCTTTCCAAGATAACTGCTATTGGCCAAGGCTTCTTTTCAAAAGGAATTGTGTTTTTCGCCTGGTTCGCCGTGACATTCGCTACTTTCGGCAAGACATTTTCAATAGTATTTTGAGAGATTTGAAGGAGACATAAAAGAATTCATGAAACTGAAGCGGGACTCCTTCAAGTGCAAGAATAGGAAAGGCTGGGAGAAGCAAGGAACTTGTGATACATGATCCATTCAGTATTACCCCTGCCTGGTAATTGCTGACAATAATATAATTTGTTTTTTTTACACATGGCGAGACCATGTAAGGTCAGAAAAACTCTCCCTCGGTTCTATTTCATGTTACTATATGGGCTGCCTGAATAAGTCAACCCATTTCCTAACGATAGCCACCCTAATGATCAGCTGCCTGGCCATATATATAGTGTTACAACCATGTAATAGATGTACCGGCGAGAGCAGGAGCTACCCTAAAATTGTCGTTTCTGTCTATTCTGTTGAACATCCACGTACACTACAAAAAAAACACATTTTGGGGGTAACACAGTGGCTCAGTGGTTGGCACTGCAGCCTTGCAGCGCTGGAGTCCTGGGTTTGAATCCTGCCAAGGACAACATCTGCAAGGAGTTTGTATGTTCTCCCTGTGTTTGTGTGGATTTCTTCCCATTCTACAAAGACATACTGATAGGAGAAAAAAAAAAATTACATTGTGATCCCTATATATGGGGCTCGCAATCTACATTTAAAAAAAAAAAAAAGCAACACATTTTTTTTTTTTGGGGGGGGGGGTTAACATTTTTTTTTTTTTAACATTAATTTTTAAAATAATTTTAAAATAATTTCAAATAACTTTTCAAAAACATAATTTCTGCCTATCATATGCAGTTGTAATTGGAATCTTAGCTGTATTGCGTTAAATGTTTGTTTTTTTTATTAATTTATATATTAATAGATTTGTGGCTATTTTTGAAGATTTAACTAATTGCTAAATAATTTATGACTGACTGAAGTTAAAATGTTGTTTTTTTGCTCATAATTTTAGAAATTGCCCTACTGGCAAATTATGACAGTGGAACAGCAGAAACGCCAGAGACTGATGAATCTGCCAGTGTAAGTATCGTACATCGGGAAGTTTTTTGGAAACATGAAATGGTTATATAATAAAAAATGTTGTTCCCTTTAGTCTTTTTAGGTTAATCTGCAGTGATAAGTTGCCCTTCATATTGTTTGTGTATTTTTACACAATTGATTCTTTGGCCCTGTTCACATTGGGCAGTCCGGACTGGAAGATCTGAGATGTTCATCGGTTGGGTTTCTCTACCCAAACCCAGATTGTACTGTGTGTGGGGGGGCACCATGGAGCAGATTGTACTGTGTGGGGGTCACTATGGAGTAGATTGTACTGTGTGGGGGGCGCTATGGAGTAGATTGTACTGTGTGGGGGGCGCTATGGAGTAGATTGTACTGTGTGGGGTGTCACTCTGGAGCAGATTGTACTGTGTGGCGGTCACTGTGGAGGAAATTAGACTGAGTGGGGACCCTTTACTATTTATATCACACAGTATCTGTTTTACAGCAGACGTGATACTACAGGTCCTATAAAACAGATCTGTGTGATGGTAAATAATGAACATTAATTGTTCAAAATTAAAAAAAAAAAAAAAAAGCAAAACAAAGTTGTTCGTATAATTGAAAGCCCTGTAAAGCCCCATTCACACGACTGTATTTTGCAGGTCCATAATTGTCCGCAATTATACAGTATTAAGGTTAAATTGCCATGTTGGCACTCAGTGATACTTTAGTGGATTTTGGGTTGCAGATTGGGCACTCGGTCTCTAAGGGCTCATTCACACGGAGTAAACGCGGTGCACAATGCGCTGCGTTTACGGGACGTTTACGCGGCGTTAACACCACCGCAAACATGCACCGTCAAAATCGTTTACTCCGTGTGAATGAGCCCTAAAAGGTTCACCATCACTGCACTAGGATGTACAATGATATGAAAAAGTGAATGTAGCCTAACTGTTAACCATTTATTCCTCCAAATTTCTTCATATACATAAGCATCGGCCATTTTTATCTGGCTTCTTATCTCCTTTGAGAACAAAGAAAGTACAGTGTTGATATTCAGCATGTCCGATCCTTGTTTCTTCCAACATCTTGTGTTGGGGGAGAGTCGGCACAACCGATTTTAGATAAGACAGACGACTATTTCCGCTGATTTGTATCCATCTTTACTATTACATGTATGGACCTCTTCACGCGTTGAGAATCAAACAATAAAGTACAAAGGAGCAAGACCAATGATACATCTACACATTGGATATAGCCGAACATTTTCAGTTTAGGAAAGCAGCCTGTGGAGCGCTCCACTTGTACTGCATTATTTCTACATAAACTGAGCTGTTGAGGTTACAGAAGTCACTGTCAAAGGAAATTTCTCTTTCCATTTAACTTCTATGTTCTAAATTTCTTATTCTAATTTCTTGTTCTTTTCAGAGCTCAAATCGGTCGTTGAAAATGAGAAGAAAGCCTTGCGAGAGCGACTTTGAAACAATGAAACTCATCAGCAATGGAGCATATGGGTGAGATTTATGTTGGCAGAAGATAAGCTCACATAGTTTCTAAGGGCTTGTACGATGTCTTAGTTTACATTGCTCATACATTGTTGCTTCCTGAGATGGTTTTCTGCTTATGCTCCTCCATTGGATGTTTTTGATCATTTGGCTTCAAAAAGCTTTACATTTACAACATGAAACGGGCGGCTTTCTGGTATGTGGTCTGTAGATTTGATATATTTGGAGGCTTAGAGATAACTTTTCTTGGAATTTGTTTTAAGAAAACAAATAAGGAATTATACAACTTTATTCCACTAATTTGTTGTTATTAAAGGTTCCACTCCATTAGGCCTCCGACCCTTCTCCCTGCATATTGATGTGGTTTTGCACATGCACTGCACTATCAATAGTACATGTGAATATGCAAAACTTTGTAATATAGGCTATTTAAGAAAGCTGAGTTGTTGTTTTTTTACATATTAGTCTATGGAGAGGGGAGGGGGAGGAAGCGGCTGTTGGAAAAGACACAAATAACTGTAGCTGTCAAACTACGGGTAGGAAGGTCTTTTAACATGGCTATGTTTCAAAATAAGATTGTACAACTCCACAGCATAAGGTGATAAATAACCCTTCCCACCCTTCCCTTCTCCATAGAGTTCTGTGTCTGAACTGGAAATGAATTACATGTAAATAGTCTGAGTGAAGATAAGGGAGGAGGAGAGGAGCCTAATAAATGGAGGGGGAGAGGAGCCCAATAAATGGAGGGGGAGAGGAGCCTAATAAATGGAGGAGGAGAGGAGCCTAATAAATGGAGGAGGAGAGGAGCCTAATAAATGGAGGAGAGGAGCCTAATAAATGGAGAAGGAAACAAATTTCCTTATTAAGATAGATTACAAATATATTATTTCTTATGTTCACCTGAACTATTCGTTTAGGAAAAATTCTAATAATTGGAAGTATGGTTTAACCTGGTCATACATTTTAGGTACGACTGACAGCTGCATCACACATATGAATTTTTAGCTGAGTGTGCATGTATTCCGAATGGAGAGGGGAGTAAGATGCTACCAGACCGCTCCGGCTGCAGCTTATTGCCCTGAGAATAGAAGGATCGGGTATTCTAGAATCCAGCGGTCCCAGGCCTCATCTCCCCAGATACACACCACTGGGGGAGGGGGGAGGTTAGGTGACTCTCATACATTAGTCAGGTATTCCCACTAAAATCTACATTTTCAGCCAACATTTGTTATGCCCATCTTAAAGGGGTTGTTCAGGTATTGGAGCAACCTTTGTGGAGGCAGAGTTGTAACATAAAAATATAAAACATACTTGCTATGCCACCTCTTTTTTGTTTCCAATTCCTGGACAACCCCTTTAAGGTTATCCTATCCATGATGATACATCAAATCGAAAATGAATAGTGGCCACCCTCTTTTATTCCTACTAGAACAGACATCATGGGGCAGGAGTGCGAGGTATGGACAACAGCCGTTTCGTGACTAACTTGTTTCTTCTGGCCCACTTACAAGACTGATGACATGTATCCCAATCTCTGGAAGGCATCCCAACCATAATATTGAGCCAGACAGATTGTTTGGGTGACCTCAGTATGTGACACCTGGCGGCTTGCCAAGCAAGTACCAGGCGCCGTGCCTAAGCCCAAGCCTTTAATATAACTGTACGGGCACACTCTATCCATTGCGCTGTTATATAAAGGCACATTCACATTAATTGTATCCAAATCAGATGGAAAAGATGTTCATGTCCCATAGCCAAGAAGAGAAATGTCTCATGCAACGTATTTGTAGCCATCTCGAGGAAGTTCAGTGTCACAAACTGATCCCATAGGAAACTATGGATCCAGTTCCCTCATCCTTTCAGTCTATATATCTTTGTTTCCACGTCTTGGGCAATTTACTTTACATAGTCTTAGAAGAATGGTGACAGAATTCAGATACTGTTGACAACGTCTTGCTGTTTTTACTGTGATTTGTGCTCTTAAGATAGAGATAGGAGTCTAGGATTTTTATTGATGGGCATCTTAATCATCCTGATTGCCGAGAATATTGATGTTGGCATCTGAAATGGGTATAGGCATTGTGTCTGGGCTAAATAGCATTGCTTTCTGAAGAAATTTGCAGAAATTTCAAGAAAACAACATCCAGACTTTCCTTGGCTGAGTGCTCGGTGTTATTGTAGACATGCATAAGTCATATGTGGATACATTTACATACGTGTGTTTTATTCTCTGTCTATTCTTTAGTTAGAAATCAGTTTCCGTAAACTCTGAGCAGCTTTTAATGAGATTTAGAGTATAAAGAAAGAGTGAGTCATGGCAGATTACAAGCATGTGGGAAGGCCAAGATATTTGTATTGAGGGGATAGATCTTGTAATTGCAAAAATAGCAGCTGGTAAACAAACAGATGATATGGGTTTAGAGAGCTGGTATGGGATCCTGTTAAAGGCACATCAGACCACACTTGGTAGTTCAGTTACGGCTCTCTTCACACCATTAGTGGGTCTTTATATGCTCAGTATACGTACTGTATGTCCTAGATGTTTTCAGTGGTATTTCCAATAGGATTGTCGAAAGGTTGAGATCACAACTATACAGTTATTTTGTATATAATACAGATATATCTATATACTAGCTCCTGCTTGTGACTTTGTCTGTGTGGGCTTCGGAATTGGGTCCAGTAAGAAATGAAAAATGTGTGAGTAATAAAAAATAATTTGCCTGCTCTGACGTTTCGGCAGCTGTTAACCTGGCCTGCCGCTGAACTTGTTCCTCGTTCCATGCCTGTGATTGTTCCGGTATCTCAGCAGCTCGCTGGGACGCCATATAATGAGCGTGTTGTTGGCGTTGATGATCCGCCTGCTCTGATGTTGTGGCAGCTCTCAAGCTGGCCTGCCGCTGAACTTGTTCCTCACACCATGCCTGTGATTGTTCCAGGATCTCAGCAGCTCGCTTGGATGCCATATAATGAGCGTGTTGTCGATGTTGATGATTCACCTGCTCCGGTGTTTTGCGTGACGCCTAGTCATAACTGTCATCACGACAGGGGTCGTCACTGGCACTACACACCTTGGCACCTGGCGCTTGCACTTTAGATCCTACCAAAGCTGGCCAGTCCTATGGAAATGCATCTGCACAGTATATGACTTCATTCCCAAGTTTGATCAGTGACTGAACAGCACACGCAATTGTAAGAAACTCTGTAATATACCTGATCAGAAAGTTGTTTCCCTCCGTCCCTCCCTCTGCTAAAACAAGTTTCCCTGTGAAAATCCCTGCTCTATCCGTCTCAAGAGCGACTGTAGGTCACATGTCTCAGGAGCTCACCTCTATAAAAGTCAAGGGGGAGGAGTGAGCCGAAACTGCAGGGGATCAAGAAAAAAGCCTCAGGAAAAAAAAGGGAGAAAAAGCTAAATAGAAGTTTTTCTGTAACAGCTAAATATTTTATTCACATCAGTACAATTTAGTACTTCTCTCTATATGTCCTGCACAATCCGGGTATATGTTGTATGCATTTTTTGTCCACCATGTGAGGCATCAATAGGACTGCACAAGGTCCTATCCAACCTAAGGATGACCATATTAATATGATAAAAGTAATCCAACCACAACGAGCTCCAGCAAGGTCAACTAACCCCTAGGTGTGGCCGCCATGTCATCTTCTTGTTTGTCTGAGTCACCGTGAGTTCACTTTGCAGTGTGAAATTAGAGGTCGATTGTATACACCATTGTGAAGTCACACGATGAGTCAGTGTTGTATCACATTCACGAAGACTACAAGTCCATTCTAGAGCAGATAGACGGGTTTTTAGAGCCATATGTTACAGTAGCTACTGTAAAATATAGCTCACACGTGCAGGTACATGCTGACATACAGTATAAAAAGTCAGGATATAGGCTGGGGCCATGCCTGGTGGGACATGTGCTCCAAGGGCAGGCGGACAGCCAGCTTGTCTGCCTTACAGGGCTAAGTGAATTGGAATTTGTTTGAATATCCATGTACACGCACAAGCACAAGCATAGACCTCAGTAGAAATATCCTGAAGCAAATCGAGAAGAATACTCTGTATTGTTAAGTTGGAATTTCACTGAATATTAGCGATTTATACAATACAGATAAAGTTGGGTTGTTAAGTGGTTTAGTTGGTAGGCTGGAACGTATACATGTATCCATAGGTCAGAAGTGGCATTATGACTTGCTGTGTGTCCTGCTAAGGATTCTTGGCAAGATCTATCAAATAAGTCCTCCTTGGTGGTAAAAGGGAAGTCTGCTCTAGTAATATAGTATAGTGGATAACAGTATTCGGTTCACTACAGAGGTTGCAGCAGTGACTAGGCCTATAAGGTAGGGGGGGCCCACAAGTAGTCCTCATCTCACTAAGACCCCATTCACATTACTGATTGTGCAACTGATGTGGGGCCGAGTTTGCAGAGGAATGCACTCAGATCCAAGTGCATTCCTGTATGCATTCACGCCTGATCCATTCTGTTGTGAGGACATGGAGCAGGATAGGACCTGCTCTATAATCATCCATGTCAGCACAGAATGGAAGGCAAGCCCCCATAGATGTGACTGCATAACGGAATGCACTAGGTGGTCATGCCGAGTGTCATCCCAAACTGGGCCCCACATCGGAAGCCCTTGGTCATCTGCATGTAGTTGTAGTTCCTAATTTCCTTTGATGACTGGCAATTAGGGCACCATGAATTTTATTGTCCCTGTCCTCTAGGGCACTGGATTGAGAGGGGTAGAAAAGTTTCAGAAAGGAGGACTATAAGCTTTTTAATGCCAAGTGTTGCACTTGGTTAGCACATAGTCACTTCTGTTGGAGGGAGGCTGCAGCAGAAAAGGGGGCACTGCTACCAATTGGAGGGCACTGACATTGGATGTACACAGACCTGTTGTGAATAAATCTTCATGGTGATTTGGCCCTAAATAGCGAAGGAAAGGGAAATGTAAATGCTGCAAAAATGTACGAATGGTTGTGAGGAGACGTTGTCCAGGATGGCTCGAGCTGAGCCTTTAGTTATGTCCCTGATCCTGTCCATGGATGGTCCAGGTCTGGTAGATCTCTTCCATAGCAGCTCTCTGTTCTGACTGACGGGGAGGGATCCTACCCAGGAATCTTCTCCTCTGATCGCCTTTTGCTCTAATAAGCTAAGAGGAAATTGACGCTATTTCCAATAGGGATCGAGTAATACACAAGCTAAACAAATTTACTTTAAAGATATCATTTTCCAGGAGCTTCAGCCAGGAAGGTGGTATTACAGAAAACGTTGCTAAAACCTGGTAGTAATGTCTCACACACGTTCTTGGTAAAGGTCATTGTTGATTTGGAAACCCAACTCCCTAGAACACTGTGTCCAGGTGCTAAATACAATAAAAGCATGTAAAACATACACGCTGCCATGTATTGTTCTGTTCAGATGCCTGTAAATAAAGCATTGTGTCACCGATAGTCTATGCAATGGAAAAGCAGCCTGCATGGAAAAAACTAACACTTCCATCCAAACTTCCATTGCTCACAATTAAAAAATGCAGACAAGGCGGCCAGCATCATTTAGTGAGGATCTGTTCCGCTTGTGATTTCTATGGAGATCAGAAGGGATGAGGCGAGAAGTTCTCGGAATAGGATGGATTTGTCATTGCACGCTTAATAGTTGCTGCTCTGCTACTAAAGAGAATACAGCAATGTACAATCCACCCTGAGTAGAGTTACCGTGTGGGATAATACACTGCTGTGTGTTTGGGGCCATAGAACATGACGGGTCCATGTGATAGCATTGAAAAACTGAGGATTGTGTGCAAAAGGCCTTCGTATAATAGCGTTACTTTTCGCCATGTAGGGTACGTAAGGTATGCCTCCGAAGGATATCCTAATGGAGACGTTTGACTGAACATCTAGTTCCCACAAATAGCACGCTGAAGACGTAGACTAGTGGAAATGTCAGCAAATATATCCGGAAAAAAGATTCCCTAAGCGTAGTTGTTTAATTTTCCGCTTGGCAAATAATTTGAAGATGGCGGTCACTTGGGTATGGGCCATGTAACTCATCGCGAACATATACGTCACGCTTTATGACCCCCTTTACATGGAACAGCTTCTCGAAGCACCAGCAAACATTCATCTCCAAGGAGCTAATGGTCATTTTGCTTTCTTGTCTGCTGGCAGGGAGCCTCATTGGCATTTAGTGACAGCGTTCACGTGCACAGAGCAGCAATATATTGTGTGAATGTAACCCTACCAATTACATGTACAGAGTCTGGCACCACTGCAGTGAGGTTCAGTGATAGGTTTATCTTCTATCATTCTTCTTTTTGGATCTTTATACTGACCCATTATTGTCACGGTTAGAAAATTTGGGTCAGGAATTTGCGGTACAAACAAGACTGTGTCAAAGGGATGTGCATAAGGCGATCGCCATGTTTGTGTCGGAGTCTCCAGCGTAGAGTCGGTCTAAGATCATGGCCAGAAGAGTCCTGCAAGAATACAGATCTAGTCAGTGGGATCCCTCGGGATCTGTTATCGTCTTTATTGCTTAATCTGTTCTTCAGATCCTACGATGCAACTGAATAGAAAACAAAATCCATAATAAAACAGATAAAATCAGGACAAAACTTCACAACACGTTATTTCTAGTTTATGTCCTTTCCACTTTTATGTTTTCCAATCATCGTATCATTGGACTGTAGGAATTTGCTAAAGTTCTTGGGTAGTTTTGATTGGAATGTTAATGGAGGAAGTTAAATCATTTCGCTCAATTTTTACCATGCTGGCGCGCTCACAAAGGCCTCGCTTGTACAGTCAGGTTGCTCTGAAGGGTGTCATAGGTTAATTGCTGTGAAATATCTCAAGTGACATTTCAAAGACCTTATAAGCCGGTCTAAGCTCTCAGCACTGAAAAAAATGCATTTCTTACAAAATACCTACAACTTTGTCTGAGACTTGAAATTTATCCAAATCCATAATTTCTCCCTAAGCCACTTATACGTTAATAATTGCTATATTTCCTCCAATTTGACATAATTATGTCTGTCTATGAAGACTTGAAGCATTCTTACTTTGCCTATACCAATTTTTGTGAATCACCTTGTAAGGCCTGGTTCACATCTGCATTTGGTATTCCGTTAAGGGAGTCCGCTTGGGAACCCCCCGAGCGGAAGGCTGAACGCATTGACAAGCGGTGAGCAATGAAAGCACACAGACTATAAGGCCGGGTTCAGATGGGGTTTTTTTTTACCAGATTTTGATGCGGTGGTCGCCTCAGAATCCAGTCCAAAAAACTGCTAGCTGCGACTAGATGCCGGTGCAGTGCATACAATACACTGGCATCCAGTCGCAGCATACCACTCCGGGTTAGGCCCAAATGAATGGGCCTAATCGGGAGGGAGTGTCACAAGGAGGACGTCTGAAGAAATCCGCCTCAAGAAAGGGCATGTCACTTTTTTTTTTTTCATTGGGAGATGGTCATTTCCTTTTTCCGCGAGCGGGAACAAATTGAAAAAGGAAATGACCGTCTCCCATTGATTTCAATGGGGGGCGTTTTTTCCGCGTCAAAATCCAGCCCCAAAAGACCCCATCTGAACCTGGCCTTATAGAGTCCGTGTGTTTTCCACACGGTCTCCCCATGAGTCATGCACAGAGGAAAGTAGTTCATGAAGAACTTTTCTCTCCGCATGACTCATGCAGTCAGCACATGGAAAACACACGGACCCCATTATAGTCTATGGGGTCTGTGTGCTTTCATAAGCTCACTGCTTGTCATTGTGTTCAGTATTCTGTTCCCCAAGCAGACTCCCCAAATGGAATACAGAACGCAAAAGTGAACCATGCACGTCAAATAGCTTTAGACAACTATTTCTTCCTACAACCCATACTCAACCAAACATCTGCTTTTGTGGGGTGGGGTGGGGTACAACTTCCATAGATATTGGATGGTAAGCCAGTCCCACTGAAATAGGGAGGTTCAATCAACGTTAATATGCTGTAGTATTATTAGGACTGTTGAGGACCTATCCTTGGGTTAAGTTATCAATAGGGGTCTACTATCTGGTACCCTCAAGCATTAGCTGTTTGAAGAGTGCACAACACCTCTTCACTACATGCCAAGCACAGTGTCATACATTGTTTAGAGCAGGGGTCCTCAAACTTTTTAAATAGTGGGCCGGAGGCAGAGCAGGTCGCACAGACATCGGGAGCGGTGCACTCCAATAGGTAAAGTGAAGTGCGCTCCATGGCCTGGCCTGAGCTCCCCAGGAACTTCATTATAAATGCACGTCTGCCGGCGTTGTCAGCGGGGCCAGACAGAAGTGCTTGGCGGGCCGCAGTTTGAGGACCCCTGGTTTAGAGTCTATGTTTGGTATTGCAAATAAGTCCTATACTCACTTGAACAAGACTGAGCCGTAGACAGGCCATGTGACTGATGAACGTCTTGCATGACCAGTGAAGAAGTGTCATGTTGCTTTTTCAGTCAGCTGATCTGTGGGGTCCTCTGTGCTTGGCTCCCGCCAAAATAATATTAGTGGCCTATCCTAAGGATAGGTCATCAGTATTTTAGTTCCAGAAAATCCCTTTAAATTCAGTGTTGTATATATTATTCAGTGCTTGGTTATTTTCATCTTCAGCCTTGGTTCATCAGACTCTCAAAGGCTAATGCCGGATTTCCCACCAGACTTGAAACCTCAATCACTTTTCTGTGTTAGGTGCCCCCGGGTTGTTGGGGAGACACAGCTGGAGAAGCAGATTTCAAAGGAATGATCATATGCTGTACCAAGATCTGGTATAGCAACAGAATTGGCTCCTTCTGTGCTTACAGTACCATACTGTTATACTGGTTGCAGGAAACAAATTGAAAGGTGGGAAATACGTTTTTAATTTGGGCGTCTGCCATCTTTCTGGCTGGTGAGATCCCAATAGAAAACTCCTGAGAAGCCAGCACCTCCGCTGATCTGATTTTTGCTGGTTACCATTGGACAGATAAACCGGTGCTGACCAGTAGGTTATATGTACTAATACTTGTTATTAGAAAAACATTACAAAAATTGTGCGCTGGTGCTTGTCGTCTCGTCTGTCGCTGCTGTCTCAGATGCTCTGATGCGGAAGGTCTCCTTGTTCATGTGATCATAGTTCTCTCTCGGTGAACTTCATAAATAGTCTTCTATAGCTTGCTTCAGCTGAAGAGAACATAGAAAAAAAAGGCTCACAATGACTCCGATACTTTTTCAAAATGATTTATTTCCTTTGGATTTGGAAGGCAGCATCTGTTCACCGAGCTCTGCTGGAAATTTGCCATGGAAGTGAAGAAAGCTTAATGTTTACCAGGCTTTCATTGCATGTGGAGTAGATTCATAGCGAATGTTATGGATCAGACCCATGCTTTCCTAGTCTGAGGAATTTCTTGAGGAGATGGTTTATAGGCTTATGTTTCACAAAGTTTTTTGGCTACGGAAAGGTTGAGATTTGTGATGAGATCTAGTTAGAAGTTTATAGTTTAAGGAATTGACAAAAATTTATGGTTCAGTTGAGGAGGACATCTTCAGTGTGAAGCTTTGTGATGGATGGATCTTGATGACTCTCCTCTTGACAGCCATTGAGCATGACATCTGACATCGTAGATCAACATTGAGCATGACATGGTAGATCAACACTGCTCTCTACTGGATTATCGAGACATCAAACAGATCAAGAAGACCAACAAAGATTTCGTGCCCCAAATCTCAACTTTTAAGAGAAGTTTTAGTGGATGTTTTTGGTTCTTGTTCTGTTTCTTTTAGGAGGAATCGATCTCTTCCTGATCGATTTCATCTAGTATGCAAAAAAAGAGCAAATTCTTCTTCCACTTACCATGTTTGACTCCTTATTGTTCCAATTAAAGGCTGTGAATTATTGAAGCTCATTATAAAGATTTTTTTTCCCCTCTAACTCTTGACTTTTCAGTACTGAATTTTTTTCAATCGATAAGTGTTAACTAAAATTCATTACAAATTATGGATTTTTTTCCCCCCCCTCTCCAGGGCTGTTTACTTAGTCCGACATAAAGAAACC
Source organism: Leptodactylus fuscus (assembly GCF_031893055.1). Classification (NCBI taxonomy): domain Eukaryota; kingdom Metazoa; phylum Chordata; class Amphibia; order Anura; family Leptodactylidae; genus Leptodactylus; species Leptodactylus fuscus. The sequence continues at coordinate 48,774,725 of NC_134265.1, forward strand.
CGTCAGAGATTTGCAATGAAGAAAATCAATAAGCAGAACCTAGTCCTTCGGAATCAGATTCAGCAGGCCTTTGTGGAAAGGGACATCTTAACATTTGCAGAGAACCCATTCGTGGTCAGCATGTACTGCTCCTTTGAGACGAAACGTCATTTATGTATGGTCATGGAGTATGTCGAAGGTAAGATACTTTACTTGCAGTTCCTGCATTTGTAACTTGAAAAGTAGTGAATTCACACTTTCCATCAGTAGTTGGAGAATATGAGAAGGAATAGCTCAATATAAAAACATTGTCGAAGTGTGCTAAGTTCCTGTTCACACTGATGTTTTCCCTGACCCCTTTTCCATCAGAGATAAGTTTACTTTAGAGGTAAAAAATAACTTGGTTTGCAGAATTTTTCTTACCCCAAAGGATGCCTAAACCCTAATCGAAACCCTAGGGACCAACTATACAAGTCAAAGGATTCATCAGGAATTTTTGAGATACTTTTCAAAGTAGATCTGTCCAAGCTTTAATATAAATGGAAGCCATAACCCTAGTGTGAACAGGTCCTAAGCTTTGTGATGAGATTGTGTTGACAATTGTTGGAGGTTTCCAGAACATACCCCTTTAAGACCCTCGCTCTGTCCGATGAGTTGGACATGCAGATGACTGCCGATCACTGTCCATATCAGTCACATGTTGAATGAATTCTGATATGTCACTGATATCCAATATAAGACTGCTAAGGCCAGTGATTTCGGTCACCTGAACCCCTAAACTTAGGCCTAGCCAGTGCCAACACAGCAGAGAAAGATGGATGCACAGCCTACATGGAGGACTTAGGAGTAGGTGAGCATTACTTTTTATTTTATTCCACCCCCTGACCCTTCCTGGGTTTTTTGTCATCCTATGATATCACTTTAAGGCTAAGGCCCGACGGGACAACCCACAGCTACAAAGCGCTGCGGGAAAAAACGCGCCAGCAACGCATTGCGGTTCTTCCTACAGTGCTTTAAACAGAAAGTTTGAAGACTTTTCCTCCACGGACTTTCTGTTTCAATTATATAAATGGGGAAACCATCAGTGTTACTGTAGATATAATTGACATGCTGCGATTTCCAAGACCGCTCTTTTTTTGGAAATGGTGGCGTGTTTGTGGCACAGTTTTTACTGCAAAGTGGGCATGGGATTCGTAAAAATCCCATCCACTTTGCAGTTACTGTAAAACGCCATGGGGTCCCGGCCTAAAGCCAGTTATGTGTATCACCAGTGACCATCGATTTTGATGTACGGGATGCCAAGAGGATGGGTTGAATGTCTCTAAAGTTTCCTTGTACTTCTATAGATCTATCAGAGTACAAAAATTTAGTGAGAACTCCATTATTAGCTCTGTTTTCTCATTCGTGTTGCAGTCTAGCATTTATTTTGGCCATACAGGTATTTTTTATCCTTACGTTATGCTATGGGATTTACGAAGTAGAATGCTTAATTTTCCTTCTTCACTACTGTGTTCCCCAAGCCGTGGCTCTCCAGCTGTTGAAAAGCTACAACTCCCAGCATGCCCCGACTGTGTGTTGCTGCAAGGGTATGATGAAAGCTGTAATTTTACAACAGCTGGATGTGCACAGCTCTAGGAACACTGCCTGAGTACCTGGACGCATGTCTACCCATTGTTAGTCATCTATTTGCACACCACCAGTAAGGGCCTGTTGGGAATGCTGACAACTTCTGAACCATATAGACAGAATATAACATTGTCTAAAACTAAATTGTATTAAGAGATTTGGATAAAAATATAAAACGATGAGCCAGAAATAGGCGATTAAGACCGGTTAGGCTTTGATGAGATCGGTGAATAAGAATATCAACGGCCAAACCATATTCTCTTATATATGAGGCTTGTGTAGTCGTCATATCTAGAGATACTAGAGTAACAGTGAGTACTGTTCGGATCGGCTCCATAGAAATGAATGGATGCACCTGGTACTTCCGCTTTGACGGCGGCCGGCCGCTTAACCCCCCGCGTGCCTGCTACGTCTATTCATTTATATGCGAGTGTGCTGTTCGGATCGGCTGATCCGAACAGTACTCGCTCATCTCTAGTCATATCTCATCCAGTAATGTTAAGCTGGCCATACGTCTTAGCAATTTTGGTGGAAGTGGCCGATGTTCCCTTGCCATATGTCGGAGGTTGATAACCGTCAGAGGTGCTGGCGACTGCTTTTCCCTTTTCACCATTGATATGTTCACACATGGCATTAATTTTAGCATTTTGGCCATAGACAGCACTTGAAATCGCGGAGCATTTTTTCTTTTTGTCTTCTTTTGTATAACTTTTGGACCGGCGACTGCATTTTGTTATTTAAACTTTTGACATATTTGTTCTGTAGTCAACCATTGTTCTGCTCCTGATAAGAACAATCCCTGCCTTGTATTCTAAGGTTATGGGATCTTTTGTTCCTATGACTACAACCAACACAGTACACAATACACACAAACATGCAAAAGAAATGAACTATTAGAGACTATCAGCCCTCTATGTCATATATACAGTACTGGTATAATAAAATAACACTGCGTGTGAACTGTCGCTTTGTCACACAAGTCACATAAATCATAAAAAAAAAACCTTAAGGTCTTATAGGATGACATTGCAGCATTACTAGATGGAGGTGGATTGATGTATACAACCGCTTACTCACTTTTTATTGTATTTTTACAGGGACTACTACTGTAACTACTACTATAAATCAATAACCATTGACATTTACTTTCTGCTATAGGAGGAGACTGTGCAACACTTCTGAAGAATATGGGTCCTTTGCCCGTAGACATGGCCCGAATGTATTTTGCTGAAACAGTTCTTGCCCTAGAGTATCTCCATAACTATGGCATCGTGCACAGAGACTTGAAACCTGATAAGTAAGTACTTTAGTGTAACTTAAAGGGGTTGTCCGGGGGTAGGAAAAATGGTCTCGGGAAGAAGGAGCAATCTGCTATGTGGGATTGAATTGTTAAGATTGGTCAAATCCAGAAGTCCAATCCAATGAGGATAAATTTGACTGTTGGCATCAGAATAGGGGGCTACATGGAGATCTATCCATAGGGGCCAGCATGTCTTACACTGTAACACGTACATGTATGTATAGTGTATATGGAGCCTGCTCAGGACACTGTCTAGTGGCTGTGCCATGCTATTGCAGTTCAGATCCTACTAAAAGGGGTCATGCCACCAAAGTTATTTACTGGTATCCGCTATCCATAGGATAGGGAATACATTGCTGATTTGTGGGAACTGATAACTAAGACCCCCCAGTGATCCAGAGAACGCGGGTCTTTTACCCCCTTTGTGAATGTAGCAGTGAACAGTGAATGCGAGCTCCAGTCCATTCGTTTCAATGGCAACGGCACAGATAACTGAACACCGAACTTTGTTTTTTTTTTTCTGGTGCTTCCATTGAAGTGAATGGAGCAGAGTTGTGTATTCTACGTCTGCTGCTCCATGCAGAATGGAGAAAAAACACCCCTCTTTTCGGGAATCGGTTAGGGTCCCAGTACTTAGACCCTTACCAATCAGCAATTATTCTCTATCCTGTGGAGAGGAGAGAGATCCTTTTCATGGTATAACCCCTGTAACATTATTTTAGCCTCTGCAAAATTGAAGGGTCTACAAATGGCATGTATGGCAGGACGTCTGCAGATTAGGACCCCGGCCATGTGTGATCCGTATACAGACATGTACATTGGGTTGCGCATTTCATACTACATTAGGCATGTACATAATCATTTATTAATAGACTGCCTGTGGCGCACAAAGCCCTGGAGGGATTGGCCATTGAATATTTCCACAAAAGAAAACAATTCCCCTCTTTTCACATTTGCATTGGCCATAGAACTTTATCTGCATGCAAAGCATGTGTGTTGGATGGGCAGTGTGATGATGTCAGCGTGGATTAGCTGCCTCATTGTGACTAGGAGGCTTAACTAGATGAAATTTCAGATGGACAGACTAGTATGGTTCCCCCAGTTACTGATGAGAATGGGGAAACAAAATCTGTAATGTTATCAAATTAGCTCCGCGTCTCCTAATGAGAGGCCCTGATGACTGCCACGGTGAAAGTGAATGGGGGCTTGTGTAGAGTTTCTGATGATAGCATTGTAAGGTGGCACAGTTCAGAAGTCAAGGAAAGTGTCGTGTGGGCGTTCTCACGATTGCTTGACAGCCGTAATTGTTTTGTACCGGTTGTGAAGTGTGAATGGTATATATCCCTGGAAAAGTGAGCAGTTTAGAAAACATAACTTTTACATCAATTTCTGAAAACCACATAGAGCAAATTAAATTGTAGTCATGACTGTAAAGAAAAATCAATGCAAGGTTAAGGAAGAGGCCGGCAGACAATATTCTCTGTCAACAGCGGCCGATTGCACAAATTGGGTTAGTCACCTAACCAGGCATACAGATGAGTCCGTACTTGCTTCCTTACCTTTCTTCTTGGCTCGATATATCCAGCCATGAATAGTGTGAGATGGGATCTGCTTTGAAAACAAACACCTGACAAAGTAAGCCAAAAGTTTTTATTTGGTGTTTCCTTCACCACTCATTTTGGGATATCTCGAGCAAACGAAAAGAAGAACACCACTTTGTTTATCACTGTCAACCTACCTTTGGTCATGTAGATGGAGCAGGAGCGTCTCAGGAGTTCATGTTTAGAAAGAAAGCATTCTGTGTCCCTTGATCATATTTGTCCAGATCCTATTTCTAACGAGCGTTGAAGGTGTCGCCATTTTTTGGCATCACCCTTATCACAGTCTCTGTAGACTGCCTCTACCACTTTTCCATTTCTTGGGATTTTACCTAGACTCATCTTGAGGTTGTATGGGATACATGGCTCCGAGATCTTCCACAGCCTATTAATATTCGGTTATATGTTGGGTTATACATCACTTCTGATCTATTTTACGTGCAACTACAAAATACTACCCCATCGAATATTGTTGAAATGACTAAAGCCTCTATACTGGATGTTAACAGACCACAAAAGCTAAACTAGTCCTGGGAAACTAGGTGAAACATGTTAAGAAATTTTTTATATCGAGAAAGTTTTTTCCATCATTTAATGGGCAACCAACAATGAAAAGCAGAATGTATGGGGAAATATTTTTTACTCACTAGTAACCAACCCAGACAGTCCAAAACTTGTCACAAGTATTTTAGGAATCTTATAGGATACATGACAGGCTTCTTGTAGTTTCTAACCCAGAAGTTTTGATAGAAGCTCAAATGTAGACGTGCTAGATTTTGCTAATCGTTTCTTTGCCCACATAGGTGTCCTGCATGTCTTCTTTCTTCGTATATAATGTACCTGACATCAGGAAGTAATCCCGTACTTTGTTAAAATGTAATGTACAGGCCTAGGAGTTAACCTATGTCTTTGATTTACAGCTTGCTGGTAACCTCCATGGGACATATTAAGCTTACAGATTTCGGGCTTTCAAAAGTGGGCCTTATGAGTATGACGACCAACCTTTATGAGGGTCACATAGAGAAGGACGCCCGCGAGTTCCTGGACAAACAGGTCTGTGCAACTCTGTTTCAATATTCCATGTCTTAGTCAAACTTTCAGATTTTTTTTTTATGACCAGCCGCAATAGTAATGTATAGAATCTCCCATAAAATAGTGAAAAAAAAACAAAAGAAGCTTTAAAAAAATATAATAAAAAAATAAATAAAAGTTCTAAATCCCTCCTTTCCCTAGAATACATATAAAAGTAGAAAATGACTGTGAAACACAAACACATTAGGTATCCTGTGTCTGAGAGTGCCCGGTCTACTGAATATAGGGGATCTGCAATGCTCCTGTTCCGTCGGGAAGGGGTTAATAGGAGCACTGCAGATACCCTATATTCAGCCAGGCTGAACTCCAAGTGGGGGGGGGGGGAACAGTCCTCAAGCTCAGGGAAGGGGCAGACAGACAACCAAAACACCCCCTCCCCTTTCCCAGCAACTACTGCACCCAAAAACATTTTGATTTTTGAAATTTTCCAGTAGCTGCTGCATTTCCCCCCTCGGCTTATACTCGAGTCAATAAGTTTTCCCAGTTTTTTTTGTGGTAAAATTAGGGGCCTCGGCTTATACTCGGGTCGGCTTATACTTGAGTATATACAGTATATTTCTTATTTTCAATGTAGAGCTGTACCAAATAAGAACGGTAAAGACGGTCTCCTGCTGCCAGGACCAGCTATGGGGGAGCCTGGTAGTTCAGATTCTCTGCAGTATTACTTTCAAAGGAAATGACCCATTATATAATTTTCCTCCATATCAATGGAGTGTCTCCATAATTCCTTGACATGTCATGTCCTCCAAAGTGAGAAATGCTCTTTGTAGCCATTATCTGCTATGGGTAATAGATAATTATGGATCGCCCCAATGTATGCTATTAACATGTCCTATACAGTACTACCATATTATATACATTTCCTTATTGTGCCCATTAGCTAGAAGCAATGCGTGATGGAAAGCGAAGAAATCCTTGTGCGTTTCCTTAGCCTTGGAGATTTTGCTTATTCCATTTCTTTGTCCATAAACTGAGGAATAAGATAGCTCTGTCGTAATATATATAAGACAGTAACGGAGGTCTGTGAATCTCTATAGACTACTTTTGGGGCTTATGATGCATTGTACAATTAAAGGTGCTAAAATCTTAGCTGTGGTCCATTTGCTTTTTTTCATGGCTCATTACCAATTGTCCACAATCTGTTTATTCTAAAGTGACTTAGGGGAGAAATCCGTCTGAACAATAGCGTGGCTGAATGTATGTTTCCTTCACGTTCCTGCTGGAATATAAATGGTCTGGCTCATTGTTCTTAATTTAAGACTTTTTTAGGCTGAAGATATATTATTTTTCATTGTTGGTTGAAACATACACAATGCGTCAAATGAATTACCGGCAGGGTTTCTACCGTCGGGTGTCTATCCTTCATAGTATCCCTGGTGTCTTGAAGTGTAGTTTTGGAGGGGGCAGGGGGGGAGAAAATAAAAAATGATTGTGAATATATGCGGAAAATTGATGTTTATTAGTTTTAAAGTGCTCGGCTCATGTATAACTTTGTATAGTGGCGGTGTAATTAAGCAGCTGTGTCCCATCCATCACCGGTAAGGTAGACCGCGCGGCGGGTTTGTATATGCAGAATGTGCAGGAAGGAAGCATAGATGCTTCATGATATAATGTATAGCTCTGCCCCCCTTTCATAGCAATTTCCCTTGTAACTTTAAAAATAAAATACACATACACGTTATAAATGCTGCTATATAATGCAGAACAATACCTCAATACCGTACCTACACAATAGTGTCACACTGTGCCCATATATTGTAAGGGCTTGGCATTTTATTATTTACTAGAGCTGCTAGGGGATCATAAACATAAAAAATAAACTTAACTCTCTGTGGGCCCCATTTCCAGTGGACCAGGTGTGTTCTTGTGTATACAGGTGCCCATCCCATCTGTGCTGGGTGACTACTGCAGCCAATTACAGGCCTCAGTGGTGACCTCTTCACAAACTACATGTCTGCCGATGCATACTGAACAGTCACCCAGCACAAGCGTACTTGTAAATGTAAGACCGGACCTGCCGCCACCTGGGAAGAGGCGAGTATAGCTTATGTTATGGTCCCTTTAGCAGCCACATTAAATAATTAAATTAGAAGTTGGACAAACCCTTTAAGACCACAGCATGTAACCTAACTTTCAGATGGCAGAAAAAGGGACAAAATCTGCATATTTCTATGTGATAGGTCATGCCTATGACCCCACCCCTGCCCAATCCCATCCAGGCCCCTTGGTGCCTTCGCAGTTTAATGCCCCTTTTGTGGCTACCACACTATAAAAATTACTCTTGTGGCCCCTAAATTTCACTGGTGGGCATAGTTATTTTACTACTTTAAATAGTGAAGTACTTGATGGTAACCCAGACAGTGAAGGAAGTCTATTCCTTGAGGTGTTCTAATACCTGAGGGTCCCTAGCCTTGCTCACACCCTTACACCAATCCCCAATATTTCTACGATGTCACAATGAATTGTCTAGTATGTTCAGTGTCTCTTGCCTTCTTCAAGCTTGTCTTTATTGGTTTTCAGGTCTGTGGAACTCCTGAGTACATTGCCCCAGAAGTCATTTTAAGACAAGGTTATGGGAAGCCTGTGGATTGGTGGGCGATGGGGATTATCTTGTATGAGTTCCTGGTTGGATGCGTCCCATTCTTTGGGGATACACCAGAGGACTTGTTTGGTCAGGTTATCAGTGGTAAGTATAAGTTTAAGGTGATACACAGATTTATTACTATCCACTTTATTTCAACAAGTATCAGTAACTCAGAATCTAGAATCCAGAAGCTAGAATCCTCTTATAAACAGATGGAGGGATTCTTGCTATTTTGCAGTTGAGTTTTCACCAGCATGGTGGCCTCTAAGGTCAACAAGACTTTTTGATTCAGTCTTTTTCCAAAAGTTAACCTATGTATTTTGGGTGATTTAAGCTTTTGCTTTTTGTATTTAAGTATATTGTTTTTAATTGTATAATATTGTATTTGATTGTAAAGGTTTATTCTCTGACCCATAAAGGGGGCAGATTTACCATCTAAATTTTATTGAAGACTTAAACAGTTTTGAAATGTGCCAGTGGTTAGACATGGGTGAACCTTGTGAGATTAGTCCGCTAATATTTGTCCAATAGTTTCAGTGCAAACCAGGAGGTTTGCTACTACACTCTGGGGTCTCTTCAGTCTCATGGGGAGTGCCAAAATATAAAAAAAAGTAATACTCTCCTTCCCTCATCTCTCCTGGGCTCCCTCACATCTTTGATCATCTTCTGTTGACTTCATGACTCTTTGATGCAAGGGTCATGAGATCAACTCACCCCACATGACCACTAGTGGGGCATCTTCAGCACATCCAGGGCTGAAGATGCCTGGGAAAGAACACCAGACTCTGCCAGGGATCCCAGAGTAGGCGAGTATGGCTGCTTTACTATTCTTTTGCACCTCCCCTGGGCCTCCACTTATACTTTGGGGGTCGTAAAAGACCTCAGAGTATAATAATAAAAAAAAAAAAAAAAAAAAATTGTGAGTGTCAACTTTCAAAAAGTCTCCAGTTTGGTCGAACCTGAGATTTTTGGAAAATTCATGATAAATCTGACACGTAATGAAGCAGTTTGCTCATCTGTACCAGTTGCCTGGCATTTTCTGTGCTTTAATACAGCACCAGGAAGCAGGACTATCAAGATCCCATCCGGACTAGCAGGACAGGAGTAGCAGGGGATCAGTTGCTTCTTTTATAACCCACTCAGAAGCTTTTACCAAAGTTTTTTTTCCTGCTGGACATGTATCTGCATGGTAGTGAACCACCTACCTAAGGTTTCCTAGTGTGTATCATTGTCAATACATTTTAGGTGTGCATTTTCCATTCATATCATCCAGTTTTGATGTAATACCGGATTTACAATACTACACTCGCAGCATTATCTTTTCCATCAGTATATTACCCAATTAGCCCGTTCTCGTGGTGTGAGATTCTCTACAGCTAATTTTATCATTGTCACCCAGCGTAATTGGTCTACGGCTTACAAAGTAAGTTCATTATTTGCAAATAGCAAAACAGGGCCAACCCCGGTTAGGGATATGTAGCTGTCTGGCTCGCTATTGGTTTACGATTACCAAGTGCTGTCTACGCAAATAAAACAAATAGCCAAATAAACTGCAAAGTGACTAACAGGGGGGCTCTCATAGTAAATAATGCAAAGCAGAAAGCAAACAAAGAGAATTCACAGATTGTTAATGAGTTCACTGAGGGTTATTACAAGGTAATGTTATTTATATAACAGCTGTTCTTCTTTCATTTAATATTCAATAACCTTTCCGGTGTGAACCTGCGGGCTGACCCCGAGTACCATTACACAGCTTGTGGCAAAACTAAATGATAATTAAACAAAATCCCTTATTTCCCTACCTGCTGTTTCCACAAATTTCCCTGATGCATTAAAAGGCTAAGGTTATGCCAGCACTATGATCTTAATGACATTTTAATATGCGTAATATACTGCAGAAGCATTTGCAATAATATGGAAATATGGGCATCTATGGATATACTGTATATGTGTCTTTTATGCATATTTTGTAGAAATTCACTTTGTGGATATAACTATAACTGGTGTGTAAATGATATGGTATAAGGGGTTATAATCGGAGGCACCGGGCGCTTGGGGAGACAACCTGTTTTAATTAAAGCAGGCAGCAACGCACTGTCCTGGCGCAAAATGCCTTGCAGCAGGGATGCATATTCATACAGTAGCTTACTCTCCGCATGCGGTTTAACCCAATCTTAGATGTAGCCTCCAAGTTGGCACGCTAACTGTTTTGCCTTATAGAACTTCTGCCCTTTGCAAACTGTGATTGCCGCCCCCGCACTGAAATTATGCTGATGAGCGGAAGGTATTTAGCATAATATTCAGATTTTCTGGTATAAAAGACGTAATGCAAATAATTAGGTATTACGAGGCAACGGGGAGCAGGTTGACATTTTTCAAGATATTTAGTCTCTTTCTCCGATTTTCTTTCTCATCTCCCGTAACTTTTCTTCGCTTTCTCCCTCTTTTCTTTCGGAGAATGTCACATTTATTGCAGCCGACCATCTTGTGCTTTGTACAATACTGAGATTGGACAGTTTGCTGTTTTACAATATAGGCTACTGTTGTTTCTAAGGGAAGGCAGAGGTATCTGGTGGCTCAATAGCTCTGCACCCTCTATAGAAACTACATACTGGCTTAGCAGACTTGAATATGAAGATTAGATCACGCGAGATTAGTGCAAATGTACAAAACAGTTTCTGTGTGAACTGTGCGTATAAGAGCGTATGCACTAGTAAGACTGGATTCACACCAGTGTTCGAACTCCATTCAGGGAATTCATCCCCGAACCCGCTGGACAAATGCAGAGAGAAAAGTCCTGCAAGAGGACCCGAAGAATGGAAAATCGAACCTTAGTGTGAACCTAGCATAAGGTAGCTCCTTCTACGGCTTTGGGGTCTTAAAGGAGAAAGACAGGCCAAGATTGACTGTATACCTATGCCTATACACCTAATCTCTATGTATAGGCCTACTATTTACAGATATGATACTCCTGACCTTTTTATTTTTTCAGCATGTCTCTAAATGACTGAGTAGCTTTGGGGGGAAAAAAAACCACGATTGATAAACTCGATCCCTATGTGACCCTTTTCATTATAGTTTATCTATACTCAGGTCTGACAAACCCATCGTCTAGAGGCAGTGCTTGTGTCCATAACATGACAGAAGCTGGAGGACCATATGGCTATTGCATAACTGACCCCTCCATAGTACCAACTGAGCTCCTGAAAGGGATACGGGGGCGTTGGAGGAGGCTGGGTGACCTATACGGTCACGAGGTCCTCCGGTCACCGACATCTTATGGGTGGGATTGCTGTCTACCAGAGACAGGGATGGGACATTTATAAACCGCAATAAGTCACAGGGGGATAGAGCCCTATTTGGCAAGTGGCAACATATTAATATATAGATCCACCAAAGAAACGTTTATCTACAGTGTTCAACTCCTTTGCAGAAAAGTACCAATGGGCACATCTGTATGATAAATTCCTGAAATGTAGGAGAGATCTAAACGAAATAAGTTAGAAAAAAGGAAGGAAAAAACATATAGAGCCACCCAGGTGATGTGTGTGACATTTGTATTACAGACTATTTTAAACTTTGTATACTCTGGATAGTCAAATAAAATGGGGGTACAAGAGCTGCCGAGAAGTGAAAACCCTGGGGAAGGGACTTGGGATGAGGCACAATGGCATCTAAAACATCCAGACTATGCTTCTATGTGGTGGGATTCTGCAAACACAAGGATCTGCCCACAAATAGAAAAGTCATTTAAGTTATTGCAAGAATATGCTGCTCATGTAATAGTATTATGTAATGGGTATATTGCAAAGGCAGATATTATATATCAACAGTCATGGATCAAAACCACACAAAGAGAGGACAGGACAGCCAGGTCTGAGTTGGGCTCCATGTGGTCCTCCAGTGGACCAGTAATAGTCTGCAAAGGCGGAGCAGAAGACCATAACAATGGGAATTGGCACTTGAACCAGGTCATAAATAATATATTTGACCCTATTGATAGTTTGTCAATAGTGACAACCAAGTTTGATGCCGCTATAAGTGAACATGCACATGTTTTCTATGGCTAAAAGGACCCTCGGAGTCATTTGTTCCGGTGGGCCAGGGTATTTGCCTTTGACGTCAGGTAATTTTCTCTAGATTGGTTTTCCACATCTTGTTACATTTGCTGTATGTCTGTATACAGCTGTAAAGTACATTTTACTACTTGCGCTAATTAGAAATAACTATCAGTGGGTTTTAATTATATGGATCATGAACTAGCCTGTGTGTGTAATAAAAAGGATGTTTTGGAATGAAGCGGTTCTCTTTATTCACATATACCAGTTGTCTGCCTGTGCGCGCTAATAATTATACCGCTCCAAGCAGTCATTAAATACAGTATTGTTCTCAGCGTCGCGGCGAGCACATCTGCAGGAAGTACTATGGGTTTATGAGGAAAGTCAAGCTTTAGTTTGTTCTTATTTATCAGGACCAGTGAATTACAAATAACGGAAAGTTATCGGTACTGCCTAAGTATATATTGATAATCTAGATCATTCCAGGTATAATGTGCCTCCTATCAGAGATAAACTGGAAGAAGGCACAAAATTGTGGCTCGTAGATGCTTCTATTTGTTAGTGAGTCTCTGCTTCGACTAGTAACCTACCCCCGACCTCTAGGACATCCATATGGCATCGGGATAACCCCTTTAACCCAAAGCTTTCTTACTTTGTACTTCAAAGAAATTTTGGAACCTCTGGCCAATTCAGAACTACATTCGCCGTCCATGCCAGATACCTTGGGTTTCCTGACCATTGTGTGATAATTCCAGGCTGTACATTATATTTCCTTTAGATTTTGTTACTTCTACATACAGTAGTAATTCTATAACCTTTCCTTTTATTTCTTACAGATGAAATAATATGGCCTGAAAAAGAGGAAGCTCCTCCGTCCGACGCTCAGGACCTCATTACGTTACTACTCAGGCAAAATCCCCTGGAAAGACTTGGGACAGGTAAGGTGTTTTCTTATGTCTTGTATTTTTCTTACTTCCTACATTGCATGCTCCAAAGAACAGATTCATTGCCATATTCATTTGCATCTTGTACCCTCATAACTGTAATGCAGAAAGCTGAGCTCTCCCTATAGACTTGTGCAGTTATTCACATTAGATGGTCTTGTTTCTCTTCCTGTTTTGGAGGCAGTCATGTATGACACTGCTACGTGAGTGAGAAGATATAGAAGATTATTTGCAACTCGCTAGCTTGTACAAATAAAAAAAGAAAGCTCTAGCACCTCCTGTTGGAACATAGTAATACAGCAAGTCAGCGTCTGACCCTTTAACCTGGTTGAACACATTACAATTTTATTCAGTTTTTTGGTACTATTTTTTTTAATCCAAAACCTAGGATCTAGGGCTGATACTCATCTTTTATTCAATCCACTCCTGCTTCCAGCTTCAAAAATAGCAGAATTTGAACAAAACCTGACTCTGGAAATGGTGAACGGCTCCTATAACGTCACTATGATATAAGTGGACACCATCTGCAGACATTTTGGGAGCAATTGCTTGTCATCACTGCAGAGCAGAATTCTGGTTTGGCTGGGGGGATCGGGGAGAGGGTTGTTGTTCCTTTATAGCACCATGAAGGCTTATTTTATGGGAAATACAATGCTCCTCTAGAGAAAAAAAGAGTTTGGCTTGGCCAGGTGAGAGACCTGATGAAGGGTAAACACCCTGAAACACCCTACTGATATGTGTCTGTTTTGGCCTACATCCTAGTCAGCTTCCAAGGCCTACTAGATGATTGTAATGCTGTACGCCAAATGGTAATACCCAGTTGTATTATTTGGATGTTACCAGGTGGGATAGCACAGATTAAAGATTGTATCCAACCTGCAGATGAAGTGGAGGCAATTTCCTCCAGCAAATGATGATTTTTTTTCACCCTTTTTGCAGAGGATCAACACCATATTTACATGGGACAGAGACTGAGAATAAGGCTTCATGTACACGACTATATGGACATGTTTTTCACACCTAGCACACAGACCCATGCATTTCAGTGGGCCCATACACATAACCGTTTATTATCCGGGGCCTATGTATGGGGTGGTGAGCCTAGGGCAAAACTCAGGACAGCTTCTATTTCTGTCTGTTTTGCAGCCCGGGCTCACTGAGAGAAGTGAATGGGGCCGTGATATGGATGTTATGACTGTGCCATTCATTCACTGCTCAGCTATGTTCATGTACCTTAAAACTGGCCTGTGTCGACCTTTGTCACAGGCCTTTAAGAAAAGGAGTGCTAACATTGTTTTTTGGGGATACAAGTATTTACTAGACATATCTTGGTGAAATCTGGCCCGTGGGTTGGCATAAGTAACAAGGTCTATTTCATGGTTGTATGTTAGCAAAATCCTATATAGTGAGCCGATGCCGGTTGACACGAGGATCCTTCCTCCCATGTCAGGCGCGATTTGTTGTGAAGAGAAGTTTCTCAGACAGGAGTCTCTTTTTAATGTTCTGACTCTGCGTGTGTTAGAAAGCGGATGAGAGAGGATAGTGCCCAGATATTGATTGGCATTTCAGTTTTAGCATTAATAATGTCAGATCTAAGCAGGGGATTACAGCCATTACTCTGCTGATAAACAGTACACAAGTCTATTTATATGTACTGCCCAGACGCTAATGTCATGGCCCTCAGCTGCAACTTCATCGGAGTTATACTGTCATACCAGCCTTTGCAAAATGTGAAGAGATTATTCAGTTAACCCCTTCATGATGGATGGGTATTTTCCAACCTTCATGTCCAAAACTGAATTCTTCGTACTATAATCCCCCCCCCCCCAAAAAAAAAAAAAAAAATGTTGTTTTACTTCTTTTATGGGACACATGGGGCATTTACATTCACAATTGACCCAATGTATTTTGGTAAGACTTCACAATATTCCTCTGAAATATTTCCGAATAAACTAGCCGCTGGGTTCCATTTTTTCCCTCAAAGGGTTTTGTTCCTACAAAGTCTGACACTGGCAGCTCTGAACAGTGACAGAGTGTGCGAGTACTGGTAACACCCAGGTGTCAATGTATTCACAAATCTCTAGGAGAAATAACAGAGGAACGGCAAAACAAATCTACGGAATGGGAGGATGCTTTAGAATTTAGAATTTTTGATACTTTCGCCAGTATTTAGGTTCAAAAGGGTTTTAGTTTTTTTTTCTTCTAATTTGTATTTGACCTATAGAACAGGACATGCCATTGGTGCTTCCTACCAAAATGTTATGCCCCTGGACACACTACTTCCATGAAAATACACAGTCCACTTATATTAATATGACCACCTGTCAAAATCCAGAATAACCGCCTTTGGCAGAGCGGACCGCTGTGAGACGTGCAGGAAGAGAGGGGATGTTGTGATGATGTCACTGAGATGATGAGCCATGCCAACTCCACTGCCCCGGCCAGCTGTGCTAGGTTACGCGGTTGAGCATCCATGATGCGAACAACCCAATCGAGGTGGTCCCACAGATTCTCGATTCGGTTCAAGTCCGGGGAATTTGCTGGCCAAGGGAGTACGGTAAACTCATCCTGGTGCTCCTCGAATCACGCACGCACACTGCGAGCTTTATGACACCTCGCATTGTCCTGCTGGTAGATGCCATCATCCTGAGGAAAAACACTTCACATGTAGGGCTGAACATGGTCCGCAAGGATAGATGCATACTTGTGTAGATCCATCGCGCCTTCCACAATGATGAGTGCACCCAGATGGCGGCTGACACGTGCCTTCTGCCATTGGTTATTTAACGTTGAGGTCAAAAGTAGGCGGTGGTCTCATTAATGTGACTGGACTGTGTATATAGTGTAAGGTAAAGGAAGGGGTCAGTCGACCCTGCAAGAAGATCTCCAAATTATTGGATCCTTAAAGTAAATCTATAAAACCCCTGACAGGTTATTGCGTTTGTGCAAAGTAAAGTTGTCCGGCATTATTGTGTGTTTGTCCTTATAGTCCTTCTCCTTAATGGCCGGTCATTGTCGTAGTCGCTGTCTGTATCACCATATGGAAGGTCAGGTCAGGTGCCGGATTCATGTTTCCTTGGCTTTTCCAACATTACAAGCCTTCTTTTCTGCCTATTAGCAGTGACCAGATAGCATGACTGCCTCTCATATATCTGCATAATTGTGTGTAACAAGCTGTCAGCTGCTCATATTCACATTCCTGTTTATATGGGACGTAAATAACACACTATATCCATAATTATACTAGGAAATATCCTAAAATACCCTTTCTATTGTTCTATTACATCTGAACTGAAATCAGGCAACTTTTCAATAGAAATATATATATATTTTTAAATTTGTTTCTGCATTTCCATGGTAACAGACTAAAAGCAATGAATGTAGTCTGATCCTGCAGTTCCACTCCCATCTGTTCTCTACTCTTAGGTTAGCCTTCAAGCATACACAAGCGCTAAGTATAGGTCAGATGGAAACAAGGTTTCAGGTGGCAAGATTACACCGCAAATATGTGTCCATCCATGGTAATGCATAGTCCGCATGGGAGCGATAGAAACAATAAGAATCCAAAATTTGTAATTACAAACTATTGAAAAGTGCCCGATTTGTCGGGATCTGCTGGTTTTAGGCTGAGCTCCCACATTGCAGAATCGCAGCTTTTTTTTTTGTTGCAGATTTTGCTGCGTTTTTTTTTTTTTTTTTTTTAAACAAAATTTTTGTGGGTACAACAGGAATGCAAAATATATAGAAAGCTCTTCTACTTCTCCCTTCTGTACAACCCATTTATGATTTTGGCTCAAAAAAAAAAAAAAAAAAGGCAGCAACATCTGCAACAAAAGAAGCTGCGTTTCCGCTACGTGGAGCCGCATCCTTAAGAGGGGTTGGATTATGGCGATGAATCCACGTCATAATCTGCACCCTCACAATGGAGGTCTATGTAAACCGCCAGCTTACTTGTAGACCGAGCTGCCCTTTCTTCAGGCGGACCCCGCTGCTGATTCAGCCCCAGCGTCCGCCTTGCGACACCCGCCTCCTGACTAGGCCCATTCATTTGAGCCTTCTCCAGAGCGGGAAGCTGCGACAGTCGTGGCAGGCGCCTTTTGGCCCTATTGTGACGCGTCACTCTAAGGACCAAGTACCCTTAGTGTTTTATTTTTGTTTGTTTTCTGCCATTGTGTGGGTATATTCACACATGCAGGTTTTTGTGTGTTTTATGTTGAGCTTTTTCATGAATAAAGCTCTTGCAATACCGTATCTTCATAACATGAGCTATAAAGATAAGGAAATGTCTCCAAACATGTCAATCTGACAACTTTTTCTGCCCGTTGCCTTCCCAGGAGGAGCTTATGAGGTGAAGCAACATCCCTTCTTTTGTGCCTTAGACTGGAACAGTTTACTAAGACAGAAAGCAGAGTTCATTCCTCAGCTTGAATCTGAAGATGACACCAGCTATTTTGACAGTAAGTAGAATGAGGTATCCAGACCGCATGGATGTATGGATATGACCTGTGGTCCTGTAGATTATAGCATGCATTTCTACACTTTTATAAAACTCAGTTGTACCTATGTTTCACTGGATGTTCTGTCTAATCCCAATTCTACCCCGGTGTTAGCCATGCCCAGCTACCCTCTTAGTATGACATGGCAGCCATGGCATGACCACCCTTGTAAAACAAAGAAAGCAAAAAACTCGCACAAAATGGCCTTCCATTCTGGCTCGTAAAGAAGGATCCAAAATAGGGGACCCCCTCTGATACTCTCATGTCCTTATTGTCTTCATGAGACAACCCCTTTAATAATATTGTATCTTACATAAACGTGACTACCTCCCCGACCCCTCCAGTTAGTAGCTATAACGTATTAAGGGAGTATTCACATGTCGGAATATTATGCTGATTGACAGATATCGGTGCAGATTTTGATGCTGAATTTGAAGCAGAATTTGGAGAATAGTGCCACTGTACTTTGTCTATTTTGTCTTTGTTGGGCGGATTTTGACATATTCTGCATCAAATTCAGTGCTAATGGAAAAGGTGTATTTTCCACCTCCCATTCATTTCAGTCAAAGTTCAGCCGAGATCTGCCCAAGGACCGAGCAGGAAAAATCAGGAACTGCCCCTCATTGAAATGATGACATGACTAGGGTGCAGATTTCAGGAGGATTTGGAGGTGGATTCCGCCTCAAATCCATCATCAAATTCCTACGTGAGAACACCCCCTTAGCTGTATTTTTATAATAATGACTGAATCTTATGACTTTCAGCCCGGTCTGAAAAATACCATCATATGGAAACGGAGGAGGAGGATGATACTAATGATGAGGATTTCAGTATGGAAATAAGACAGTTTTCCTCCTGCTCACATAGGTTCTCTAAAGTAAGTATATTAATACATCCATGTTACTATTTATGGGACAATGTGCAAAATCTAAGAACCTGAACATGGCCAGTTAAATAAGATTATCTTAGAGGCTATATGAGAATACATGGTTGCTTTTTTCAAGGTGTGCAATACCAGACACGACCATTGGGCAAGAGTGGCACGGTTTCTAGACGAAAACAGCTATGTTCTCCTATAACAAGTTAATGTGTCTTCCATGGCCGGGTTCAATATTTGCTGTTTCAGTAGAGCAGATATACAGTATGACTTGTCCATGGTGAAATGTTAATATACTGTACAAGATGTGTGACTTGTGATATGCATCAGACTGTATGCTGCCTGTATTACTTTGTCCTTCCTACTTTGTACTATTATTTCTTATCTTTTTCTGTCTGCTTTTAGGTATTCAGCAGCATTGACCAGATGATGCAGAGCAAGGTGGATGAAAAGGATGACACCACTGAGAAGTCAAAGAACCTGAATTTACCTCCGGTGGAATCTCTCAGCTGGAGCTCCGAATACTCTGAGATGTGAGTCGAATATGTGGCTATTACTATGTGAACCCCGCTGTGGCGCTAGACTTATTGCAATGGTTGTGACTTGTTTGACTGATGGGCAGCCTGGAACCATATCCTAAACCGTGTGAGTGCATGGCTGGAAATGAATCCCGTCTGGTTGAAATCTACCCATAAACATTACATGAAAGCCGACCACATTTGCGAATTTTGGTGGCCATCATCTAATGTCATGGGCAAATCCGTCTCTACTTTGACAGAGAAAGGATGGACATGTTCGATTTGTTCGTAAGGGAAAAAACCTGCCAGCACTTGCTGCCTGTTAGTGGCTTATTCCCCTCTCCCTATTGAGAATACATGCATGCTTGGCCTACACAGTACTGTGGAAAAGCTCTAGGCAGGCGAGGAAAAATGCTGCAGAAAATAGAAGTGCTAATAGTTTATTTTCATCACTTCACAAAATGAAGTGAAGAGAGAAAAGAGAAATCTAATCCCATTAATATTTGGTGTGACCTTTGCCCTTTGCCTTCCATCAATTCTTCCCGTTACTTACAGACCGTTTTTGAAGGAACTCGGCAGGGAGGTTGTTCCAGACTTGGAGGACTAAGCCCAGATCTTCTGTTGATGTAGGCTTGCTCCAATCCTTCTGTCTTTTCATGTAATCCCAAACAGATTGTGTGCAGTTAAGATCAGGGCTCTGTGGGGGACGGATCATCACTTCCAGGACTCCTCCTCCAAAGGGTAAAGGTCACACCAAATATTGATAGAATTTGGATTTTTCTTACACACATTTCCAAGGGACATTTTGTACCAACAAAGGAGGGAGTCCTCTTTATGATGATCAGATTCCCCAATTAGGCATATAGACAGGCAAAAAGACAACTCCTCTGGCTGGACACTCATAGGACACTGTATAGATTTGTTTTACATTTTCAAGGACACCTATGAAACGTAACCTGTTGGGTGTCACCTAAAGACCAGAATTTTAATGTGACCATCAAGATACTTGCATTTAATCGCCTGTGTCATACTGCGTTTTATACACTCCTATTGCTCTAGCACACTGTCTGCAAAACGCCTAAAAAAAAAGAAGAAAAAATCTGAGTGTGAAGAAATTAAGTGTAGGTCAAAAAGCCAAATAAAAGAGGAAATAATACGACCGTTTATGTGGAAGTAAGAGTAGACGGCAGTTCATCTTTTTGCTCATATGAAACTATGTCAACAACCTCGTTCCTTCTTTGAGTAATAAATTAGTAGAAAAAAAAAATAGAAAAAAAATTCTTACGGTCTGTCCTCTCTGAATGTTACACGGATCCATTATTCAAGAGTCATAGATGCTGCTATGCTTGGTATAAAAGCAGAGAAGCCTGAAACTATGTGAGAAACAATAGGTTACATATCACAACCATGGAAGGCTTCACCATGCACATATTATATGATACAGATACCCGAACCGTATGATATAGGTATTCGTACCATAAAGGGGTCTTCAAGGCTTATTAACTGATTACCTATCCTTCAGATAGGTCATCAATTAAAGGTGGTACGACACCTGACTTATCCTAAGTGTACGTCTTCAGTAAACAAAGCCCAGAAAATAACCCTTTAAAGGGATCCTATCATTGGATATCCTTTTTTTTCTGACTAACACGTAGGAATAGCCTTAAGAAAGGCTATTCTTCTCCTACCTTTACATGCTTCTCCGCGCTGCCGTTTGGTAGAAATCCAGGTTTCTTCGGTTCTCTTGCAGCACTGTGGGCGGTCCTCAGTGGTTAAACAGCACTGGGGGTGTCCTCAATACTGCGAGAGAACTCTCTAGCAACGCCTCTATCTTTGTCTGGAACGGCCTCTCCCTGCGTCTTCTTCTGGCTCTGGGTTGAAACTTCTACGCATGCGCAGTCGGCTCTACCATTGGTCCTGCGCATGCCTGCGGCCTTTTTTTGTGGCTGCTTACGCTCGCATCCACTCTTCAGGTTCTGTAGCAGCCACTTAATCTCTTGCTGGGGTAGCCAACATGTACATTAAGATATGTACTAGTAAAGGTCTCAGAAATTGTCTGCTGTGCTATAATATAAACCAGCTATGTCACATAAAGGAAACAGATTGTAACTTTCCATATATGATTTCCTCCAAAGCGTCATCTTATAGTTTGTAGAGAATATGGATGAATAGAAGAACAGGGAGACGGAGCTGGGCAGAGATTGACGATATGTTTTCTTTCCCCAAACAGGCAGCAGCTCTCCATATCAACATCTTCTGATACTGGAAGTCTCAAGACGCGGCACAATACCAACATCCTACCGAAGTTTGCCATCTCATCTGACCTAGAACGAGACGATTCCGGTGCAGGGGAATCCCAGGAGGAAGGAGATAAGTCTGTTCTTGTTTCAGAAGATTCTCCCCAGGAAGATCCTGATCTGTCCACACCGGTCAGCATCAGCAGCTCCACCGTGTCAGGTGTGTACAGGACCAGGATACATAGACTGATCACTAAGTATATTGGGATGGTAGTAGCAGGACACACATATAAGCCATCAGTGAGACTAGATGGGTGGAAAGGTTTCAGACTGGTTCTCTGGTATGAGATGAAATTGAAGGCTGGCAGTTCTCACATGGGATAGCCTACACTGATTTGTTTTATTTTATTTTTAGTACTTTTCATTCACTGACTGCAAACAGGTCTTGAAAGTGCTTTTTGGGGATTGTAATATTGGTTACCTGTCCTTAGGATAGGGCATCCATATTATATCGGAGGGGTCTGACAGTTGTCTGAAAGTGAGCCCTGTGGTCTCTTCATTGCTCAGCACATTGTACATATGGTAACAGCTGTGCTGGTGCTGCAGTAACGTGAACTATGTCTTATCTTACGTTTGTCTCACGTTCACAGGTTATAGGTGACAATAATAATAACAGGCTAATCGTTTTTGCTATTCGTTGGTAGGATAAGATCATGCATTCTCTATATAAATCTGTCAGATGAATATTCTGAATACATGGATGATTTTAGTGTAATGAGTATACTATAGGAAGCTAAAAAACTACACACGTAGGCAAATATTAACATCACATGGTGTACACATCTATAGACAAAATAGTGACTTGTCATCATACACTAGATTTGCAATTGTCCCATTTCCAAAATCTGTTCTGCACAGAGGGATACCTGTAAATTAGCACTATATGTACACTTATATTGTACTAATACATCAAAAACACCAATTTTAAGATATATTATTTAATTCATAATATCTTAAAATCAGTCCTGCAATTTTGTTTTTGTTGTGTTTTTAGATCCTTTTTAAGGAAAATGTATGTATGTCATAATGCGGCATTCCCTATTGAAAATGAGTTCTTGTCTTGGTGATCTATAACCTACAGCAGGGGTAGGGAACCTTCGGCTCTCCAGCTGCTGTGAAACTACAACTCCCATCATGCGCCATTCACTTCCATGGGAGTTCCAAGAACAGCAGAGCCAGTATGCATGCTGGGAGTTGTAGTTTTGCAACAGCTGGAGAGCCGTACGTTCCCTACCCCTGACCTACAGGATCATGCTGTCACTAGAGTTGACATTGTCTTTGTAGAACGATAGCACATGCCCATGTTTCATCTTAAAGGGATTGTCCAGGAATACTCTCCCATCCATTCTGACCATTAGCATGAAGGGATACAGCTGCATATTAGGTGCCTGGTTTTCTGTGGCAACTGACCTATTCCCAGTAGGTATCATGTACAGGTCCCGTTGTAGGACCCATACGTGATATTAGCTGGACATTGCTCTGTTACCCAATATGTAGTTTGGAGTATGGAGTCAAGTTTTGAGGATGGGGCTCGTTGGCAGTCAGAATGGAAACAATGTTCTGGTTTTAGTTCACGGCAACACAGACACCATCTTGCTAATATTGGTTTTCAGGATCCTCTGTATCAGTTATCAATATGCACTCATAGGGGCCAAAGATCAAGGGTGATAGCCATTTGGTTCCTTTGAAATGTATCGAGTTAGGTGAACCATTTCTAGTAAATTTGCAGACTGAATTTTGGTTATTCCCACAAAATGTCTAGCCGGTGTATGTATACAATAGCCACTTCCGTATCTGTGTCTGTCAAACGTACAAAGGTATTGAAGATGAGTTTCCTGTGTAATAAATCCCTGCAACCCATTCCTCATATCTATTCATTTCACATATGTCTGGATAGGAGGACTACAATTTAGCCATTTAGCTGTGGTTGTTATAATATTTCTGTCCTTTCTTCCTTGAACAGTGAGTAGTTTTTCAGAACATTTAGATCAGATAAATGGAAGGAGCGAGAGCGTGGACAGCACAGATAATTCCTCAAAGCTCTCCAATGAAACCGCTTCTCATATGGCTCGCCAGCGATTAGAAAACACAGAAAAACAGAAATTGTCTGGGAAAGTGACTAAGTCCATCTCTGCTAGTGCTCTGTCTCTCATGATCCCTGGAGGTAGTGCTATACAAACACTAAGCATGAAATCTCGTGACTTTGCATGTCCTTCTTCTACCATCTGCCATCCATTATTGCTTAATACATTTTTTTGCAACTATATAAAGTTAGATAGCGTTATATGTTTTCTTTGATGGGAAAGGAAGAGGAATGTGACTTAAAATTAAGTGCATAAGTTTACATTTTAGATATATAAATGATATATTACATTTTAGACACTGATATATTGTCCTTAAGAGGTTTTCCAGGCTAAATAATTGATGACCTATCATTAGGTTAGGTCATCCGTTAAAGACAGTCAGGGCTCCTACAGATAGGAGCCCCATTGACAGCTAAGGCTGTTAGCTTGCGGCCTCTTAAGTAGTTGTCAACCACACCACTGTACATTTGTATAACAGCTCAGCCCGTTTACTTGAATGGTACTGAGCTATGATCAAGCCATGAGACCGATCATAATATGGAAAAAAAACAGAAAAAAGCACTTCCTGTATGGAACCAGTTAGGTATACAACACCGCCCAAAAGACCCTTCTTTCCCAGATGGTTTGGGGCTCACCTTATCAGGTTGTGTTCCACCACCAGCGTAATAGATATGTCAAGCTGGAAAGTGTAGGTTGCTCCATCTGATCTCCTCTCGGGGATCCTTTGGATTCCAAGGGGCACAACATTGTAAATGTTTTTCACAGCAACCAGTTGCAGAGAGGACTTATAGAGACCAAGATGGCGCTCTTTAATAGAAACCCCCTATGTGGATATAGGGTGCTCAAACCAATCGGTTTGGCAAAGTGGATTTTATTTGAACATCTTATGTTTAATGATAGATTAGAAAAGAGTACAGTGACAACGCGTTTCGAGGTAGGAACCTCTTTTTCAAATCAACTCTACCTTCAGTGTGTAGGTAGCTCCTACAGATAGATGTGCAAAGGGGGTTTCTATTGAAATTCTATTGCAATTCCTCCCTTAAACTGGTTGCTGTTGAAACGTTTATTTACAATACGATGAGCGTGTGATGTCACATGGTGTGTCCCGACTGTCGGACCACCATGGATCTTAAGGATAGGCCATCAGTCTTGGAAAACCCCTTTAATTGTCAGAGAGATCTATCATTTTGTAGGGGCAAAACCTGCCTTCAACCAATCTTTTTGAGGGCACAAAGTTTTAAAATAATAATCTGGATAGAAAAACTTCTAAAAAAAAAAAAAATAGCTTAACCAATACCCAATCTAGTGCTTCAACCCTTGGGAGCCATGGCTTGTTTAAACCTGTACAATCGTAGCCTCCAATCTCTTTAGTTAAATTGAACCTAAAACCAGCCTTGTATTTTTTTTATATATAATTTTTTAGTTTTAGTTTTTATTTTTTGTTTGCCAATTTAATCACATTGTAAAATATTCCAGTTTCTTCTGATCATTGTTGGGGAGTTGCTTTGTAAAATTCAGGATTTTTCCCAGGTCGACTCCATCCATATCCTCCCCCAATAGCTCCTAGTTCCTCACGTTCAGAGATGCCGCTTTTGCAGAGCTAATTTTACATTTCCGTTTTCTGCAAATTTATCACTTCACCTCCACATTAAAATCCAATTTCAGACTAAATTAGAATTTAATCATCTAAACTGCTCATTCAGGGCATCCATGAGACGTCCTTATAGATCAGTGATGGCGAACCTATGGCACGCGTGCCAGAGAGGGCACGCAGAGCCCCCTCTGCTGGCACGCGTGCTGTCGCCCTGATCGCTCACTAACGGCGAATCCGATGCAGGATTCCCCGTTAGTGAGCGATCGCTGCCTTCAGCTGGTTGTGCAAATGCGCATCCAGCTGAAAGCTGTCAGTGTAGCTCAGTGTAGGCCACGCGTACTACGCGGCCTACACTGACTACAGAGTGTGACCTCTGAACAAGCGCGGGCGTGATGACGTAAGTCATCAGCGCGCGCAGTGAACAGAAGAGAGAACACCCGGCAGCTCTTCAGGTAACTATATTGTGTTTGTTTGCACTGTCAGGGGAGGGGGGCAACGGTAGACATTTCATGTTGTGTAGGAGGGGGCTACTGTAGACTTTCATGCTGTGTGGGTAGGGGGCTACTGTGGACCATTTTATGCTGTATGGGAGGGGGCTACTGTGGACCTTTCATGTTGTGTGGGAGGGGGCTACTGTAGACTTTCATGCTGTGCGGGTAGGGGGCTACTGTGGACCATTTTATGCTGCTACTGTGGATCTTTCATGCTCTGTGGGAGGGGGCTACTGTGGACCAGTTCATGTTGTGTGGGAGGGGGCTACTCTGGACCATTTCATGCTGTGTGGGAGGGGGCTACTGTGGACCATTTCATGTTGTGTGGGAGGGGGCTACTGTGGACCATTTCATGTTGTGTAGGAGGGGGCTACTGTGGATCTTTCATGCTCTGTGGGAGGGGGCTACTGTGGACCATTTCATGTTGTGTGGGAGGGGGCTATTGTGGACCATTTCATGTTGTGTGAGAGGGGGCTACTGTGGACCAGTTCATGTTGTGTGGGAGGGGGCTACTGTGGACCAGTTCATGTTGTGTGGGAGGGGGCTACTGTGGACCAGTTCATGTTGTGTGGGAGGGGGCTACTGTGGACCAGTTCATGCTGTGTGGGAGGGGGCTACTGTGGACCAGTTCATGCTGTGTGGGAGGGGGCTACTGTGGAGTATACAGGTATAATCCTGTGTGGGGGCCACTGTGGGCCAGATTGTACTGTGTGGGGGGCCACTGAGGGGCAGATTGTACTGTGTGGGGGGGCCACTGAGGGGCAGATTGTACTGTGTGGGGTCCCCTCACTATGTATATCACACAGTATTTGTTTTATAGCAGACGTGAAATTAGTACAGGATGTAATAACATTGCACGGTAAACTATAAAACAGATCCTGTGCGATGTAAATAGTGAAAATTAATTGTTTAAAAGTACAGAATGCAGAGACTAAAGGTCTTACAGTACAAGATCTGTAAAGCCCCAGTCACATGACTGTAATTTGTGGGTCCGCAATTGTGGACCCACAGAGTTTTAAGGTTAAATTGCCGTGTTGGCACTCCGTGATAATTTATTTGGTTTTGGGTTGCAGTTTAGGCACTCGGTCTCAAAAAGGTTCGCCATCACTGTTATAGATGGAGACTCCAATATTAGGCTGTTTCTAGCTCTAATCTTTTGAAATGTTTTGCTTGAAAAAAGAACAAAATTTGCCAAAATGATTAGCGTTAATTGGTATAAACCCGGTCCCCATGGCAGTCCACTAAACTTTAGATCATATGTACAAATGTAGCAGAGATAACCTGAACCTCTGCAATTCGATAAACTTCTGCAGCGTGCACTATTACTACTATTTAATGCTATACAGTAGGTGATTCACCGGCTTCTAGTTCCCATATAGTGATGGTTTCTGAATTGGAGCATTTACTGTGGCTGTGACGTCAATGACAGTGATCTAACATGGTTCAAAGGGGAATCCCATAATATGAGATCATAACACAAAGATTTTACATTCGTGGTGGTGGTCTGATCTTTAGGATCCTGAGAATTACATCAGATTTGTGGCCTCTTCATAGTTATTCCTGCCCACTAGAGATGAGCGAGTACTGTTCGGATCAGCCGATCCGAACAGCACGCTCGCATTGAAATGAACGGACGTAGCCGGCACGCGGGGGGTTAAGCGGCCGGCCGGCGTCAAAGCGGAAGTACCAGGTGCTTCCATTCATTTCAATGCGTGCGTGCTGTTCGGATCGGCTGATCCGAACAGTACTCGCTCATCTCTACTGCCTACCCATTATGTAGGGGAACTGGAGTGCAGCTTAATTCACATGCAAGCATCTGGCTACAATTCCATGCATCGCCTGATGACTGGAAGCGGCGCTGTGTAGCGAGAGACGAGAAGGGTTTGCAATACCGGATTAAAAGCTTATTAATTAACAATCTCACCTTGGGATAGGTCATCAATTAAAAATTAGAGGGGGTCTGATAAAGACAGTCTCTTTCCGTAGTTGATTTAGGGGAGGACTCTGATTTTATCTCTTATCAATAATCTAATTTTTGTGTTGCTTACAAACAAGATCCACTTTATCTTGTCTAGTTGTCAGGACCTGCTTACACCTACCTGTGAACAGAGACGCCATTGTGTTTAATAGTTGGAGGGATAACTGGCACCTCCGTAGTGTACATCATGCTAGCGATTGTGTGTTTCAGTTTTGTCGCCTCTGTGATAGTTTTATATCATTACGATTGTATGACTTATTGATTTAATAAAGCTCAGTCAGTCTTGTCATTAGCCGTTTCTGGATTCATCTAAGTGCCTTATTGCCTGCTGTTTATGACAATTAAGAAATGTATATAATTAGTAATAGTGGATAGAAAATAATACTGCCATTCTGTGTTTTGGGTTTTTTTTATACAAGATTTGATATGCTTTGAATTATAGTTTGAGAAACACAGAAGGATTTAGGGATTGGATTTGAGATTTGAAAGGATAAAAAGACGGCCATTTTGATATCACCGCATGATATGTTATCTGCATGGTTTCTTATCTGTCCTTGAATTGCTTGATATGGCTTCTTACGATTTCATCCATTGCATGGTTGTGTATTCTAAAAACAAAAACATGGTAATCCAGAAAACATGAAATATATCATTGCTGCTTTTTTATTGTAGATGTCTACAGTGTGTCCCCCCTTGGAAGTCCAGTATCGCCCCTCTCCTTGTCTTCAGACCCGTCCTCTAGGGACTCCTCTCCCAGTCGGGAATCCTCGCTCTCATCCTTCAGTCCAAGGCAACCGATCGTCATTCAGAGTTCTGGCAAAAAGTTTGGTTTCACACTCCAGGCAATAAGGGTGTTTGTAGGAGACAGCGATGTGTACACCGTGCACCATATTGTCTGGGTAAGACTCCTTAGTTCTTATCATATTAGGATGGCTTTTGTTTTTATTTCTCTTGCTTAACGTTACTTCTTGGTTTTTGTTCCTTCCCGTAGAGTGTTGAAGAAGGAAGTCCTGCCTACCAAGCTGGTCTTAAAGCTGGAGATCTTATTACCCATATAAATGACGAGCCAGTTCATGGCCTTGTTCACACAGAAGTGATAGAGCTTCTACTAAAGGTAAGTTCCCTCCAGCATCAATGATTCTCATGACTGCTATGGCAATCACTTTGTTGGGATAGACCTTCGTAAACCGATCATTTGCTGTTGTATTTAAGACGTTTTCTGTTGTCTTGTGGTACCAGCACAGTGCCATGATCCTAAAAATAGGCCGCTATAGTCGCATAAATGTATACATATACACATTCTCATACATACATATATAGGAGTTTTAATGCAATTATAAGAGGGGAAATGGATACAAGTAGACTAGAATCTGGAGAACATGATCATCTCTTAAGGAGGTTGCCTTCTTTCCGCTTCCTCCAGGCTGGACATGTCCAGATATACAGTACCGTCCAAAAAGTTTATGAATTGAATGAAGAAAAGAGAAATGTAAATCCCGTCAATATTTAGTGTGACTGCCCCTTCGCCTTTCATCAGTTCTTCTCTGTACACTTGCAGACAGTTTAAAGAACTCAGCAGGGAGGTTGTTCTAGATGTAAAGAACTAAGGACAGATCTTCTGTGGATGTAGGCTTGCTCCAATCCGTCTGTTTCTTCATGTAATCCCTGACAGACTGGATAATGTTGAGAACAGGGCTCTTTGGAGCGTCATCATAATCTCCAGTTCTCCAAAGGGTCAGAGGTTTTGCTAACATTGACATTATGTTGTATTGAAAAGGTTTTATGGTAACACGGAGTCCTTAAAGGGGTTTTCCCATCTGACTGTTTCAGCTTTGCTTGCTGTCTCCTCTTCTCACTTCCTATATTTCTCCTCAGCACCTCCGCCCCCTCCTCTGCTGAACGAGCCTGAGAATTATCACAATACTTATGCAGATCAGATAATATGCAGATGCTTGTAGAGAAGACTCAGTGTTATCTGTGAGTTTACATAGAGAGATACTAGACTTTATCAGCAAACTGCAATTAGCTGAACTGATTTTCCTGTCAGCACGGAGTAAGTGCTGTGTAAAAATTGGGAGGGATAAGTTCACAAAGCAGGCAAACAAAGCAGCGTTTCTAAAGCAATATATTTAGGAAAAGTCTTCAGTTTACAAAAGCTACCAGTATAGATAGGATCCTTGAGATGGGAATACCCCTTTAACTAAATTAGAGTGTGAAAACAATGGTACCTGTGTATAAATAAAGCATGTGTGTAGATGTATCCTCTCTCTCACACCTCCTAAATATTGCCATTCCCTTACAGAGTGGGAGTAAGGTGGCCATCACTACTACAGCGTTTGAGAATACATCAATTAAAACCGGTCCTGCTAGGAGAAACAGCTACAGGGGCCGGATGGTGAGACGCAATAAGAAAATCAAGAAGAAGGAAAACATAGAAAGGTTGGTTGTAGACTGTTCACATCTGGTAAACTCCATAAATATTATGTTTTTAGCATAAATCAATTTTTATGGTGTATCTTCATAAAAATCTCATGAGAGCAATAACATGAATAGTATTTCAGACATTGTATAATTCTATCAATCCTCGCTTAAATTCAGTTTTTTGATCAAAGACACAAGTGATTAAAATACATCAAATATTTTACAGATCAATATAGTGCCTGGTTGGAGTCCTGCCAAGTGCCTGGCTAAGCAACCAGTCTGTCTTAAAAGGATTTTTTTAATCACACTGGGTTTTTTTAATCACTCATAACAATGGCATATCACTTGATGCACAGCGAGGGGGTCCAATGGCTGGGACCACCATTGTTTTTCCCTGCCGCATGGCACCATTCTCTCGAATGGAGCTTTTCCTTGCTAATGCAGCAGTGTGGCTCCTTCTTTCTCAACCTAACAATGTAATGGTGTTCTTTTGCGCTTCTGATTTTCACTTTTGACATACTTGTGTTTTTCAGGAGAAGGTCTTTTTTCAAAAAATTGGCCAAGCAGCCGTCTCCCCTGCTCCACACAAGTCGAAGCTTTTCTTGTTTAAACAGGTCACTTTCGTCTGGTGAAAGCTTGCCCGCATCACCCACCCACAGCCTGTCACCAAGGTCACCTACACCAAGCTGCCGTTCCACTCCAGACTTCCCATCTGGTATGTTACCTTGAGACTTAAGTGTTTGCTTAGAACTAATCAAATATGTATCTTTACAGGTATACAAGAAGCAGGGATAGTTCGGACTGGTTACTGTAGTTTGCAAATCTAAATTTACATGTGATATAAATGATGTAGACGTAACAAGGACTTGTAGAGTCCACACACTAGATTAATGGAATACAGTCATTCTGTTGAAGTTATTGTGGTGGATGCTTTCCATGTTGGTCTTGGTAACCACTGCGACAAAAGAAAAAGCACCAAATTTATAAATTGCAACCATAGCTTGTGTCAATTTGAGCCATTATGTTTACTCTTGCCATGCCCAATTTTAGGAAACTGTCAAGGGCGGCGCAAAAACATCACTAGTCACAAGTAGAGTGTAAAAATTGCAATCTAGATGCTTGTAAGTTTTTTCCCCAGAAACTGCTGTAGGGGCTTAATAAATTTGCCTCAGTGTATGTCTTGTGGGGCTCAGTAGAATCAGCGATGCAGACCCAACCAGTCAGAGACAGGGACACAAATCTTACAGAAAAACTGGTTTTGGGCGGGTTCACACCTGCACCCGATCTCCGCTGTGTGGGTTTCCGTCTTCTGCCCGAAAAACCCTGACAGGAGACAGAAACCCGGCAGTCAGTGTCTGTCCATGAGCGCCTGTGAGCATCTTCTGGTCTCTGCGGCGAAACCGGGTTTTTTTGTTTTTTTTTACCAGACACAAAGTCCTGCATGTTTCACCACGGAGACCAGAAGACGCTCACAGGCTAACACTTTACAAACCCATTAAAATGAATGGGTTTGAAAAGTGACTGCCGGTTTCTGTCTCCTGTTCAGTTTCTCGGCAGAAGACGGAAACCAGCAAAGCGGAGACCGGGACAGCAAAGTAAATAAACTTTTATGTCAGGCACAGGATA
The DNA here is from genome assembly GCF_031893055.1 of Leptodactylus fuscus. Taxonomy (NCBI): domain Eukaryota; kingdom Metazoa; phylum Chordata; class Amphibia; order Anura; family Leptodactylidae; genus Leptodactylus; species Leptodactylus fuscus. Next base: position 48,806,288 of record NC_134265.1, read on the forward strand.
AGCAAAATAAAATATATCCTTAAAACAAAACCTGCTCATCTGAGCACTAACAAAACAGAAAAATACTAACTGTATATTTGGCTTACTACCAGCCACATGATTCAACCAAAACAATAGTACAGTATCGTCTCATCAGACTCTTAGGGTTTCAAGACAGACCCAGTCACTTCTTCTCATCCCAGGATCTGCCCAGAAGTGCAGACTCTCCAACCATTTATGGCCCAGTAATGAGCCTAGGACCCACACCCGATCTGCAGCTTATTCAAGATCTGCCCTGGACTACACATATGTTAGGAATCTGGAGAAGATATATCATGACTCCAGCATTCTGCCTGTCACCTTCTCACAGTCTGTTGAAGTTGTGATGATCTGTGTATTTTTGTATTATTTGCCTTGCTAATTCATTATTGTGCTTTTTTTTTTTTTTAGGTACTAATTCTTCACAAAGCAGTTCCCCAAGTTCAAGTGCTCCAAATTCTCCAGCGGGTTCTGGACATATAAGACCAAGCACTCTTCATGGTTTGGGCCCCAAGCTGGGTGGACAGAGGTACAGGTCGGGAAGACGTAAATCTGCTGGAAGTATTCCCTTGTCGCCACTTGCAAGAACACCATCACCCACTCCTCAGCCTCCCTCTCCACAACGGTCTCCATCTCCTTTACATGGCCATACAGTGGGGAACTCAAAGACCACAACCGCTTTTCCTACAAAAATGCACTCTCCACCAACAATTGTCAGACATGTTGTGAGACCCAAGAGTGCTGAACCTCCAAGGTCTCCGCTTTTAAAGAGAGTACAGTCAGAGGAAAAACTTTCACCGTCGTACTGCTGTGAGAAAAAGCACTTATGTCCTCGGAAGCACAATTTGGAAGTAACCAAGGAAGAAGTTCATAAGCAATCATCACAACGTGAGCTAACATTGCAATGTCTAGAGGCGAGCACATGTGATATCCCTGCATCAACGCGAGTAAGGCCTGTCGAGCAAGGCTGTTTGAAGCGTCCAGCATCAAGGAAACTGGGGAGACAGGAGTCCTTGGATGAGCTTGATAAAGAGAAACTAAAGGTCAAATTAGTTATGAAGAAAAAAGATGTATCGGAAAGACAAGACTTCCTTCTGAAACAGAATATAATACAGGATTTACACAATGAAATTGGAATCTTAGCTTCAGACGTAGAGAAGGAAGAGAAAGCACATCAAAGCCTTCTAAAGAGATCAAGCTTATCTGAGAGTAAATTTCCTGCTTATGAACCTCGTTCCGGGGGCATTACATTTAAGGACTCTCATTGCAAGAGTGTAAATCCTCGGCCAAATGGTCCTGGGATGTCTGCGGACTCCCAGTCTTTCTGTCATGGCTCACCTGTTGCTGAAAGTGCCCATGTATCTTATGAACTCAAGAAAGCTCCTACTTCATGCTCTCTGCAAGAGAAGCTAAACCATCCTTCGGAGAAGTTTGTGAAAGAGGACAATTTAGATAAAACTTCTCCAACAAATATGGATTATTTTAGGAAGAAAAAGTCATTTGAAGAGAAAGACGGCAGTCTGTGCCAAGTATTAAAGTCCAAAATGGTTCCAGTATCTCACGAATGTATGCCAACAAAGCCAGGTCATTTACAGACAGACTCCCTTACCCTGCTCGATAACAGGACTCCAAATGTTCAGAGCACAGCTCTCTCCTTTTCTCCACTAAAACCTACTAACGGTAGATGTGAAACCAATCCAGACAAACCCTCTGTTATAGCTACCGAGACCCCTGTTCGGAAAAGCCCTTCTGAATATAAACTCGAAACAAGGGCTGTTTCTTCCTTGAAGCCTATTGAAGGCACATTAGACATTGCATTATTATCAGGACCAAAGGTTACAAAAGCAGAGTCTGATATTGTTTGTAATATCTCCATCAAACCCGATGATCAAAGCCGAAATTCAAAGAATGAGGTTGTAGACAATGGAAATGCATTACTATTTCCAAAAACAAACTCTAATTACTCCAATATTCATGCCGGGCACAAGGGACCTATTAAAGAGAATCAGAGTGAGTGTGTACAAGCTGAATGTCACACAGCTAAAATTCATCAGAACAAAGAGCCATCAGACCTCGGAACAAAGGAAAATGTAGTAGACGTGACTAATTCAGTTGAAAGTCAAAGGATAAGCACATTGCAGCCGACATCGAGATGTCCAGTGACAGAAGGACTGTCTTCTTCTGTGAAATCTAATAGACAAGAGATGGCAACTCAGGATCTGTCCTCTGTCAAGTGCTCACTGGAGCAAAGACATAGTACATCATACTCTGAAAGGACTTGTACATTTAGAGAGTCCTGTGAGAATACTCCTGCTACGAGCCTGACACAATCTAGCTACTCTGAAAAGTACATCTCAGCTCTTGGCTGCATAGAGGAAAGAAATCAACAGGCATCTGTTCCCCAGATAGAATCTAATCATCACATATCTGTGGTGAAGAGCGTTGACTCTTCTCTTCTAGTTGAACTTGGGCCTTCCAACAAAACTTTGTCAACATCACGAGCTAAATCCTCTGACCTGAGCTACACTAGCCAAAGTAAAAAGCAACAAGATTCTCCACAAAAACACATTACAGAGAACAAAGGGAAAAATAGTGCCGAAGGTCCACCTTTGAGAAGAGAGACCTCTTGCCCCAATATACTGGAGACCCCTCTGTCTTCGAATGTCCAATCCGTAGTCAGTATTAAAACCCTTCCGTCCGTTAGAGAGGAGCAATGTTCAACGCAGACGAAGCTTGTCAGCTGCATCAACAAGTCAAAAGTGGTAACAGAATCTAGACCAGGTTCTCCTAGAATATCTCTGTCTGAAAAAATGGCTTCCATGCAAAAGCCCAATTTAAAGCTACCTGGACAAACAGGTAGTCAAGCAGTTCAAAGATCTGAATGCCCAGAAAAAGCGGTTACGGTCTTGAGTGCCCAAACTGGAAGCCTTACACAAAGCAAAGCTACCACTAAGTCGGAAGTCGTTTTCATGGCCACTTCTTCAGTTACCCATATAAACACAAAGACCACCGCTAATGTGTCCACCTCCGAACTCTCTGTTCACAAGGAGCCTACACTTTGTTCTCAAACACCAGCCACTGTAAACCTTAAGGAATGTTCTGCAAAATCTCATCTCAAAGAGAAAACAAGTGCGCATCCAAGATTAAATACAGTGTCTGCTGCCAAAACCTCCATCCAAGGAAAACCTGAAGTGGTGGAACTTAGAGATACTCAAGATACTAAAAGCACTGAAGCACTTTATGTCCTTAGTGACAAAGGTAAAATTAAGATTACTTCTGTTACAAATCAAGTTACTAGAGAGGTGTCTATGGAAAAAAGTATTGCTCAGAACGTAGTAGGGAAAGAAGGAGACCCAAGGAAGACGATGTCTGATGCCAACAACGTTGGCATTACTTCTTTGCCCAAAGCTGTATGTTCTGATGTCTCCTCAAGTAAAACTGTGATTGGCTGTAAAGAGAAAAGTGAGCAAATTTCAACACTGAATGCTGCAAATGTCAAGGCTAAGAAGGATCTCCAAACATCCTCCAGTAAGACTTGCGTTGCCTTAAGAGAGGGCAACGTTTCCAATAAACCTGTCACTGATAAGCAACCATGTGTCCTTACAAATACTACCGCCCCAGTGACAACGCGGAGAGACCCACCTTCGTCTCCAAGCAAAAAGACTGTTGCGAAAAACTTGCCGAAGCCACCAGCCGCACCTCTGGAGAATCTTACTGGCCTTTCTTCAGACAAAGACTTGAAGGGACAAAAAAGAGGAAAGGATACAATTCCACAAAATAGTCCTCACAAAAAGACATAATCTGCCAGCACCTTCACCAAGACCTCTTTACTGTAGTAGCTGCTAATCTGAAACTTCTTTCAAAACCAGCACTGTGTAGTGTTTCCATATCTATTTGTAACCTGTTCGATCATACCGTCGTCAGTAGAGGGGTGTTTGTTCCAACTTTCAGTCCCAGCTATAGGGTTTTTTTGGTAGCCGGATGCAGTTACTAACAGAAAGATGTATCTAGTCAGAAGATATGGGAAAGGGCTATGGGGGAAAAGGTCTGTAATTTACACGTTGTATTTTGTGTTGAATGTAGAATGTACAGTTTGCTGCTCAATTTCACTGTTTACTTTTTTTATTTCTTAAAAAAAAGACACAAATTTGGATTTTTGGTGTGTTTTTTTTTATTTTTATTTTTTTTTCCATGGAGCTACAAAACCCTGAGAAGAACAAAAATCGATATGTGATGAAAGATGATGACTACGTTTCAACAGTGGTGTTTATAGGAATCTTCTAAAGAATTAACTTCATCCAGAACCCATTGATCTGATATCTATGGTAGTCACGTGTCTCGAAATATAGTTTTGTCATCGCGAGACCTTGTGTTAACCTATAGGAGTATGCTGATTTCGGAAAGGGGTTCTACAATAATGCTGGACTGTTAACAGACCCTTGTCGTGCCAAATAGTTCCGATCTATATTGATGACCTCATCGAGCTAGTCAGCATCACCAATAATATGGCTTTGTAACTCCTAGTCTCCGTAGTCTATACTGTACGATCACCTAGAGCCTTTCGTATCCGCGTACATAGCACATTACTACTATTATCTAAGCACTGATCTTTCATGTAGACTTTGATTCTCTCCTATTCCCAAACTCCATTTCACAAGTGCAAATATCTTAAGAGACCCTTTTTTTGCAGTTCTTGAATGTATATATTTCTGTTTACCACATAGGCTTGAAAGGGAAATGTGTTTTGCTACATATACCAGAATTTCTTTCAAACACATATGTGGTTGTTCATGTGTAGCCGGGGCCTTACAATGTAGAGGTTTAGCTGTGCTAGCATTCTCATATTTTTCTGTAAGTGCATTAAATGGCTCCATACATTTCATAGCATCTCGTATTCTGTATTATAAATCTGTGAATATTGTAAAATAAAGGGGGTTTGTGTAACATGGGGCCATGTTAGAGCTATTTGGTGCTTGGAGGGTAACTTTACTTTCTATCTTTTTGTAAAGCCTTATTTATATTTTATATACACACTCCCCGCCATATGTATTTGTTCACCCACAGCTGTAGAATGAGGAATTTAACCCTAAGATGACCTAAGCTAAATGCACTGGGGATAACCCTCAACCAGAGTGACCGTGCTCAGTTTGTGTCCACGTCATATAGTGTGTAGCTGCTACAATGTTACAGTGATACCAAAATATGGAATATCCAATAGATTTAAAGGGAGTCTGTCACCAGGATCCAGCATATCAACCCAGTCCCTTAGATAGATGGGTTAGGGACACCTGAATCACTATGTTTTACCCTTGTAGAGATATCTCCATGTTGTCAATAGACAAATGAGCTCTTTGGGGCATTGAGGGCCTTACCATTGCGCCAAAGAGGTGGATAGCAACTCCCTCATTGCTCCAAATTCTCCTCATTTCCATATATACAGAAAGGAAGATATCTTACCAATGGGGGAACCAATTCGCATTGGAAAACACAGTTTGATTTGGGTGACCCTAACCAATGTACAGGTTGATAAGTTGGGTTGTGAATGATTCCCAGAGCAGAAAAATTAGGGTTCCTCTGGAATCTTATACCTATAGGAGAGACCTATAGGGCCTTGGCATAGTGCTCTTTTCAAGACACATGGACTTTTCCACTGAAGACTCATAGGACACTATGGCCTAGTATTAAAAGCAACAGTGAGGCTTGTTTCAAGTGTGGGGTTTTTTACGTTTCGGAAACCACCATTAGAAATACTGCCACCAGATGGTTATTCAGTAAGAAATTTAGAATGCCCTTCCATACAAGGGGTGTGATCTTGTCTCTTAAGAAAAAAAAAATTCATTACGTTTCTTGCCTCTTTGGATTTTTTCAAAACGCACCAAACTCTGGTTGTGGCGGTTTTTTAGGATTTTTCCTAGTGATCTCATTATAGGAAAAAATGCAAAAAAAAAAAAAAAAACAGGAAAAATGGTGTGTGAATAAAAGAATACCAAGGCAAAAAACACATAGCAATGCAACACAATTGTGGAGATTCTTGTTAGGCCTGGGTCACATCTTCGTTGGGGTTTCCATTCGGGGAATCCGCTTGGGGATCCTCTAAACAGAAACCTATCCTCATAAAAAAGTGGTTCCCTAAGCAAACCATGGACCCCATAGACTATAATGAGGTCTGTGTGGTTTCTACTCTGTTTCCACACAAAAAACGCGGAGATAAATGCTGCTTGCAGGACTTTTCTCTCCACTTATTTCATGCAGGTAGCTGAACGGAATAACCAGAGTGCAGATGTGAACCGGGCCGTACAGTCTCTATTATAGTGCACGTCCAGGGCAGCCACTTCTCTGCCTGTCTCTGTAAGGCCTGGCATGGATCGTTGTGATTATATAGCACTAATTTGCTGTATAATGTGTATCAAGAAAGCCACTGACGGACACATGAAGAGAGGACCTCCTGACAATAAATATATGTATTTAGCCTCCTTATATATGTATATAGCATCCTTTCTTAGGACTCTCCATGGCGATATTCCTCCTGAAAAACTAGCCAGAGACTTTCCAAAATCCTGAGTCCTCTGACAACGGTTTTTCCTGCCCCCATACACATGCATGCTCTGTGTGTCCATGTGTGCATGTGTTTTCAAAAAGAAGAATTTGATAGGCAATGGTTTACATCCCTGGTTGGGCATTCCAAAATCCAACATGCCTAAGCCTTCTTTTCCCTGACATCTGCCAATAAGGAGGAGTTAGGACACTATTATATACGTTGAGTAGTTGTCCAGTTTCTCCAAGATTGGCTTTTTCTGTAATGCATATGGCCATCTTAAGTTGACATCTGGGTGTTACCATTCCTGTGATCAATGGGTTGTGTCCCTTGACAGTCAGATACTGGATGGTGTCAGAGTATGTAGGTTCTCTCAACTGATAAAACCCAGTTGTCCATTTATTCATAGATTTTCAGGAGGAATATAAGAAGTATATCATAATATGTAATTCTAAGAAAATAAGTTCCAAGGTTAAGACCCTACGTAGGTGGGAAAAAAGCTGCATTTTATAGTACCAGCAAAGTGAATGAGATGTCGCCAAACTCATCCACACATTGTGGGAAAAGCTTAGCTAGACACGGCTATTTCATAGGAAAATATGAATATTTACAAGAACAGACATGGCGGGAGAGATGGTCGGTCCTCTTCAAAGTGAAAAATGAGACAAAGTTAAGGTTGCAGAATTTCCCATCAGTCGGACTCTTCCTCATCACTTGCCTTCTATAGTAACTTTGTAGCAGCTTTAACCAGTGCTTGTGTATATTCCACTTAGTCTACAATAGAAGTGCATACGACATGTTCATTGACAGCTCTGCCGTCTTCACACCAGTCGGATATCTCAGAACATCGTTGCGATACATCAACCTGTTTTTCCTGGTGCATTTAATTGCTTTGCCGCTCCCTTGAATAATTGATAGAGTATTAAGAATGAATAAGATATGAAGCTTGTAGGGTTAGTGGCATATCTATGAAATACCAAATATGAAAGCACCTTCCCATCATGCATCGAGACGCTATTCATTTTTGCCTTTTGAGTTCCCATCCCCTTGTTGATTCAATGTTTACAAAATGTATGTGTCGTGAAGTCGGTTCTCACACCCGTCAATCATTTTGTAGTCTTAAAAGTACCTGGCGTGTTCCCGTTCCTACTTGTTTGTATGTGTTGACCTTACTACTGATGTAAGATATTTGTGTTCCGGATTAGTCTCTTCTATGTAATGAGATCTGTGCTCCTTTTCTAGTCTTTTCTGCTGTAGAAATACCAGCTTAGTATCTGTGCAATAAAGTGTTTGTTGTCTTAACTTTATATAAAACAAAGTACACAAGTAAAAAAAAAAAACAACCCACAACTTTATGAATGTTGTATTTGTTGTATACTGGACAAGTATTTATACTTCAGCTGCAATGCATACCATTGAAATAAAAAGTCGGCATGAAGGCTGAGGCTTGTATGGTTTGTCAGTTCTTTCTCCGTGTAGGTTCGACAGATCGGCAGACAACTATAGGACTGTAAGACGACCTTACACTATCAGAGTGCAGGATCAGACTACACAGGTCGATTGTTGGGGGACAATTAGATTTATATTGGTGATGTAGAAACAAAAGAATAGGATTTTTATAAGGAAGTCGATTTGTAAAGTAGATTTGTTCATAAAGTGTTAAAGTAGATTTGTTCCCCATGTGCTATGGGGAAATAAAAAAATGAATTGATACCACTAACATAGCTTAACAATGATCAGTAAGCCATGTAGTAAAATACCGTCCTTAAACATACCAGTCCCGTAGAGATCTGTGCCGCTTCCACCTTGGCAATCGATTATAGAGATGAGCGAACACTGTTCGGATCAGCCGTTCCGAACAGCATGCTCCCATAGAAATTAATAGAAGCACCTGGCACATACACTTTGCCGGCGGCCGGTCGCCATGCCAGGTGCTTCCATTCATTTCTATGGGAGCGTGCTGTTCGGAACGGCTGATCCGAACAGTGTTCGCTCATCTCTATCGATATAGGATAATCCGTGAGTGCCGGATGTCGCCTGGCATAGGTGACAATGACATGGATTCTATTGGATATGGGAAGTTAAACTAAACTTTTTGGGTGAAATTTAATAATGGGAACACAAAAAAGTGATTTGTAGAAAAATGATGGATTATGGTTTCTTTGTGACCTGAAAATTTAGATTCTTTTCACAGTTTTTAGGAACTAAAATCACAATGACAGTTAAAATTGCAAAGGTTTTGCGTGTAAAAAATGGAAAGTAAGTAAAACCTCCGCTAACAAGAAAGATGAGGAATAGAAGACATAGAAGTTTAATTGTAAGTTTATAAGATTAATATCAAATTTATTCTATTAAATTAGTCCCAAAATTAGTGCAATATTTAGGGATTAATGACCTGGTGCAGATCTGAGCCAATATATATATATATATATATATATATATATATATATATATATATATATATATACAGTCCTATGAAAAAGTTTGGGCACCCCTATTAATCTTAATCATTTTTAGTTCTAAATATTTTGGTGTTTATAACAGCCATTTCAGTTTGATATATCTAATAACTGATGGACACAGTAATATTTCAGGATTGAAATGAGGTTTATTGTACTAACAGAAAATGTGCAATATGCATTAAACCAAAATTTGACCGGTGCAAAAGTATGGGCACCTCAACAGAAAAGTGACATTAATATTTAGTAGATCCTCCTTTTGCAAAGATAACAGCCTCTAGTCGCTTCCTGTAGCTTTTAATCAGTTCCTGGATCCTGGATAAAGGTATTTTGGACAAACAATTCAAGTTCAGTTAAGTTAGATGGTCGCCGAGCATGGACAGCCCGCTTCAAATCATCCCACAGATGTTCAATGATATTCAGGTCTGGGGACTGGGATGGCCATTCCAGAACATTGTAATTGTTCCTCTGCATGAATGCCTGAGGATTTGGAGCGGTGTTTTGGATCATTGTCTTGCTGAAATATCCATCCCCGGCGTAACTTCAACTTCGTCACTGATTCTTGAACATTATTCTCAAGAATCTGCTGATACTGAGTGGAATCCATGCGACTCTCAACTTTAACAAGATTCCCGATGCCGGCATTGGCCACACAGCCCCAAAGCATGATGGAACCTCCACCAAATTTTACAGTGGGTAGCATGTGTTTTTCTTGGAATGCTGTTTCTTTTTGGACGCCATGCATAACGCCTTTTTTTATAACCAAACAACTCAATTTTTGTTTCCAAAATGAAGCTGCCTTGTCCAAATGTGCTTTTTCATACCTCAGGCAACTCTATTTGTGGCGTACGTGCAGAAACGGCTTCTTTCTCATCACTCTCCCATACAGCTTCTATTTGTGCAAAGTGCGCTGTATAGTTGACCGATGCACAGTGATACCATCTGCAGCAAGATGATGCTGCAGCTCTTTGGAGGTGGTCTGTGGATTGTCCTTGACTGTTCTCACCATTCTTCTTCTCTGCCTTTCTGATATTTTTCTTGGCCTGCCACTTCTGGGCTTAACAAGAACTGTCCCTGTGGTCTTCCATTTCCTTACTATGTTCCTCACAGTGGAAACTGACAGGTTAAATCTCTGAGACAACGTTTTGTATCCTTCCCCTGAACAACTATGTTGAACAATCTTTGTTTTCAGATCATTTGAGAGTTGTTTTGAGTAGCCCATGATGCCACTCTTCAGAGGAGATTCAAATAGGAGATCAACTTGCAATTGGCCACCTTAAATACCTTTTCTTATGATTGGATACATCTGGCTATGAAGTTCAAAGCTCACTGAGGTTACAAAACCAATTTTGTGCTTCAGTAAGTCAGTAAAAAGTAGTTAGGGGAATTCAAATCAATAAAATGATAAGGGTGCCCATACTTTTGCACCGGTCAAATTTTGGTTTAATGCATATTGCACATTTTCTGTTAGTACAATAAACCTCATTTCAATCCTGAAATATTACTGTGTCCATCAGTTATTAGATATATCAAACTGAAATGGCTGTTGCAAACACCAAAATATTTAGAACAAAAAATGATTAAGATTAATAGGGGTGCCCAAACTTTTTCATAGGACTGTATTTGACACCATTTACGTTGTAGAGAGACACACTGACTGGCGCTTTCCTTACACAGATGATGTCCAGTTGTGGTCTTTGGTATTATGTCTGTCACTGCCTGTCAGGTTTGTTTGCTGCTTTTTATATCTGTTACATCCGAAAATTGTGCAAGGTGTGAAATCTTCCTCTTCTCTTATCACAGGCTTTTGTTCTGTATGTTCACCATGCTTTATACTGCAGGTCTATTGTAAATTTGTGCATGACTACAAATAGTTCTCTCATAAGCAGGGAGGCAGTATCTTAGTATGGGCGGTGTGTGCCTGCTGCTATGTACCCCATAGCAATTACTCATCTGATCCCTGATTTTGGCAGAAAACAAGGGGCATGTTTAATGCATTGCATGCTCAGTGTATAAACCCACCCTAAGGCTCCATGTGCTTTGTCAGTGTGCTAGCTCTATTTTGTATGGCTAGTGCACTGACCCATCATTTTCCATGACCCCGTACACACATCTCAGGATTATCAAATATCACTATGTTCATGTGAAGGTATACTAACACTAGTATGAGAATGATGAGCATTCCTATGCATGACTACATGAGGTCCACATTTGTCATAGAGCCCAGGTCCATGGATCCATCACTGACCCTCACTGATCTGATATTGATGTCCTTATTCGGCTGGAGCATCCTAAAAATTCAGGCGCATCTTTGCCATCCTGGGGAGTTAAGACTGGTGGAGGTTATGCCATGAACATTATTTCTCTATCTGTAAGTACTTAGTCGGTAGGGGATCTGACCATTGCGACCCCCACTGAACCATGAGAAAGGATAGAAGTTCTTTACCTGTGTTGCACACTCTGTCTGACCGCAGCCAGGCTGAATGTGGTGTGACTAGTGCTCGACAGCTTCAATGGGAGTGACTATTGTAGCGTCCACCATCGGTCACCCACATACAGCCTGGGAGGAAAGGACCTCCTGTTCTCATCTCATAGCATAACCCCTTTAATAAATTATCCCCACTTTGTGGTGAAAATAAGTAATGGATAACACCAGAGCCCCAGACAGTGGGGAGGGATTTGGCGGCACTGATGGGCAGAGCGGTACAGGCCTGGAAACACCAAACACGCAGGGCACCACAAATCACAGTAGAACCAGACACTGAAAACTCTTATCAGCAGATGTCTTGGGTAATGGTGCAGGTCCAAGAATCCAGATGGTTGAGGCAGGTGGTAGCCGAGAGCCAAAACGTAGTCATACGGTCCAGGTCATCAACAAGAGGGCAGCGCAGTGGAAAATCCAAAGGGAAGGTCAGGCAGGCCAAGTCGGTAACAGGAGTAGTGGAGCAGTAGAAAATCGGTGTTCAGGAAGCAGAGGTCTTAAGGCAAGCCGGGGTCATAAGCAAGAGGCAGGCACAGTACACAAATCAGGAGATCAGAGGTCAAGGCAAGGAGTCAGAGCACAGGCAATCAGAGGAGAGAAACGCTTACTATCAGGAACACTAGGAAACTCTGAATAGCTAGCGTCAGTCCAGAGCCAATCCTAAATAGGCTCCGGCCCGTCGCTAAGCCAAAAACTGGAAGTCCCATGTCTGGCTCAGGATGAGACTGGGGAACCCCCACACAGCGTTGCGGAGGCTCCAATCCTACCCATAACAATAACAAAGTGTAATATTTGTGCTCCTAGAATACAGCACAGAACTGCTCGGGTCTGGAGGGGGATCCTTTCTACAATATAAGAAGACTCCATGATTTTAGATATCACATGGTAAGTCAATATTGGGCTCAGGTGCTTCAGGTTACGCTGACCCCCCAAGAAAACTAGTCCGTTTCGGGATGATTGAAACAAGGAGGTCCATTGTATATAATCACAGAGTCAGGATTTTATCATAGTAATAATTTTATCGTTGTATATATGACGTTAGGCTGCATTCAAAGGGTTTGTTCACAGGGAAGAATTTGGCGTTGATATTAAGACATTTCGTCTCATGTGTCCTGAATTTGCTTCCCATTATTTTCAAAGGGAGGCAAAGATCAAAGTAGGACAGTGAGAAAAAAAAGCGTCCTGCTCCATCTTGTCACAATACCTGCGGCACGAGACCATCCGCTGATCAGCCACACTACCCGTGGCACGAGACCATCTGCTTATCAGCCACACTACCCGTGGCACGAGACCATCTGCTTATCAGCCACACTACCCGTGGCACGAGACCATCCGCTGATCAGCCACACTACCTGCAGCACGAGACCCTCCACTGATCAGCCATGTTCACCAGGGGCTAATGATAAGGAAAAAATATCTTTGTACTAATGAGCAAGTGAAAGCCGGAAGCCTGGAAAGTAGTAATCCGAGGCCATCAGTTTTCTTAATTTTCCACGGTGTGAAAAATTGTGAAGACCTTATACTAGTTCTAGATGTCTGCTTGTGGATTAATCCATATAGACTAATACTGTAACATTTTGTATCCAGTCTTGACAATCCTCTGACCTACTGTGGACAGTCTTATCTTCAACCTGATGCATTGTACCCACACCCATCGTTTTAGGTTACATGGCATTGTATAGACATGGAGACAACTGTGTTACTATATCAGAAAAATGACATTCCCACAGGTTTCCACCCTCCGTAATAGTTTTATGACTAACAATAAAACGCAATACTGAAAATGGGAAGTAATTGAGCTGCAGGGTATGGCAGAAATTATATCTGATGTAAATGAATCAAGAAATTCCTCTGACTCCATATACAGCTGGGGCTTCATACTTTTTCTAGTTCCTCAGTCTCGTTTTGTCTTGAAGTTGAACTGAAGGTTTTCATACAGAATTTAGTCTAATAACAAATTTATTGACATTAGTAAGGTATGAGTTTTCTTGGCTTGAGCAAGGGGAACAGAAATCCCTGGCATTCTGATTTATACCATATTTAATGACATACAAATAGATCGGTATCCAAGGACCTCTTCACTTTGCAACCCTTGATTAGCCAATATCTAAAGGGGTTTTCTCACTAACATTTACCCTCACCTGCAGGACCCTGTTACTTGTATGAAATAGAATGGGGTGGCAGCAGAAGCAACATAGGACACCCCATTCTCCACCCCATCCAACAGTGAGACCCAAATTGATCTGACTTTGACATTCATGTTCCTGAGAACATGCACTTTAGTATGATCACCTTATCCTTCTCTGCTCTTATATATATATATATATATATATATATATATATATATATATATATAGGACCCAAAAATATAGTATACCATACTTTCCTATCCATCCAAAAAATGGGATGGCCATCCGTTTGCATCCATTTTTTGCATTCTTCATCCTTTCCTGACATCTACCATAATAGCAGAGTGGATGTTCGTTATTTAAATATTCTGCTGGGCCTCTGCTGTATTATGGCCATTTTTCTGGGGATCATCAGCCCAGATATTATGGGTGCCAGAATATGGCTACTATTTGGAAAAATGAATTTTGTTAAGGGGTTAAAATTAGACATGAACAAACACTATTCGAAACAGCCATTTCAAATAGCACGCTCCTATCGAAATTAATGGACGTAGCCAGCATGCAGGGGGTTAAGCGGCCGGCTGCCGGCAAAGTCTGAGTGCCGGCTGCTTCCATTCATTTCTATGGGAGCGTGCTATTCGAAATGCCTGTTTCAAATAGTGTTCGCTCATCTCTAGTTAAAATGTAAATAATACTATATAAATTTGGTATGCCAGGAATCGTACCGTAACATAGAATAGAGGTGACAAGTCACTTTTGTGATCACCTTAAAACAAAGCTTGTTTTTATAGAAAAGACCTGTCAAAGGCTTGAAGGATTGTCAAGTTTAGCTTGTATTGATGTAATACAATATACTGGGAAACAGAAGTCCTGGGGTATACTGTATGAAAGAGCAAACTCCCTAGGGAGATTAAAAGAATGTAAAAAATATAGTGATAGATACTGTAGATAGATAATATATAGGTTTTTATTTTTTTTTAGTAAGTGTATGTACGTGTGTGTGTGTGTAATATATATATATATATATATATATATATATATATATATATATATATAATTTTTTTTATTATTTATTTATTTTTTTCTATATATAAATTAGACCTGGGCGCCAGCATTTTTCTGGGGATCATCAGCACCCACAACAAACCTACTCTTCCCTAGATCAATGTCTGAAGCATTACAGTGTAAACGTATTTATTCTGTCCAATGAATGCAATAAGGAAAAAAACCTAATTCAAAAGTTCTTGGGGTCAGAATATGGCAATGCAAAGAAAATTTTGTTCTAATTTTTTTTTTTATTATTGTGTTAAAGCCTAAAAAAATCAATCTAACGTTTGTATTCCTGTGATTGTACTGAATATTATTATCTCTGTAGCTCCATTTATTCCATGGTCCTGTACATTAGTGAAGAGTTTTACATACATACATAGTACAGGTAGCATTGCGGACCCTGCCCACAGGCTTACAATCTCGGTTATGTACTGAATAAAGGTAACTTGCCATTTTTATTCTACAGTTAAACTTGCAAAAAGAAAACCAATAATAAAATGTTACAACTAAATCCACCCCTTAGAATTTGTTTGTGTCTTCCCAGTACATTGAATGGAATAGTAAATGGTGCCAATAGCAAGTACAATTTGTCCCTCAGAAAATCAGCCCTAATAGGATTATGTGAACAGAAAAAAAAAAATCTTAAAGTTCTGGGTTTCGGAAGCTGGAGAAGAAAAAAAAATGTCCTAAATTTGCAGAAGCAGATTGGGATTATGTCATGTGTTCTATTAGTTAGATGAACTATAGACCTTTTCTTTTGTTCCTGCATATGCAGAAAATATAGCTGACTGAGCTGGTGGTAAGAGGTTGTCTGCGTAACAAGCTAGCACATTGAGTAATGGCTGGTTGTGTTTACCTTGGTGCGCCTTACTTCTTGAAACTTGCCAACCTATCCTGTTCATATGGAAGTACTGTAAGTGCTATCTGTGGGGAAACCCCTTTAAATCTGTCCCATCCGCCACCTCTACCATATCCAGCTCTTTGTATTTTTCAGTAGAGGCCACCTTGGTGATTGTGGCACAGTTCGAATTTTTCTCTAGCCCTCGCCATTCCTGAGCTATGGGTACTATTATTTTTCAGCACTCAATAGGCTGTCTACTGTCAGGTGGGCGGTCCCAGGCTGTCTACTATATTGCTGACTATAGAGAGTAATTATCATATTGATTGCTATTAAATGGTGGGGACTAGAGCAAATATTTCAGCAGTGTTGGAGTCAGCGGATCAACACCTATTGAAGAGTGGTGACAGGTCCTTTTTAAGATCTTTCTTGACAAATGTGTTCTCTATATGGAAGAATAAACCAACCTCCTGTAATATCGTACTAAGCATGTTATAATTATTATGCAAACCAATGAAACTACCACAATGATTATGATATAAATAGGAGGAAATCCACAAGTTATTGTTACTTTGGTCACCTCTGTACCAGCCAGTGACCGTGGTGAGCCACACCTCGTATTTGTCTTCTCTACAAAGATCTCTTCATGCTGCGTGTACCAGGTTAGGAACTCTATGTTGGAGCACGAACAGTCAATAGGATTGTAACTTAAATTGATGGTGCTTTTAGTTGATATATTCTGGACCAGACCAATAGGGATAATGGAGATCATGTTGAAAGCTAAATTTAAGGAAATATCACTTGGGCTTTCAAAAGCATTTGTAGGAAACGTGGTTAGTTTGTTGTGACTAAAGTCAACAGATTTCAAGTTCTTCAACTTCTGGAAGGCTTGTTTCTCTATGGCTTCTAGGTTGCATTTAGAAAGTATTAGAGTAGCGAGCTGTGGAGTTTTGGAAAACAGGTTGTCTTCATTGAGGGTCCCTTTCTGAAATGAACTTCCTTTCATGTCTAGGAAAACCAAGTTGGTCAGGCCTTCAAGAAGCTTCATGTGGCTGGTGTTCATATAGCTGTAAGACAAGTTCAGCATTCTCAGATCAGCTAAATTACTGAAAGGACTTGACCAATCCTCTACTAACAAATGGACATTTGAGAAATCGAGAACTTCCAGTTGCTTGTTCTCGGGAAATGCTGGGTTGTCTAATGGCAGTGGGGCTCCGTAACTGAGATTCAGGTGTGAAAGGCTATGTAGACCACTGAACTGAGAACCGCAACATTTTGCTTTGTGAAAGTCATTGTGGCTTAGGTCCAAGTATTTCAGATTTGATAAACTTTCTAAACATTTGGACCCCAAATCCCAAGTATCTTGATTTTCAGCTATGTCTAGATGTGTGACCATTGGGTAACTGGCTGAGTTTATATCACAAAGACTGCGAAAATGGTTTTGGTTTAGAATAAGTTCTTTTGTGACACTAGGTTGACTCAATTGTGGAAGAGACTGAATGTTTGTGGCCGTCAGGTCCAGTTTTTCAATCTTGGTTAGACAGGAGAAAGTTTCCTGTGACGGCTCATCTATGTGCCTATATTGTAGACTGAGCTCCTTCACTGTAATATTGCAAAGTCCATTCAGACTCTTTGGTTCTATGTCAAAATCAGTAGGAACATCAGCAAATGTGCCAATTCTAAGGGTATATGTGGTTAAATCTTTAAGCCCATCTAAAAGAGAAGATATGTCTTTACTCCAGCCACAGCCGGTGAGGTCCAAGTGATGGAAGTCACTATGGTTGAAAGTGTTGGGCTCAATGTATTCGATATCATTTCCCTTTAGAATTAAAGTCAAATTTCTAATTTTGTTAAGGAACACGGAATCTTGTACGGTTATTGTTTTGATCAGGTTTGATGCAAAGTTTACCAGCTTCAAGTTGTCCAAGGTAACGTCTTGAGGAAATCTTATCGAGGAGATGTAATTACTTCCCAAATGTAAAGTTTCCAGTCCTTTCAAGGTTTTCAAGGGAAGGAATGATAAGTCTACTATGTTGGTTTCCTGTAGGTATAAATGTTGGAGGGAAGTTGGTCCTAGGAATGCAGTGTCGGCAATATACAGTATGGGATTTCCAGTAAGCATGACTGTAGTAAGCTTGGTATTGTTCCCGAAGGCGTCATTGTAGATCCAGTTAATGCCGCACCTGTGACATAGTAAAGAGAAAGCGACAAACATAAAACAATTTCTTAAAGGATTCCCCATGGAAATGGGGGCCGAGTGCCTGATGTGCATGTTAAGTACTTTAAAAGTTTTTTTTTTCACTTCTAGAAAAATTACATCTTATTCGCTGTGTCAGAGTGGAGTTGCTTAGGCCTGGTTGAAGTGTAAGTAACATTTTATTTGTTTCACAAATCCATAGTGCAACTGAAGGGAACAAACTTTGCAATATCCTCCATTAAAGAAAAATGAAGGGCCTATACCAGGGGTAGGGAACGTACGGCTCGCCAGCTGTTGCAAAACTAAATGAACAAATTACTTCTGTATTTACTTCTTATCAGTGATTTTTGGTGCATACTCCATACACAACCAGGGTCAGTTTACATTGCAGTCTATGGAAAGGGGAGGTTCGAGAAGGAGAGAGACAGACAAATGAAACCATCTACAGCAGGGGTAGGGAACGTACGGCTCTCCAGCTGTTGCAAAACTACAACTCCCAGCGTGAATACCTGCTCTGCTGTTCTTGGAACCCCCATGAAAGTGAATGGAGCATGCTGGGAGTTGTAGTTTCACAGCAGCTGGAATGCTGAAGGTTCCCTACCCTTGGTCTACACCATTGTCATTTCTGTCAGGAGAAGACTGGATAGTAATTCCTGATAACACAGCTGTGTTGTGAAAGAGAATTGTCTCTTTATAGTGCTGATGTCTCTCTATATAAAAATATCTCCACTTCCTCTCTTCTTTCCTCTTCATAGACTTCTATTGTACAGATTTAATCAGCTATATTACAATGTTTCTCTTCTCCTGCACTGTGAAGTTATAACAAAAAAAAAAAAGTTAGGTTTTTAGGGCCCATTCGCAATGTATATAGAACTTGTCATGCCAAATTTTAATTGCAGTTGTTGTTGCAGTCATGTATATGTTTAATAGTTTGTTTAGGAATTAACCTATAAGAGGGGTTGGCTCCAAATTCTACTCAAAATTTGGGTAGTCTTAGCATAGGAGCCTACTAATATCTAGCAGTCAAGGCCCAAAAGGGCATGTATTGATACCCTGGTGGGCTGGTTCAACCCTGCTATTCCAGTATGAAGGTGCCAATATGACAAAAGGGTTCTCTGGAACTGGTGAAAAAATTGGTACCATATTTGCAGGGATACGATCCATGATCAGTTGTTTAAAACAGCGGGACAGGTGAGCACCACTTTAGTTTTACCGCCCAATGATCTCACGTTGCCTTTTTGCAGCTCTGTCCCATTTAAGTGGATAATATTGAGCTGCAATACCAAGCACAGCTGCTATACAATATATAGCGTCATCCTACAATATATAGCGTCATCCTACAATATATAGCGTCATCCAACAATATATAGCGTCATCCTACAATATATAGCGCCATCCTACAATATAGAGCGCCATCCTACAATATAGAGCGCCATCCTACAATATAGAGCGCCATCCTACAATATAGAGCGCCATCCTACAATATAGAGCGCCATCCTACAATATATAGCGTCATCCTACAATATATAGCGTCATCCTACAATATATAGCGTCATCCTACAATATATAGCGCCATCCTACAATATATAGCGTCATCCTACAATATATAGCGTCATCCTACAATATATAGCGCCATCCTACAATATATAGCGTCATCCTACAATATATAGCGTCATCCTACAATATAGAGCGCCATCCTACAATATATAGCGTCATCCTACAATATATAGCGTCATCCTACAATATATAGCATCATCCTACAATATATAGCGCCATCCTACAATATATAGCGCCATCCTACAATATATAGCGTCATCCTTGGTAAGCTCATCTAAATGCTGATCCATGTGGGTGTCCCAGTATCGGCCCCCCTACTGATCTGATGTTGCTGACTTATCCCAAGTATACCACAACTCGAGAACTTGTTAAACAAGATACAAGGGAGTTCTATATAAAGGATATTACAAATTACACAACTATAAACATTTTATGGAACCGATAAAACCATTGTCGATTGATAAAATTACTTATTATTACTTACCGTGATAAATCTAAATATACCAAGCTTTCTAAACGCCCAAAGACCCAGGAATAAAGGGCGAGCAGGGAGTTAAAGCTGAAATCCAGATTCTCGGTGCTGTTGGGTAGAAGGTCGGGTATCTTCTGCAGTCCTAGGCCCTCACAACTGTAGCTCTTATTGACAAGAACCTGAAAGTTCCATCAGAAAGTTACATAATGCACAAAACGTAGAGAACAATAAAGGATTTATAACTTCCTGACATTGAAGTGCTGCTTGACTTTAGGATGTGATATGCGATTACTCCCCTGAGTAGAGATGAGCGAACACTGTTCAGATCAGCTGATCCGAACAGCACGCTCCCATAGAAATGAATAGAAGCACCTGTAACGCCGGCAAAGTCAGCGTCAGCTGGCCATATATAGGGAGAGTATTGTAGGACAAGGAGCTGATACAGGTGAAAGTGCAGATCCAAAGCTTTTGGAAATGGCGGTGGAGAATGCGTCTAAAATCATGGACTAAAAAGTCATGTAAGTACAACCAGGGATGTTAAGGAGAGGACAATGGATTCCCAAAGGATCCCATTATAGGGTTTCATGGGATATGTCTGCATTGTTTAATTCGTTCTTCTGTTCTTAAAACAGAATGGATTAAACAACACATATATGAAAGTATCCTAAATATCTCAGACCACACAGCCATCTTAATATCATCTTTGGACCCCAAGTATAGTGAGGATTAGCACAGTAACCCCCTTTTCTTTCTGCTAATATCACAGAAGATGATTCTTCATGACAATCTAGATTGCCTTATCACATTACACATACGTGCAGGTAATATCTGCAAGCTTCTTCCACTTTCTCCATAGATGATGTCTCTGTATCTTCCCCCTTTGATCATGATCACTCATTAATCTTGTGTACTGTTTAATTGTATTAAGATATTAATAACACTTAGGGGGAAAAAAGTTAATGAAACATCTGTCTGTGATGGATGATGTGAGCGTCTTCCATGCGTTGAGGGATTTGAGTATAAGTGACAGGTGGTTGTCATGCATATGTGTTCTCTAAGGTCTGGTGACTCTGACTACATATACTGCACATTGTGTTATACCATGTTCCTTCTTTACTGTGGCTTATATGTTTATTCTACATGCTTTTGACTTCTAATCCATATGCTGGGAGTTGTAGTTTTACAACAAATGAAGAGTCATAGCTTGGGGTAGCACAGAACCCTGACGTAACCCCATCGAAAACCTTTCGTATGAAGTAGAATGGAGATTGTAGAATGTCCAACTTTCTCAGATGAGTGGGAGCCGTGTTATCTACATATTATTGCCTATGGGATTAGAATGGGGTATCGTAAAGGCTCTTGTAGTTTTAATTTGTCCATATTGTGCACCCTAAATACTCATTGACATTGGTAAAGCAATGTACCCTATACCATACTTTATATACATATTCAGTAAGCACACCATGTGCAGTGATATATATCTAATATAGCAATGCTAAAGCCTATATAGGTTGTCTGGTACCTACCTCAATACAGGCCGGTTCTGCTAATTCTTCTTCAGATTCCTTTGAGAACACCGGATAAAATAAAAGCAAAAAAACTAAGCAGATGGTAAAAGCCATTGTTGGGAGAGGGACGTGAGACTTCTCATTCCTCGTTGTTGGGGAAGTATAAACTGCTGCCCGGAAGAAAAGTCATTGTAGAAGTGACTGAACGCTTCCTGAAAAGGGTTGGGGCTGCCCGTACAGTAAGATTTAGGTAGCCATAAACTATCAATCTTTGTGGATGGTTGTTATGCTGGGTGTGATGAGATATGTACTGTATATATCACGTTATGTATTTCTCCATTCATGAGTATAGTTCGAAGATTGGGTCTTTGTGTATTTGACTGTGCTTGAGGGTCCTGTTTTGGTAACACCAATCTACAAACCAGGAGACCGATGGCCAATAAGTCCTAGGAGAAGATCACTATAAATACTAAGTCAGGCGTGCTGACCATTGTAGGCATTGCGTCACTGGATGATATGGGAACTTACTGATCAAAGCTCTATATTTTGAACAAAGAAAGTTTTGATGTAAGCCGGGGACATTCTGTCAAGATCCTCATGGGAATGGCGGGCTGGTCCTTTTTCCTTCTCCAGGTAGGTGGGCCCATAGGAAACACATCATGATGATGCATGTGTCCAACTCTGCCTACCATTGCTAGTCACCTGATAAAACTAAATCAATGGAGACAAGCGATGGAACATTTTTGAATTTTTAAGCCTGGAGTGTTAACTCTACTCTTCCACCAGAATTCATGGGAACTTGCTTTCCCTATTTTTTTTATTTTTTTTTTATTTCACCTTTTAGATTGGCTGATTATTTTACAATAAGAGAACCCCCTCCCCCCTCCTAGATTTATAAGAAGAGACTCTCCCTTTCCCGAGAGTTACGAGAACACTCTTTTCAGAGCGCACCCCTACATAGGTGAATCTGAACTCCATCTTGGTGGAGCATCTTATTGTCTAAACAAGTTCTTTATCCTTGTAACTACTGGGTTGTCACTTGACTACTATAGAGACTGAAAATATCTAAGAAGGATCTGCATTTACCAACAACAAATCCTTACTATCTCTTTGTACAGCCATGACTTCATCTACAACATCACCCCTTTTTGTTCCATATTTTTATTGCTAAGCACTAAATGTTTTGTGTATATCAAATCTAAAATTGAATAAGATTGTCCTTCAGCTCGAATGTCCCCACAATTCTGGATAGAGTATTCCTAGCCAGGTTACCCCTTTTGTGTGACATTTGTGCTTGTCTTGGGTATATTGGTGTCTTAGGATGTGATTGGTTGCAGCTTTACATGTAGATGTGTGATTGTAGGGGTTGCTTCACCCCTGTGTAACATAGTCTGAGAGATGAACTGGAAGAGAGTATAGAAACGGAGTACCAGGGGCGCACCGCTAATGTAGTGGAGTGAGGCGGCCACCTCAGGCGGCACTATCAGAGGAGAGGTAGTTTTATTTTTTTTATTTTTTTTTTACTTTTTTTCCCAAAAAACTAGCCCAAGAAGCCTCTCTTAAAACAAAACTGAGCTGACCTGAGCAGACCTGTCGGACCCACAAGTATAATAAATGGAGATTCAGGAGAGGTGAAGAAACATAAAAAACACTGTTACTAACTCACCTCTCCTGGATTTGGTGTTACTTCAGGCCTTTATGGTAATATCCCAGACGTCACGTGGATGGTTCATGCTCTGAAATACCATGGAGTATAATAACAGTTCATGGATGGGCAACTATGGGGCATAATAGAGGTTGCAGGAGCTACTGTAACCTCTATTATGCCCCACAGCAGCCCCTGCAACCTCTATTATGCCCCACAGCGGCTTACCCAACTTCTATTATTCATTGCCAACATAAGACGGCTGCCAACCATACTCTTCCAGATTCTGCATTGTTCAGTGTGTATCAAATATTGGAATAACGGCTTTCCCACCAACAAACATCCATGAGTTGAAGCTGTCTTGTAAGAAACGGTGTCTGTCCATGTAATCCTAGTACTGTCCAAATCCATTAGAGCAAGAGTTTCTGCTAGCTATTAGCAATATGTTCTGGCTCAGAGAGGAGGTAGCTGACTGCACTCCTATGGCATCTATTCCCTAATACATAATTATATCTCAGTGATACTTGATCAATTGGTTTCTCTCTATCTATTGGCAATAAATAAGATGAAGCTTCCATTTCTATATGAAGAAAGAAACTTCACCTAGGAGTCCAAGTAATCACTTAAGAATGAAAGGTGGACAACCAAGGGCCAGGGTGATTGAGTCACCAAATAACCTGTAACTTGACTTACGGGATGCAAAAAAAACAAATCCGAAGGGATCATCCATGCATTAAGTCAGAGAAAGGACATCGGAGCAGCGCTTGCTGGATATTGACCATGCACTTTAATGTTCTTCTATAATCAATCATGGTTACTCCTCTAGGTTTGCACGTCAGGTCTACAAGATGGATTACTGGCGTATCAGCATAAGAATAATGAAAGATTCCATAATTATTTCCAAAATTACCCATAACTTCTATCCATTTATTACTGTCACCGGTCCATCTGAACAGGACTGGTGCGGGGAGTTGAAATTGATGCCCTGCGAAGGAACCCCAGACACAAATAATTGTAGATTTAACGTTATCTGTTACTCCTTAATAAAAAAAAGAGAAATCATATTTTTGTAATTTTTCATTCCAGGCGTTTCGAGATTACTTATTGTGACAGTGTTTGGCGAAAGAACATCAGGGTCTGGATAACTGATGAAAATGACTTGTTTGCTGTCTAAGCAGAAGATGCCAGCATTGCAAAGTAATTTTATCCTAGCAATTCATCGGGTGGACGGAGAATGCATGTTAATGTAACATTCGCTCATTACCTAACCTTGAATGACAGTGATGCGCCTGTAAACATTGCTTGTACCGGCCGTGTAATAGATGAAATCTGAACAAAGTACAGCAACAGTGGGGAGAACTTTTCAGAATAAAAAGCAGAATCTATTGATATATAAATATATGAACCGGTTACTGAGGCGTATCGTCATGATTTTACCATCAAGTAGCAAAATGGATAGAAGTAACCAGGCCTGACCTCCTTAACAATAGCATGGTCTGCCCCCATTTTACACCTTGCTACACTACAAAGTGGTGAGCGGTCTATCTAGTAACTACCATAGATACTGTTATGGAAGCCTTGAAAGAAAAGGTCAAAACATTGAACTACTTTCCCTATTTGATACCATATTTCCCACCTCCTTCCATATTTGGACCTATAAACAGAATAGTGGGCACAATTTTAATAAAGGCTGAGAAGAAGGGCGCATTGAGTTTCCAATTGAGTTGTAGGATTCCTATACAGAACCCTAATCAAACAATATGTGGTGGCACAATCCATCATCCAAGGACAAACGTCTTTGTGTTGCTGCTATCTGTAAAGCTGAATGTATTATTTTGCTTTAACATCATTATCCATGCTCTTTAGCTGTAAAAGTTGCTCCTGGGCTGTAAGGCCCGCTCTTCTGACAGTGGAGAGACATCTGTGCTGAAAGAAATGGTACCAATATCTCCATTACCAGGGCACATACCAGGAAAGCACTGAATTCAGAGCACTGTCTTCTTTCTAGCGGTGTATAAAACCACACATTCATTTGAATGTGTAAAGGAGCTTTACTGCTACTAAGTGATCAGGGCCTACCAACTCCACAACTCTGTCCACAACACACCTTAGCAGGAGCTGCAGTCATATCAAGTGACTTGGCCAGAGGCTAAAGTTCCAGCAGGGCTGTTGCAGCTAATAGCCAGTGACTCTTCTGCTACTGGCACTAGTGGCTGCAACCCCTCTATGATACATCATTTCACCACTATGCCACCATTGGGGGGGGGTTATCATAGGCAGCACAGTGGGCCAGAAGGGCCGGAGGAGGCAGACACTGCCCAACAATCCCAATGAATTGCCTGGCGGTAAAATACAACATAATACATTAAATCTGAACAAAGTACAGCAACACAAGTGAGAACTTTCAGACTAAAAAGCAGAATCTATTAGTCTCCAATATGATTTTAAAGTAGCAATCGCACAAACTTTCTTCGTCTATGGCCCGTTATAATTGTACTTTATATAAATTGACGTACATGTACGGTCCTTAATGGTGACTTTATTTGTGAGTTATCCACTCTTTTCTGGTCCTTGGCTGTGTCATGTGGCTGTAAATTGAAAAAAATGGCAATATCTTGACAGTGGAGGTAGGGAAAAACACTGTTTGATTCAGGTGACCCTAGTCTCTCTATATACTGTACATGCCTGAATTCTGGTTATAGGCTCTTTAACTGTGATGACTTATTGTCACACTCAGTATTTTATGCTACTGTCATTTTAAGTATTTGATGTATTTGAGTCCTCTCTCTTCTTCATTCTAGTATTTTCTGG
This sequence comes from Leptodactylus fuscus, assembly GCF_031893055.1. Taxonomy (NCBI): domain Eukaryota; kingdom Metazoa; phylum Chordata; class Amphibia; order Anura; family Leptodactylidae; genus Leptodactylus; species Leptodactylus fuscus. The sequence continues at coordinate 48,831,989 of NC_134265.1, forward strand.
AATAGGGACAGCACAATGATTCTCCTAAATGGGCAGAACCCAGTTGTGCCTGCAGGCTGTGCAGCGAGTGGTGTCCTTTTGTGCAACCTACTGCCTGAGCTGTCACAATGAACAGGAAAGATTAAGGCCTGGTTCACATCTGCGTTTGGCATTCTGTTCGGGGAGTCCGCTTGTGGACCCCCCGAATGGAAACCTATATGCATTAAAAAGCGGTTACCTGGGAAACCTGTGGACCCCATACACTATAATGGGTCCATGTGGTTTCCGCTCAGTTTCTGCATGAAACATGTGGAGAGAAAAGTCTTGCAAGCCAAGCAGTACTTTTCTCTCCGCGTGTTTCATGCGGAAACTGAGCAGAAGCCACACAGACCCTATTATAGTCTATTGGGTCCACGGGTTTCCTTTAGGTAACTGCTTTATAATGCATATAGGTTTCCGTTGGGGGGGGGGGGGGGGCAAGCAGACTCCCCAAACAGAATCCTGAACGCAGATGTGAATCGGGCCTTACATAAAAAAGAGATTTCCTGCACCTTTTTAGCTTTTTTTTATTTGCAACTCTGTTGCATTAACCTGCCAGTGCCCTGTGATTCTGTGGCATCTAGGTTGGAATCCTGATACTACCTGAAAGCAAGCGTAGTGGGCCTGAGAAGCAGAACCCGCTGGAGCTGACCGTAAATCCCTGTGAGGACTAGACAATTGCTGTGAGTTGCCGCAGCACCGCTGATCTCTTCTGTAAGAGTTACTTTGCGTTCTCAGGAAATATGGTGTAGCTGAGCCATTGTCATGTAGTTCTGTTCTGACTGCAAAACTGCTGTTGACCACTTGTGCCGAACCTCAGCTACCTCAATAAAATACCAGTTGGTAGGCTGGGGTAAGGCAGACTTATCGGTCAGATATCTGTGCCCCTCGGGGGTGTCAACCCTACAATAACACTTTAGTCCAGAGCAGAGGATCGCTGCCATGATTCTGTGAAATGTTACTGCTTCCACACCAGTTTCTATTGTCTTATTGATACTTGTTGATATAATGAGACCTATTATATTAGCATATCTGTATAATACTATTCACAGGCATCTGTTATACACATGGAATATACCAGGCATTATGGGAGCCACAACTTGAGGATCCTGGTTAGTATCACAGGACAACCCTGCGGGCCTTACTTTGGCCTCAGGCTGTCGGAATAAAATTCATCAGCCCTGGCGATAACAATGGATTTCATAGTCAACTCCTTGCACCGCAGGCCAAGACACAAGCGTCAGGATGATTACGGTTCCCACTACATCTGAGACTTGCTGTAACCATACACGTCTCCTATGTACCAGCTCCATATACTGTATATACACAAGCTGCTCCCCTCACGTAACATTTGCTGTTTTCCTACTATAATAGACAGATAGATGTAAGAGATAAATGCAGATGTGAATGTTCACTTAATCCCTGTAATAGATTGTGTCACATTAGCACTACTGCGATTATTCAGCGCTCTTATCACATGTTTCGCCTCATCTCACTTAATTTAATACACCACTAATTTTCAGATCATTAATATTGAATTAGCTGGAAGGGTTTGTTTTCTATGAAGAATGGATTATTCTGGAGAAATAACATAAAACTAAACACAAATATGACTCCGTGACCGCTAATACTGTCATTTCACGATCAATGCAGCCGGCTAACAGGGCACATAGACTTAGACCGCGGACGCGAGGTTGTTTATTTCATAGCTGTTATAAAGGATATTTGGTCTTTATACAGTAATTCACACAAAGGAATTTAACACTGATTTGGAGCAGATTCCATGGGAAGGCGGAGGCCAGAAAATTAAGGTGAACATGGCAGCACGTCGCGAGTTAAGTGACTTTGAACGTGGGATGATAATTGGTGCAAGACGCATGAGGCATAGTATTTTGGAGATTACCAAGGAATTTGAGTTTCCGAGGACAACAGTGTCTCGGGTGGACCTGCAATATCACAGAGACAACGTTGGCAGCTGCGTAAACCAGCGTACCGTTTGATCGCGAGTGTTCGATGAACAGATGTCATGTCACCTCCGCATAGTCTTACAGGGCTCTCGACGGTCTACTGAGGGTCAAATCGCCACCAATTTGAATGTGGGGCGCCAGGACCCAATTTCCACCAGGACTGTACGCCGAGAACTGTACCACATAGGCTTCAACAGTTGACGCCCAACCCATGTCCCTTTGCTGATGCCGCAACACAGAGTTCGAAGACTGGCATGGACCCGCGACCATCGTCATGGATCTGTAATGTCCCGGTACTGCTCGTCCCATTCCATTTAATAGTCCTTGCAGACCGAGATGGTATGGACATTTGCATATAAGGTAAATAATTTCCGCCCTCTTCATTCCTTCTATATATTTACTAGTGTTTCTATTTTACCAGAGCCAGCACACATAGGAGTCTATTAATGCGCCATCTTGTGGATGTTTTGTGAACTACACCTGCCCATTGTAATTTGAGTTGCCAATGTGAAGGTATGTCCATTATGATCAGGTGACCTTCAGGACCAATCAAGCTCCCTTGACTGGCCTGGAGGAGGAGGAGTTACAGCCCCCTCTAGGGGGGTTGGGGACCTTTTGTCTGGGTCATTTTGTGTGGAACCATCGAGCACATGGAAAGCTGAAAATGGCAGCCAAGTCTCAGGGCACTCCAAACAGATGGCTTTTCCTCTGTACTCAAGATTCTCCTCAGAGAGTGTTTTCCTCTGAAGCTCCAAGCCTACAAGCACTAAAGTTGACGGACCTGGTTATCCATACATCTGGGACCTCACACGTATCTCTCTATTCAAGTAAGTCTTTGAGACAAATCTATATTTAAGAAGCCCATAGCTAGTCTGGCAGAATTCGAGGGTCTCCCGCTGCTGATAATTGTATTTGCTCTTCTACATACGTGTACCCAGTTTGTTGAGGACTAACCCCCTGGATACAGGCCATCTTTACAAGTATATACAAGTTTAACTACCCAAGCAACTACTAATTAAACTATCCAAAGCATTCCTGCTCCAAGCTCTATCACCTGCTTAATTGGGCACTACCTACAAAGATCGCTGTATTGTATGTGAAGAATTACTCCATATGTACATTTGTATTACTTTGCCCTGCTAGTAAAAGAGCAACGACAACCCCCGAGACCTGGTTGTCTGTTGTCATTGTCAGATATCATGTGGGGGTGGGTAGTCGGGGACATCAAAAAGGAGATTTTGTGCACATTTGGGACCCCCTGAAATCCGGCCACATCTGATATATTACCCGTGATACCAGCCCTGGCCCTCCTGAGTGTTACAGATCGTGTGATGGATAATGGTTCCAGTTGTACAGAGCGGATGGGTGTGTGAGAGTATGGCGTATGCCCCACGAAGCCATGGATCCTGCATGCCAACAGACATGACATGTCCACGAGGCAGGTAGCTTCGTCATGGTCTGGGCCGTGTTCACATGATCACAATTGGGCCCCATTGTCCGGGTGCAGGGATCAATGACCGGTGCTTGATACGCGGAACTTATGGCAGATCATCTGCACTCCTTTCTGGTGTTGGAGTTTCCTGATGGGGATGCTGTATATCAAGAGGACAATGCAACATGTCATCACTTGTTGGTGGCACGGCACTTGCTTAATGAACACACCAGTGACTTCACAACCCTCGATTAACCTGCCCGCTTGCCTGACCTCAACTCCATAGAGCATTTATGGGATGCTGTGGATACCAGTGTCTGCTCCATGGACCCAGCGCCAACTACACAGGACCAATTGTGGGCTGCAGTGCAGACTGCGTGGATCAGTATCCCTCCAGAACTCTTCCAACACCTCGTGCAGCCCATGCCTCATCGTCTTGCTGCAGTTATCAGGGCTCGCAGAGCAGGTTTTTCTGTTTTTTCTTCCATTTATTTGACAAAGGTTTTTTTAATTTTTGGATGTAGATTGTGAGCCCCATGTAGTGATCACAATGTACTTTTTTTTCCCTATCAGTATGTGTTTGTAGAATGGGAATTTAGAATCCATGCAAACATGGGGAGAACATACAAACTCCTTGCAGATGATGTTCCTGGTGGGATTCAAACCCAGGACTCCAGTGATGCAAGACTGCAGTTCTAACCACTGAGCCACTGCCCCGAAGTGTTTTGCTTGTTTTGTCACTTTCATTTGTCTTGTTTAATATGTCAGCACTAAACCCCTTGGGGATTAAATCAGTCTGTGTAATGGTATTTGCTGTATGTACCCATTACCTTTTAAAGCTTGTTTGCAGGGGCGGATCCAGGGCCGGGCGAGCCGGGCAACCGCCCGGGGCCCCGCACCCAGCGGCCATGTCATTTATTTACCGGGATAAAAAGTAGCCTATGTGTTAATCCAGGTTACAATCTATCTATGTGCCAAATTTCATCCAAATCCAGTCAGCCGTTTTTGCATGATTATTAGTAGCAAACACACAAACATCCAAATATTAGTAGGATAGGATATCTTTTTCAACAGTTTGTCACCATCTAGTGTGTAAATAAATAATTACAGGCACTTTGTATACATGTTTAGGTTACCAGTATGAATGTCTGTGTCATGTACTGTATGTGTATGGCTTTATTTTACAGTATAAATGACAAAGTATCTCCCATCGTTCCACTGACTGAACTGTCTTAAGCAGATGCCAGTCCTTAAGTAATAATCAATTTCTTAATCTTTCTTAGCTAATTTCTTAGCTCTGTGTTTCTGAAACAAACCCTTTGTATATGCAGGTACAGTTATCAGGGATGGATCCTGTATCTTGTGTTGTCGTACATCACTGCTATCTTCACATAACCAGAACAGATTTTCATTCTCTGACAGAGAACAGTGAAGGTTCATGCTGACAGACAGCAAGCAGAGATCTTGAAAACTGAGGAATTATTGGCAAAATTTGGTAGAAAATTTCAGAACTTCTTATGAGACATTATACCATGGACGTAGCATCTGTAAGGGATCCTGCAAGGAACATGCAGTAATAAATGGAGATATTGAGTCCTTCATGGTGCAATCTACTCTTTACATCAGCTCAGCGCTCTGTAGGGATCTTTTCACATTGCAGCTTCCCTGAAGATTTAATGTCTAGCACCTCTGAAAATGTGTTGAGGAATAACCGTGTGTAAAGCCAACAGGTCGGAGACATCAATGGTCCCTCTTCCTACCAATCAGCAGCTTTCTGTAGCAAGGACCTAGCAGGCACTGGGTCCTGGTGTTTCTTAAAAAACTGGCACATGCATCCCCTTATTATATAAAGCACTTTCACACATGGGGGTGTCTCTGAGCAATAAGGTACCTAGTGTCATGCACAGGTGTTCACCATAGTACTGTCCATGCCACTCATGTTTTATTTCAGTTTCTTAACTGACTCCAAACCTATTCCACCATTCCTGACCTCTGCCTGGATTACCATCAATGTACAAACTCTGCCTGTTGTGACCTTGGCCTGTCCTCTGACCATTACTTTACTTGTTCCTTTAGTGCTGAGCATTGACATCTCTCAACCCATTGGGGTCAGTATTCATATTGCTTTTCGTTCACATTTTTAATCCCCAGTTGTTTTAGCCTCTTTTTGGCAGTATACAGTGAAGTTCAGTTTTCCTAGGAGTATCTAATGATGTTGTATAATGAAATGGGTTAGAATCCACTGTGTCATTGAATGGAGTTGATTTGGTATTCACCATTTGATCTCCAAATGAAGATCTGAACTTCACTAAAGAAAATCCACTCTTTGAGTAGTTTCAGTGACCAGGTCAGGGCAGGCAGAGTTTGTGCATAGTTATAATATAGGCAAAGGTCAAGACAGGTGGAACAGGTCTGGAGTCAGATACCACGAGCTGAAATCAAACATGAGTAGTATGTATAGTATAGCATGGTATAATAATCAGAGGTCCAGGGAAGGTGCGACACAATAAATCATCTGTCATACTCTCCTTTCCTCTTCTCTTCTTCTCTCCTGGGCCCCCTTGCGGCATCTGGTATTCTCTTCCAGCCATGTTCTGGCCTTCACTAAGGAGTTTGGAAGACGCACAGAAGAGGTGAAGGAAGGTTCATTTGAGTATTTATTATTTTTCTGCACCTTTCCTCTGGGTCTGAAGAGAATTTTGGAAAATTTTGTATTGAACTTGAATTGTTACAATGCAGTTCGCTCATCTCTAGTTACAACTAGGCTTTTAAATAGGCCTGACATATGTAGGACATTATATGGGATGAGGTCATCTGTCCCAGCTAACTACGGATTGTCCCATACTCAGGATGTGGACACATTTGTGAACTATGGTGGAGCAGAAAGCTTAAGTCCATTAAGGTCCCTTTTATTCATCAGTAGTATTAAATGAGTTGTCCGGGATAAATTGATATTTCTAATCTAAGCTAAACACTCCCCTTCTGCCTATCTTCTAAATTACTTAGTATACCAAAAATCTATATTTACCTAGATTGCTGAGGCGGTTATATGACCACTCCAATTTTCAGGTGACGTTCCATTTCCAGAAGAGTGGAAACGGCACATCACCTACACTAACCCCTGCCACATCCCAACATACTTACCTGTCTTCCGATCTGGATCTTCTGGGTGCACCCGGCACCTCCTCTTCTTGATGTCTGCCAGCCACTCATAGCTGCACAACAGAGCCGGAGTGCTGGCCCAGAAGAGGTTATGTCCCATGTCCACAAGGTCTACATCAGAAGATAGGTAAGTATGATGCGGTGGGGGTTGAGTTAGTTAGGAAGGGTTAGTAGTGGGTGGGCCACTAGGGAAACAGGAAGGGGGTGTGGGTGACAAAGGGAGGGGGAGGAAGTGAGAAAGTGAGGTGGTGTGAGTCAGTTCTGAGTAAAGCCCAAGGCATCATGATAGTTGTAGGAAAACACATAAGAGGAAGATGTCCACAAATGCAGAAGATGCCAGGGGCTTACAGAGAAACCCTGGAATCACTCATTATGTGGGTGCACTTATTAACCCATTTATAGCACTAACAGACCTTTTTTGAAACCCCTTCAAACGTACTCATATTAACCCCCTCCTTCCAAATTTGAGCTAAGGGCTTAAAATGAAAAAATTTTTTTTCTTCTTTACTTGTCCTACACCCTTCTGTCCCGGGCACTGTGTCCCAGTTTCCTCTGTTTATCTCTGGCTTTGTCACTCCAGCAATGACGCCCTTGACTCTCAATGTGATAAATCAATGGCCTGACCAGGCACATGTAATCTGGTAAGGAATCGTTGTGAAGGTCCCTATGGCTCGGATAGCGAGGCAAAGAACAAGTGGGTAAAACATAATGTTTTGACATCTATAAATTCCCTAAATGTCTTTACCCTACACAATACATTTAACATATGATTTAAGGTAAATGGTGAAGCTCATTTTAAGAATGTACTATATATAGTACAATATACACATATATAATATTACAATATACAGTATATAGATAGACAGAAATTATTTTCTCTTTATACATTCTGTCGCCATCTAGTGGGAAAATGAACTAGATGCAGAATGTGTGACTCCAGTAGTGATAGAGATATACAGTATGAATGGTGAAGTACAATGCTGCGGAATATGTTGGCAATATACAGGTAGTCCTCGGGTTACGACAGTCTCGGGTTACGACGTTTCGTGGTTACGACTAGAGATGAGAGCTCCCTTGTAACAGAAAACTTCCAGCACTCCCAGCTAGCAAGGACTAGCCTGCGGCAAATCAATGCTGGTTCTGCAGCAGGCTCGTCCTTGCTTATCGGAAGAGAGCTGGCAGCTTGCTGTTACAAGTGAGCTTGTAAAATAAAACCCTGAAACAGAATGTGAAACTTACCGAACGGTGCAGGGTGGGCGGGCATTCAGGCCTCCTCTTCCTCCAATGTCCTGACCACTTCCTCCGGCGCTCGCGAACTGATAATGGCCTGGGCGCATGCGCAGTATCATAATGCTTCTACTACGGCTACTGCGCATGTGCCCAGGCCATTATCAGTTCGCGAGTGCCGGACAAGGAGGACGGAACATAGGAGGAAGAGGAGGCCTGAATGCCCGCCCACCCTGCACCGTTCGGTAAGTTTCACATTCTGTTTCAGGGTTTTATTTTAAAGGGGGGGGGGTAGTTCCGAGCCGCTGCACACTAAATCACGTTGATCCGTTCCTACGCGGCGTCGGTATGGTAGGTTTCCGACAACGCGCAAGAACGGATCAACGTCGTAAGTCGAGGACTACCTGTATAAGAAGCAGGAATAAATAACATGAAGAAGATTATATATTGCTCATGTCTCTCTCTAAAACAGGATAAAGCATATAGCACTTCCTGGTATATCCCATAAGCCCCTAGCCACTATTAGTGGTAATAAAGGCTATGGCTTAAAGGGATTCTATCATTAAAACTCAATTTTTTCTGCCTACATGTGCAGTTGGCTGCCTGAGGCCTAGAAGTTTGAAGCCAGCCCTGGAAGAAGACTCGAAGAAGACCCGTTCCTGAAGAAGATGGAGGTGGCACTGGAGAGTTTTCTCGCAGCATTGGGGACGCCCCCAGTGCTATTTGAGTGCTGGGGACCGCCCCCAGTGCTGTGAGAGAACTCATTTGCATACTGACGAAAACCGGATTATATACCAAACGGGGGCGCGGAGAAGACATCTAAAGGTAGAAGAAGAATAGCCTTTCTTAAGGCTATTCCTACATGGTAGGCAGAAAAAATTGAGATGTAATGATAGGATCCCTTTAATGTATTATTTTGCACCAATGAATTTGGAGAGGAAATGGAGAATTATGTTTAATCCACTAAGGGTGTGTTACATGTACAGTTTTTTAATGCAGTTTTGAAGCCAAAATCATGTGTTTTCTGTCTTTTATATATTCTCTCCCTTTTATGATCTATAGCTGGTTTTGATTTCTAAAACTGTATCATGGTGAGGATATATGAATGTAACCAGTACTTTGTCCAACACTGGATCCAAAGCTTTGCCCACCCGCAGTGGCGCAGTGGTCAATGGTCAGACGTGCTCATGAGACTTTTCCAACCATTGGCCACCAGGGGGCTTTGTACACAACACCGGGCGTATCATACTAATTAAACCTGAACGTGGAAACACCCCAAAAATCCTCAGTGTCTGTTACAATATAAGGAGCTTTATGTTTGTATTAGTAATGTGTAACTTATCTTTCATGAGCCTAAAAGTACATTTACAGCTTTACCAGGTCCACTATTTTTGGCCTGTTTTATACTTTATAGGCACTTTGACTTTTCAACTTGAGCAATATTGGCAAAAGGAACCTTTCAGATCAAAATCAAATTGGAAAAAAAAAAATCTGTCAGGTTCTTGGGGATCCCCATATGTAGCCTGCCCAGATTTGCGGCACGTTTATTATGGCCCAGGTCCATATCATATCCAAGTAATGTACAGGGGACTGCACAGAACTCATAAGGCACAATACAAAAATTTAGAATGGGTCTCCCAAACCAAAAAGTTGTTCAGTTTCATAAATATGGGGTTTAATTCAAAAGCCATATTTTTCAATGTAGTTATGCCAGAAAACTGGCAGATAACACTTGAAAATGTCCTCCATATGACCCATGGTGGAAGGGGAGCCTGGGACCAACCTGTTTCTTCTGCTCCCTGGCCCACTCTCCAGGGCCAGGCAAGTCGGACAACCGCCCGGGGCCCCACCCGGACCCAGCGCCGTCAGCCCAGGCGATTACACTGCCTACGCTGATACGTAGACGTCTGCTGAGACAAGAGGATCGCGGAGGCAGCGGGAGCCTCTATACTAGCGCTGAGCCTGAGTTCTCCATTGTCAGCTGAACAAGGATTATTTTAATATAATATCCATAAAGTAGTTTAGATTTTAATAGTCTTTTCAGACAGGTTTGTTATTGGTAATAGACTGGGAGACATATAATGGCTTATACATCTTATTGGAGTTGGTTTTGTCTTGTTGGGTGTAATCTGAAAAAAAATAACTCCATATCTAATTTTGGATTGAGAAAGAGCCTTCAACACATTTGTCATTTCCTTCCAGATGGAGGAATGACTCCTTTCCTAAAGATTCCACAATCCTGAATCATTTGGCCCGGAAACTGTGATCCCAACCACCTTTTAGAAGTTTCTATTGTAACATAAATCTTGCTGGTGCAGCAAAGGATCTTCAATGGGAAGGAGACAGCCACCACTATAGGTTCAACCTAACTAACCTGTGCAGTTGCTACGTGCAAAAACTACTGCTGAAGAAGCCTCCTCTGCCCCAAAATATTGCTTTTGTGGGAACTAAAATATGACCTAGAACTTCCAGCATATATCTCAGGGACAGTGGCATAACTAAAGTCTTGTGGGCTCAGGTGCAAACTACTCCCTTCCTAGAGCGAATTCTTCATAGTGGTGGTTATGGGTGCTGAAGTGATACCTCAGATACTTGAAAGGGGTAAAGCTTTAGTACCCACAACTGCAGTTATCAAGAATATGGTGAGTGAGCAGCGCCCGGCATGTAAACAATACTGGGACAGATTACATGCACCACAGTGGACCCCACACAGGATTACGTGCACCACAATGGACCCCACACAGGATTACATGCTCCACAATGGCCCCCCAACAGTATTACGTGCACTGCAATGGACCCCACACAGTGTTATGTGCACCACAGTGGACCCCAAACAGTATTTTGTGCTCCATAGTGGTCCCCAAACAGTATTATGTGCTCCACAGTGGCCGCCAAACAGTATTACGTGCTCCACTGTGGCTCCCACACAGTATTATATGCTCCACAGTGGCCCCCACATCATCAAAGGTCTTTTACCCCACTAGGATTTAGCATCTACCTCAGGAAGAGCCCCGGAGTGGATGCTCAGCCCAATATAGGTGAATATAAATATTTTTTTATTTTTATATTCATCCGAACCTGAAATTTTTGAAAAAAAGGAGCTGCTATGAGCGGGAGATTGTGAAAAGTGATTGGGAATGGTTGTGTGTGTGACTGCTAGTAAAGGACCTGATGCTGAGAGTAGGTCCTGGTTCCATGGAAGAAAGAAATCCTGAGGCTGAGGATTGCCTTCTTTCCCAATAAAGGCACCACACAGTGACCCTCTAGCACACTGGCATACAAAAGGTGACAAAGATAAGTTTTCTCTTTTTGGTATTGTAGGGAAAGTACAGTGCTTACAGAAAATATGTCATAAAAAGACAAAAACAAGTATTATACAAAATAAATATCCCTCTCCCCCTGCCCCCCACACACAGACTCACCCTTTTTACATTGACCTGTTAATCTAGGATCACACTAGTGTTCCATAAACTATAATGGGGTCTGCTGGGTTTCAACTCATTTTATATTGAAACCAGTGGAGAGAAAATTCTCCCTTACAGGACTTTCCCTCTGCCAATTTTAAGCAGATTCTGTGGCAGAGACTCCAATGCAAGTGAGAATCCAGTATTAGTTAACTGTGTTTGTATTAACACCCTGGACCTAATACTCTATCTGAATACTGGGCTGTGCAATGAAATTAGAATTAGGGGGAGTTCACACGGTGTAATGTGGTGCACAATCTGGCACGTATACACGTGTCAGCAGTTTGCGCACTCAAAAAGATTCCATTGATTTCAATGGAAGTTACGATCGTATACGGCACGTAATTTTGCACCCGTAATTTTGCGGGCGCAAAATTACGTGCCGTATACGATTGTAACTCCCATTAAAATCAATGGGTTCTTTTTGAGCACGCAAACTGCTGACACGCGTATACGTGCCAGATTGCGCACCACATTACACCGTGTGAATTCCCCCTTACGGTACCATACACACAGTGATGTCACAGTGCAAGGATACAAGGATTAATGTCAAAGTACAGGACTAATGTACATAGTGATGTCATAATACAGAAATAAGTGAACAGAGATTCCACAGTACATTATCCCACTAGTGTGACATCACTGTGTGTATCATCCGTGTACTGTGACATCACTGTGTGTATTATCTCTGTACTGTGACATCACTGTGTGTATTATCTCTGTACTGTGACATCACTGTGTGTATTATCCCTGTACTGTGACATCACTGTGTGTATTATCCCTGTACTGTGACATCACTGTGTGTATTATCCCTGTACTGTGACATCACTGTATGTATTATTCCTGTACTGTGACATCACTGTGTGTATTATCCCTGTACTGTGACATCACTGTGTGTATTATCCCTGTACTGTGACATCACTGTGTGTATTATCCCTGTACTGTGACATCACTGTGTGTATTATCCCTGTACTGTGACATCACTGTGTGTATTATCCCTGTACTGTGACATCACTGTGTGTATCATCCGTGTACTGTGACATCACTGTGTGTATCATCTCTGTACTGTGACATCACTGTGTATTATCCCTGTACTGTGACATCACTGTGTATTATCCCTGTACTGTGACATCACTGTATGTATTATCCCTGTACTGTGACATCACTGTATGTATTATCCCTGTACTGTGACATCACTGTGTGTATTATCCCTGTACTATGACATCACTGTGTGTATCATCCGTGTACTGTGACATCACTGTGTGTATTATCTCTGTACTGTGACATCACTGTGTGTATTATCTCTGTACTGTGACATCACTGTGTATTATCCCTGTACTGTGACATCACTGTGTATTATCCCTGTACTGTGACATCACTGTGTGTATTATCCCTGTACTGTGACATCACTGTGTGTATTATCCCTGTACTGTGACATCACTGTATGTATTATCCCTGTACTGTGACATCACTGTGTGTATTATCCCTGTACTGTGACATCACTGGGTACATTATTCCTGTACTGTGACATCACTGTGTCCATTATCCCTGTACTGTGACATCACTGTGTGTATTATCCCTGTACTGTGACATCACTGTGTGTATTATCCCTGTACTGTGACATCACTGTGTGTATTATCTCTGTAATGTGGCATCACTGTGTGCGTTCTCCCTGTACTGTATGCAGGATCTCTGTTAGCTTTACATTGACATTAGCTTGACATTTTTGTGTATATTATCACTGGGTAGAGTTTAGGGATTTTGCTAATGAGAGCAAGGGAAGTGTGGGTGTAGGGGAAGAATGCGAAAGAAGGAGAAAAGAAGGGACTTTGCAATTTTTATATAAAAAATGCCATCATGCGGTATGCACTTTGTGAAAGTCATCCCCAGGTCGCCTGGAGTAATTTCTAATAGCAACCAATTACAAATAGTGTTTCTTAAATGGGATACTAGGATCAATAAAGAGAAGTCCTAAGAGTAGGGCTGGCAATGTTCATACAACACAAGGAGCCTGTGTCCGTCCACCAGGTCCCCATCCTATTCCTTGTGGAAACTGCATAGGGATTGGCTTCCCGGTGATCAGTTTTAAAACCCATTCATTTGAATGGGTTTTAAAAGCAAACCACTGGTGTCCGTATGCAGCCTCTGCGCAGGGAAAACATTATTTTTTTAGCTGGACACAAAGTCCTGCATGTGCGACTTTCTGTGCAGCCAAAAAAAACTGTTTTATCCACAGAGAGTTTTAAAACTGACCGCTGGGAAGCCGTCCCCTATGCAGTTTCCACGGGGAATAGGGCGGACACGGGCGCAAGTTTGAATGCCCCCTAAGGCCAGTGCAGATAGTCATCCAATGTATCAAAACAGTCCAGATCAGATCCAAAATACAGTAGCAAAGCTCTAAAATCCATAGGATGCAACAAATAAAATTAGTCAGCAAAAATGCATGTGCATGCTGCAATAGAAATGCAAACCCAAAATGTTGCAGCAGCACCCTGCTAGCAGTAAGAGTATTACCGCTATGTCTACTGTATACATAGATACATGACAATGAGGTTCTTGGCACATGTTGATCAAATTTTGTGAGCCCAACCGCTACTGACAAGGCAACGTCTTTAGATGACACCCTACACTGTAAAAACTCACCTTTCTCTGGGCTTAGGCCTCCACAATGTGTGTGTAGAACCTAGCTGACATGTACTGTATATATACCGTAGGCACAGCAGTAATACTCTTGTGTTTGCAGGATACAGACACATGTAGTAACCACAGTGCACCTAAGGTGTGGCCATGAAACAGAACTGAGTACAAACTGACACATCTTTTTAAGCAAATGTTAATGTCATTGCATTTTTGCAGGTGTAGCCGAGAAAAAGCAAAGCAAATCGCAGCAATAAATTGTGATTTAAAGGGGTATTTCAGAAAGAAGAAATTTCTTATTCCTTTGGATGGTGGATATTTGTTGATAAGGGAGGATCCTACTGCTGGGCTCACTAATAACAAGGACTGGGATGTATTGCACCACAGTTTTAATGGGGCTGAAGGTCTCAACTCATTTCAATGGGAGATAGCCAAGTGCTGTGTTTCATCTATGCCCAGCAGTCCCACTGTAATGAACAGAGCAGTGTGTCCTGCTAGATGCAGCTGGTGTATGTATCTTCAGAAGAAAGAAAACTTACCAAAAAACAGAAATGCCTGAGATGGGCGAACTGACTGGTACCAAGCCATGTTTGACCCTAATATTGTAAATTTGTTCATTTATTTATAAAACAAAACAAATGGAGATTCATCTCTGGTGAATTAAAATGGCAGCCGTATTATACTCAGTCTCTTCAGACCCCAGAGGGTAATAGGTAAAGACTCAGAGGAGGTGAAAAAATAAAAAAAACATTCATACGCCCCTTCTCTTTCCTCCTTTGGGCCTCCTCGTGGCGTCTGATCACTCCCAGTGTCAATACTGAGGCCCACTCACAGGCCATGGCGGTGACTCCAGGCACATGACATCACCGAGGAGACGCCGGATGCCGTAAAGAAGCCAATGAGAGGTGAGGTGAGTGTGACAGTTTTTAGTTTTTACTCCTCCCTGGGCCTCCACCTTTTATTTTCTCCTCCCTGGGCCTCCACCTCGAGTATAATGATGACATAACTTCGGCTGTATTTGCCTCAGAGAGCTATAAATTGGATATATAGCTTCCTAGAAGTCCCAACATTGTTATACACTATGTGGTAAGCCAATTTAAGGTGCGGCTTGCACCAAACTTGTTCGATCCAAAACGAATGTTGACTCCATGCCCATTGGGTATTAAAACCGTATTCTTTCTTCAGAAGAAAAGCTCACACTAACTAAGAAACTTCAGCCCTTAAGTGGCCCTGGTTGAAAGGCTTCACAGTTATCTTAAGATATGCAGGTTTTTATGGTGGTCTTTGGTTGCGAGAGTAAGTGAAGGGTTCTCATGTAGGATCTGTGTATGGCTTTAAGGACATTGGGGTTCCTCCAGTTTAGACCTTCACAAGTTATACTAATGTAAATTTTTACTAAAAAAAAAACAAAAAACTCCATCTGATACATCTGTAACATCTGAAGAACACTGGACACCTTTGGACATAAGTTCACACTTGCTACTATATAGTTAAGGGTGGAGATATTCCCTCCATATACAGTATGAGATATAGAACATCTTACAGATATGAAACCTATAAAACTTCTCCAACAAAGTCAACTTGCAAATCTATAAATGTTCTACATTCAGAACATTCTGTACAAATGTATGCAATCTATATAATGTTCTGCCGCCTTCCCAGATTACAATGTCCATTAAGATTATGTGAACACAAAGCCAGTGCGAGGAAACTAACACAAGGCTTTCTGTGACCAACACAATCCAGCGTTTCAGCCAATCCTCTAGTGTTCTGCTGATACCGTACATTGTGTGCCCACTCCTCAAACAATGAGCTCATTGCCTTCTGCCCAGCTCAAGACGTTTAACCGTGGTGCAAACATTCTTGTAAGAAATCGAGAAAATAAAGCTACAGGATTAAGTTGTGAAGGATTATAATGTTATATGTAATGAATATTATGTACATGGCTTTACACTGTATAAGGTTTCCAGTATTTGAGCCCCTAGAGCTCCTGGGCCTGGGTGCGTCCTCTGCAGCCTCATGGTACACGGCCCTTGGAGGTCCTGTACTGTATACTGTACTCTTACTGATTTCTTATGGAGTACTTAGGGGGTTTTATCCTGACAGATATGACATGCTCGATTACCAATGTATTTTCCAGTTGAAGCATTTTCTTCATGGGGTACCTCACATAAGAACGTGATGGTGGTAGGATATGTCTATGGCTAAGTATTACCAGTCCATGCACAGCCCTACGGGTCAATGAACATGGTGGTGCGATGAACATGAGCCCTTATGTAGGACACTAAATCTTAGGCCCACTGTAAAACTTGGACTCTGTAAAGTGGTCTTTTGGTTGGGACGAGCGATGGTAAAATCATGGATGACATACAATAGTATTCTCATCATATGGGATTTCTGGCTTTTGTCTCATACTGTTTCCTCCATCGGGAAATTATAAAACCTCCAATTTTACTATGACCACCTCATGACAATGTGAATGTGGATCGATGATATAGTCATTAATGTGTGAAAGGCGTTCATTTATAAATACGGGCACCTTTCAGATCACTTGTCTTTTCTCCTTTGCCCATCCTTGGACGCCAGCTTATCACACCGACAAATGATAATTTTTGGACCGTAATGCAAGATACGGTTGATGGCAATTGTGTAATTTCTAGCTGAATATTTTATGATATTATACAATACACAGTACATGATCATCTCTGTATGTCAAAGGCCCTTAATGCACTAATAACCCGCCTAGACTCCAAGTATATTGCATACCCCACAGTAACACTAGATGGCGGTATAAGAACAGCTATTCAGTTACCGAATCTTTATGCCCTGTCTAACCTTTACACATAACAGATTCCGCCATCTGCCACATTTTTTGTTTTATTTTGTTAGAACACCCTTTTTCATAAACTCTTCTCACATTATGTGGCCCCTCGTTCTCACGAGAAGCCCCCACAATCCGCTCTGTTGGTGTCTGTCGCAGCCATTGATCTCTGTGCACCCTGCTGGATCCTGCTGTGGCTAATGGAGGGGTCCTGAGCTAGTCCCACATACCCTAACAGAACACAGAAAACATACTATACTTTATAGCTTTATATTTGGCTCCTCGGCTGGTGTGTAACTACAATTCCCAGCATGTTCGGATATGTTGGTGGGGGGTAATTTCACTCGAGCTGGATATTTTCTCGTGGGGGATTACTGATCTACGACGGGGCATGGTAGATTTTGCACTAGAATGTGGATATTTAGGAACGTATTTATTAACTTATGGAATGCCGTGCAATACTGTATGACCCATCTGTCTGTATTGTTTACATGTCTATATGTGGACATTCTTCAGGGGGGCGCTGGTGCCAGGCGTAGCTTCTGCACAGTGTACGTTCCTTCATTGACATGGCTCTGACTTCTCAGTATCTCTTATACACTGTGTTCCTATTTGCTCTATGATAAACATTATCAGAGCAGAGAAGTCCAACCTATGCATGCTTTGTGTCTGTCTGATTTCCTGCTCGGCTACCATTGGTTGTGCGGGGAGGTGGGGCACATGGTCTCATTCCCCAGAAGGATCTAGAGAACTTCTGTAACTCTTAACTCTTTACTACAATGACACTTCCACCCTCCAGCAATGAACATGGAGTCCTCTTTTAGCATCACTACATAGCTCATGTTCTGTATTGATTCTTTCATGAATCAACACTAAGGGAAAAAAATCGCTCTCTAGACACGTAAGAGGTCAGCAGAATGGGATGATAATAAGCCAGCATTGCTATATCAGGCAATATCCAGCTGATGAATAACCCTATACAAATAATGCAAGCGAGAGCGGTATTGATAGATCGCCAGCTTCTATGTGCAGCGCAGGGAAGCGATCAATATAGATTTAGAGGAGATCAATAAATAATATATATATATTTATTGTACGTGTATATCCCAAACCGCATCAGTGAAGGAAGTCGTGTGTTAATTTCGTGTTATCAAAAAAAGTGTATAGAAAAGAGGGATTGTCCAGCGGTGGTGAAACTACAACTCCCAGCAAGCTATGACATACTGTGGACATCAGAGCATAATGTTATAATGGTTGCACAGATTGGATGCAGCCACTCGCTCATGTATTTCCAAATAATAAATGCTAATACTATGGTGTAAAGCAGTGCTTGTCAATCTGTGAGGCTGGCTTCAATGGTGGGGCATGGCTCGCTGGCTGGTAAGGCTCACATCTGTGCTGGTGTTTCCATTGGAGTCTCCGCCATATGAGCCACCAAAAGTCAGCAGGGAGAAAGGTTCTGCGCAGAGGACTTTTCTCTCGGACAATTTCAGTATACAAACGATGGACACGCAGTGAACCCCACTTTAGTCTTTATAGTATATGAGGTCTGCAGGGGTCTATGGGTAATGTCTTGTTGATTATTAGTGCAGTCTCCATAGCTAGAATGACTGAAGGACCCAGAGTCCACTGGACCTTCACCAAGGGCAGTTTAGCTAGAATCTGCCAGTTGAAGGATCTAATCTGGAGGCGTAGACATCATAGACTGGTCCAGGAGGCTCTTTTCTCATCTGCTCTTGCTGTTGTGGGGTACACCTGATAATGTTGGTGGTATGGCATTGGGGAATGATTTGCAGCAAATTTTCATATGAGGATAATGCTGCTGCCAATGTGATGGAGGTGGAGGGAGAGACAGTACCTGGCATCGGGAAGAGGAACTGGGGTGAGATTTTGGGCTGTACTTTGGAATATGGTTCCTTTTGGAGGTATTTTCTGCTGGGGGCTGGTATTTGGTGTTGGTTTGGGTATTATGTCTGGTTGCCAGTGGAGAGGATATTATATCTACAATACAGTGGCATTTGTTTGGCCCTTTGTGATAGTATTACTTTGCTGGTGAGGCCTGAGTCAAAAGAATTTCAGAGGCTAAAGAACTGTTATATAATATATCTATTGGTATGTACAGTCCTATGAAAAAGTTTGGGCACCCCTATTAATCTTAATCATTTTTAGTTCTAAATATTTTGGTGTTTATAACAGCCATTTCAGTTTGATATATCTAATAACTGATGGACACAGTAATATTTCAGGATTGAAATGAGGTTTATTGTACTAACAGAAAATGTGCAATATGCATTAAACCAAAATTTGACCGGTGCAAAAGTATGGGCACCTCAACAGAAAAGTGACATTAATATTTAGTACATCCTCCTTTTGCAAAGATAACAGCCTCTAGTCGCTTCCTGTAGCTTTTAATCAGTTCCTGGATCCTGGATAAAGGTATTTTGGACAAACAATTCAAGTTCAGTTAAGTTAGATGGTCGCCGAGCATGGACAGCCCGCTTCAAATCATCCCACAGATGTTCAATGATATTCAGGTCTGGGGACTGGGATGGCCATTCCAGAACATTGTAATTGTTCCTCTGCATGAATGCCTGAGGATTTGGAGCGGTGTTTTGGATCATTGTCTTGCTGAAATATCCATCCCCGACGTAACTTCAACTTCGTCACTGATTCTTGAACATTATTCTCAAGAATCTGCTGATACTGAGTGGAATCCATGCGACTCTCAACTTTAACAAGATTCCCGATGCCGGCATTGGCCACACAGCCCCAAAGCATGATGGAACCTCCACCAAATTTTACAGTGGGTAGCATGTGTTTTTCTTGGAATGCTGTTTCTTTTTGGACGCCATGCATAACGCCTTTTTTTTATAACCAAACAACTCAATTTTTGTTTCCAAAATGAAGCTGCCTTGTCCAAATGTGCTTTTTCATACCTCAGGCAACTCTATTTGTGGCGTACGTGCAGAAACGGCTTCTTTCTCATCACTCTCCCATACAGCTTCTATTTGTGCAAAGTGCGCTGTATAGTTGACCGATGCACAGTGACACCATCTGCAGCAAGATGATGCTGCAGCTCTTTGGAGGTGGTCTGTGGATTGTCCTTGACTGTTCTCACCATTCTTCTTCTCTGTCTTTCTGATATTTTTCTTGGCCTGCCACTTCTGGGCTTAACAAGAACTGTCCCTGTGGTCTTCCATTTCCTTACTATGTTCCTCACAGTGGAAACTGACAGGTTAAATCTCTGAGACAACTTTTTGTATCCTTCCCCTGAACAACTATGTTGAACAATCTTTGTTTTCAGATCATTTGAGAGTTGTTTTGAGTAGCCCATGATGCCACTCTTCAGAGGAGATTCAAATAGGAGATCAACTTGCAATTGGCCACCTTAAATACCTTTTCTTATGATTGGATACATCTGGCTATGAAGTTCAAAGCTCACTGAGTTTACAAAACCAATTTTGTGCTTCAGTAAGTCAGTAAAAAGTAGTTAGGGGAATTCAAATCAATAAAATGATAAGGGTGCCCATACTTTTGCACCGGTCAAATTTTGATTTAATGCATATTGCACATTTTCTGTTAGTACAATAAACCTCATTTCAATCCTGAAATATTACTGTGTCCATCAGTTATTAGATATATCAAACTGAAATGGCTGTTGCAAATACCAAAATATTTAGAACAAAAAATGATTAAGATTAATAGGGGTGACCAAACTTTTTCATAGGACTGTATTGTTATTTACTATGACTGGTTCCTTTGTTGTAGATACTCTTATCAGTGTTATCTGTGTTTGACCTTTCTGGTTTTTACATAATGCCGTGGCAAACATTATTTATTATCTGGACTAGTCATTATACTACATTGTGAATATAGGATACCATTTGAATGCTATTTTTCAAAGGACAGTGTATATATGGATATATCTTTATTGCTACCTACATTTGTTGGGGTCTACTCTTTATATATATTGTTTCATTTTAAGGGTTACTTCCAGTCGGCCATTTGTGGGAGGGTTGCGGTATATGTCCACCAAATAACATCTAGATGGATCCTCCTCTGTTGTCCTCCAGTGTCCTATATGTTTTTTATTTATTTTTTGGAGTATTTCATACAAAATTTTTGTAATTTTTATGTTACTTTATTTGGTTCTGTGTTTTTTGTTTGTATATAATAACAAGGGATTCTATCACCTTGACCAAGCATATTCAGCTGTGATCACCATGTAACAGACCACATTACAGTGATAAACTGTGTGTGTATATATATATATATATATATATATATATATATATATATATATATTGGTATGTCACTTTTGTAGATTTGGAGAAAATCACCTTTGAATTCTTATACAAATGAGGCAGTTGGTGCACTGGGGGCGGGGCTTTAGCTTCCCGAAGCACTGAAGCAGTTGAATATGCTTTATCAGGTGATAGACTCACTCTAAATATAGAATCTGGTATTGGCATTTGCAAATATATAACATATGTTGTAAATTGTGTGCATATCAAACCATCTCTTCAGATTTATCAAGGCTAAATTTTATGAGATGAATGTCAGTTCCATCATGTACTACATATACACCCTGAAACACTGCCCACATGTTGGTTGATGTTGGGTGTATTGGGCCTACCATTAGAATGATCATGACTTGAGTGCTTAGGGATTGCAGACAAAAGCAGGAAGAGACATAGTGAAAGGTTGGAAACTTAACTCACGAGGAGGCAACAAGCTTGATGGTTACAGGTTACAAAGGTCTCACAAATAAGCACAGTCTTTAGCAAAAAAAACATTTGCAACAATCCAAGGTCTCAGTTCAGTTCCTTTAATAGTCATCTTTAAAGTCCATCAATGCCTTGTGTAGCCGGGAAGGTTGTGCACTTGGTAAATGGCAGTTTGGTGCCTCCTTGGTTATGTGACACTTCTAGTGTGGCCTCTCAGTCTTTTGGTGGTTTACACTTCTCTCATATTAGGCGCACGCCTCATAATTAAAGAGTTTTGGTTGCTTCAATTTTTTTGTTAAAATTATTGTTCAGGTGAATATACGAAACAATGAAATATAATCATCATCAGAAAATGCTTCTATGTCCTATTCTCAGCCTCTCCTGCCTGCTAAGCTGCTCAATTCACTACCAGATCCTTCTTCATCGGGGATAGACTCAAGGTCATATAATAGGTAGATAAGGAGTGAGCGAGGAACACAGATAACATGGAGCACATTACAGTAAGATATCTGTCTTAGCAGGTATTTATTCATATCTATACTGAGCAGTGCAGCTAAAACCTGCTGGAAAACTGCTAGAAAACCGTTAGAAATGTGCTAAAAACTTACTTTTATCTGTGGAGATATGTGACTGTGCTTGTTTCTCAATCACTGAGATCCTTCTTCTTCCGCTTCTTTCCCCTTTCCATAGGCTTCTATTTAATCTGATCTAAGAGCTGTATCCCCTCTTCACAGAAGACAGATCTGAGCAATTCTGCCAACCCCATAGAAGTGAATGGAGCCTGGTGAAGTAAACACACTGGCACTTTACTGGGGGAGCTTTCTGTTCCCTAGTCCCCTAATCGCTTGGGGTCTCAGCAGTTGGATCACCGGTGATCTTTCCCTTATATGTGGCTGTGGTGGCACAAACTCTGTAAGTCCATCATACATTCACATCATACATGCATGCTCAGTTGAATGGGCATGTATACCGAACTGGTGTTGGGGGTCCCCGTGTACATTACATGTGTCTCATCCCAACCCACTGATGTCAGCATCTAATATCTATGGCCAGCATTGGGTAAAAGATAAGAGGGTAGGGTTCGACTACATGGTATGTTTGTTGTCTGTTCCCATGGAGATGTATAGGTTTGCACAGAATCTGTAGGAACAAAACAATAGGAAGATTTTAATCTAAACCTATTGCAGAGTTGCTTAAATTTTCATTTTAGACGGATTGAAAAAAATAACAAAAATAATTACAATTGTGAAAATCGATGTAAGATTTCTAGAAGGTAGAAGTTGCAATTCCTAGTAGTAGACCGCCATAAGATATTTCTTTCTTTCTTCCTTCCTCAATTGAAGATGAAGAGCTCATCCCTGAATGAATGTATCTATCAATGAGACACTTCACCAGCCGTGATTACTTCTATTTTCAGAGATGCTCAGACATCTGAAGGAGGGAGAAGCAATTACAGCGTGAAACAGGTAACCAAAGTCTTGAAAGAGGACAGACGCTATGTATCTGATAAGACCTAGTTAGTCTTTACTTGAGGGACTTCACTCCTAGGGATTGTGGAACAAAAACGGAAAAAGTGGTCGTAAGGGTTTAATAGGAGCCGATTTCTTACTTCTTCATAGTTCTTACATCAAGTGCTTGTTCATCCACATCCAGACAGGAAATTATACAAAGCACCAACAGGTACTTACAGCCACTTGTGTAGGATCAGCCTCGGTAAGCGGATTAATTAACTCCTCGCAATCTGCTGACATGTCACTGCTTTGGTCCGGATGCTTCATTTACTATACTCTCCCTGGCTATGGAGAAGATATGAATTGATCATTTTGTGAAAAGTAAATGCAGAGGCCTCACTTAAGGCTCCCAGTTCCAAGGCAAATCTTTAACAAGGTCTGTGAACCTGCTGGTCATTACCGTGGCCCATAATGGCCTGTGGATGTGGTTTCTTCTCTATACTGCCTACCTAGGGACAGAGCAGCTGGGTTCCCGCTCACTCTGGTGGCCACAGAAAGTACTTACTCACTTTCAGGTCTGGTTATGCCACGTATTTTACATAAGGCAATATTCAGCATGAGGTAGTCATTCAGAAGTTGCTTGGATACAATAGGCGTTAACGCCAGTTGCTGGATTACAGCAGAAGTTCAGCAATTTCTCTTGGTTCACTGGTTTGCTGAGCAACCTTGTAAGTGCTTATTCACATTCTAGGATTTCATGGTCATGTCCTAGCCATTTTGTTAACAGATAGCATAAGCCCAACAAAAAATAATGGATCTATTCACACAACTGTGAAAAACATACTTTTTACTGGAAGAGTTCATGGCCCTGTTGTATGAAGAAGCACTAACAGCCTGAAAGAAGTAACACAGTAACACACAGCAGTCTCCCTGTTCTCTCTGGTGTTGTGCTCAGCTCACATGGACTCCACTTCTCTTATAACACGCCATGTTCCATGACTCTAGCTTTTGGGTAAAGCCTGGGTTCCAACCCTGCATTGACACAAGCTTTCTGCACTGACAGGTGGCCATAATAGTTGGAAATGGAATTTTGGAAGGAAGACCCAAAAGTCGAAGGAAACCGTCCTTTTATTGGGGATGTTCCTGTCGGATGGCATTAGATTGTACATGCAAAAGTGCTACTTCGAGTGTTGTGAAATTTGTATTGCCCGCTATACAGTTAGGGCCAGAAATATTTGGACAGTGACACAAGTTTTGTTATTTTAGCTGTTTACTAAAACATGTTCAGAAATACAATTATATATATAATATGGGCTGAAAGTGCACACTCCCAGCTGCAATATGAGAGTTTCCACACCCAAATCGGAGAAAGGGTTTAGGAATCATAGCTCTGTAATGCATAGCCTCCTCTTTTTCAAGGGACCAAAAGTAATTGGACAATGGACTCTAAGGGCTGCAATTAACTCTGAAGGCGTCTCCCTCGTAAACCTGTAATCAATGAAGTAGTTAAAAGGTCTGGGGTTGATTCCAGGTGTGTGGTTTTGCATTTGGAAGCTGTTGCTGTGACCAGACAACATGCGGTCAAAGAAACTCTCAATTGAGGTGAAGCAGAACATCCTGAGGCTGAAAAAAAAGAAAAAAATCCATCAGAGAGATAGCAGACATGCTTGGAGTAGCAAAATCAACAGTCAGGTACATTCTAAGAAAAAAGGAATTCACTGGTGAGCTTGGGAACTCAAAAAGGCCTGGGCGTCCACGGATGACAACAGTGGTGGATGATCACCGCATACTTTCTTTGGTCAAGAAGAACCCATTCACAACATCAACTGAAGTCCAGAACACTCTCAGTGAAGTAGGTGTATCTGTCTCTAAGTCAACAGTAAAGAGAAGACTCCATGAAAGTAAATACAAAGGGTTCACATCTAGATGCAAACCATTCATCAATTCCAAAAATAGACAGGCCAGAGTTAAATTTGCTGAAAAACACCTCAAGAAGCCAGCTCAGTTCTGGAAAAGTATTCTATGGACAGATGAGACAAAGATCAACCTGTACCAGAATGATGGGAAGAAAAAAGTTTGGAGAAGAAAGGGAACGGCACATGATCCAAGGCACACCACATCCTCTGTAAAACATGGTGGAGGCAACGTGATGGCATGGGCATGCATGGCTTTCAATGGCACTGGGTCACTTGTGTTTATTGATGACATAACAGCAGACAAGAGTAGCCGGATGAATTCTGAAGTGTACCGGGATATACTTTCAGCCAAATGCTGCCAAGTTGATCAGTACATAGTTCATAGTACAGATGGACAATGACCCCAAGCATACAGCCAAAGCTACCCAGGAGTTCATGAGTGCAAAAAAGTGGAACATTCTGCAATGACCAAGTCAATCACCAGATCTTAACCCAATTGAGCATGCATTTCACTTGCTCAAATCCAGACTTAAGGCGGAAAGACCCACAAACAAGCAAGACCTGAAGGCTGCGGTTGTAAAGGCCTGGCAAAGCATTAAGAAGGAGGAAACCCAGCGTTTGGTGATGTCCATGGGTTCCAGACTTAAGGCAGTGATTGCCTCCAAAGGATTCGCAACAAAATATTGAAAATAAAAATATTTTGTTTGGGTTATGTTTATTTGTCCAATTACTTTTGAGCTCCTAAAATGTGGAGTGTTTGTAAAGAAATGTGTACAATTCCTACATTTTCTATCAGATATTTTTGTTCAACCCTTCAAATTAAACGTTACAATCTGCACTTGAATTCTGTTGTAGAGGTTTCATTTCAAAACCAATGTGGTGGCATGCAGAGCCCAACTCGCGAAAATTGTGTCACTGTCCAAATATTTCTGGCCCTAACTGTATAGCCAGTGGGTGCTGTTAGGATCTGCCTATTTGGAAGAATCATCCCACTGCCTTTTTTCCAGAAAAATATTAAAAAAAATCACATTGACAATGTATACAAAAGTACTGTATACACTGAGAAATATGTCAATAAGTTACAGTGTGTCAACAAATATACCATATGCACGTACCATTATACAAGGCACACCTGGCCCATTGTAAGTAGAAACCCAGTCTAAGACTCTTACCTATTGTGGCTCCCACCATCGTACAGGTCCCTCATCTATCATGTATAACTCATAATACTGATGTGGCAAAGAAGCCCGGGCACCGGGGCCCAGTAGTGACTGCGACCCTTGCACTTCCAATGGCTATGCCACAATACACAGAATAAAAACATTATCAAAATTTAGTACTTATGAATATGGGTAAAGTCAACATGGACAATATGGAAATAAAATGGAAAATATTTCATTAAAGGGAAACTAACAACACAACCCCCACTGCCAAAAAAGACATATTGGGTCACACTTATCAAGATTATGTAACTACTATGAGGATGATGTAACACGGCTGATTTATTTCTATAGCAGATTTAACCATTTTAACCAAACTCCAATACAATAAATGTTTGTCAATATGTTGCTAATAAAAGACTGTGCATCAGTCTAATGGAAACCCAATCCGTTTAAAAAGCAGTTACCCATGGACTCCATAGGCTATTCTCAAGCAGAATAGGGAACAGAATCCCCAAACCAGGTGCTGGTGTGAACCTACCCTCAAAGACCTATTTTTTTTAATTTTATTTAGGTCAGGGGAGGTGAAAAAAACCCACAAAAAAAAACATGTTCACTGTCCTGCAATGTTCCGGTGTCCTCCCAGGGCAGTCCAGTCCTGCTACTTGGCTGTCTTCTTTTGATGCAAGTCCTCGCTGGCTGCGACGTCCTGTGTCCCCTGCACGGTCACATGACTGCTAAGGCCAATCAGGATCCTAAGGAAGGGATCCTGGGATGTCACAAGTAGTGATGTCCCTTGTCCTTTCCCAAGGCTGTGGATTGGCCTTAGCAGTCATGTGCGGCTGGGACTTGAGGCAAAAGAAAACAATGGCGCTGCAGGACTGGGAGGACACCAGTGCAGAAGGAACAGGTAAGTGGGTTTTAAAAAAAAAAAAATTAAAAAAATTTCACCTCCCCCAGCCTAATTAAAAAAATAAATTTTAGCCTGGACTGCATGGATGTATATCTACATTAATCATACCAAACACCCTTCTCTGTATTCTGCACAGATTTACTTTCATCCGGTTATGCAGTAATTTCTGGAAAATAAATTATTGTCATACAAGTTGCGTCCAAATGTTTGCTATACTTCTTGATAAATTTTTTTAAGGGGTGTAATTTGTCACTGAAGTTAAAGGGTCTAATTTCCAAATAGAGTCACATATTTGGGGGCTTCCACTGTTTTGGCACTTCAGGGCCTCTGCAAATGTCACATGGTAACTAAAACCAATTACAGCTAAATCTACCCTCCAACTATTGTTCTCTCCCACTGTGTGCCCATACATCACTTTACATCCACATGTGGGGCATTTCTCTGGTTGGGAGAAAATGCTTAACAAATTGTGGGGTGCATTCTCTCCTTTAACCCCTTGTGGAAATGCAAAATTTGGGGTCAAAGAAATATTTTATAGCAAAAAAATGTCACTTTCCCTTTTACTGGCCCAATTCTGTGAAACTCCTGTAGGGTCCAAGTGCTCACTATACTCATTGATACATTCCTTGAGGGGTTTAGTTTCCAAAATGGGGTAATTTTTTGTTAGTTTGTTTGGGGGGGGGGGGGGATTCTACTGTTCTGGCACTTCAGGGGCTCTCCAAATGCAACATGGTTCCTGAAACACATTCCAGCTAAATTTGCCCTCCAAAATCCCAATAGCGCTCCTTCCGTTCTGGACCTTACTGTGTGCCCATACATCACTTTACATCCACGTGTGGGACATTTCTGTAGTTGGGACAAAATGCTTAACAAATTGTGGGATACATTTTCTATTTTAACCCTTAGTAAATGTGTAAATCCTAGGGCTAAATGAATATATTAGTGATAGAAATTGAAAAATGTAAATTTGACCTCCATTTTGTTTTAATTGTTGTGAAATACTGAAAGGGTTAAGAAACTTTTTAACTGCTGTTTTGGATTCTTTCAGGAGTGCAGTTTTGAGAATGGGGTGACTTATGGGGGGTTTTATTAGAGAGGCCTTTCAAGTTCTTGAACATTTGGAAAATTACTGTTTGACTTGTAATATCTGTAAAATGATAGGGTGATTAAAATTCGATTGTTACATAAATCAGAGACATGGTCAATTATACTTATGAAAAAATTTGGGTAGTATGACTTTCTATCTGAAAGTTTTACCATTTCAAAGTTTGAAAACGGCATTTTTTTCAAATTTTCGCCAAATTTCTTATTTTTTCATAATCAAAGACAAAACATATCGACCAAAATTTACTACTGACATGAAGTTTAATGTGATATGAAAAAACCCTCTCAGAAATATTTGTGTAAGTTAAAGCGTCTCAAAGTTATTGCCATTTAAAATGACACGTCAGTTTTGAAAAAAGAGGCCTGGTCCTTAACTCACTTTTGGGCTGTGTCAATAAGGGGTTAAATGAAATGGTTGGGTTGGTAGATGACTAGATACATTAACATAGCATATGTAACAGGGGCAAGGATGGTTATAGAATGATTTACAACCCTTTCAAGCCCCCACCCCAATGTCATGACTCTCGGCAGGTCATATCCGTGGTGCCCTCTGTCTGTATAAGATAAATCCACCAATATATTTTAGCCCTAACAGAGGTTTGAGTCTTGTGTTTTTAGATGTAAATTCTTGATTTCTAATGGAACCGAGATACAATAACATGTAATATAGGTGAATCCTCTTACTTAGCATGAGAAGCTTCATGCATAGCAGCTAAATATGGGATAGAAGCCCCGTAAAAGGTATTGTGACATGGAAAATCCGATTCCACCATAGCATAAAATGTTGACGATGATGGTTCACGGGGAACTCAGGAAATTGCCTTGGCGTCTTACGATATTAAAGGCCAAACTAGCAGAGCCATTTATCATATTTATATACGGATGTTTGATTCGTGAATGAAATCAGTATAAAAGGAAAAAACTGGTGAATCGCATACTCACTGCTAAAATGAATCACTCTAAATCCAATCTATTATGACAACATTGCCGCCAATAAATATTACCGTACATTTTTTTAAAAATAATGGAAAACCTAATAGTCCTAGAATTTTTTTTTCTTTATTAATTCTTCTATATCTAGACATTGGTGTTGCATATATGTTTTGGTACTGCCAGTATACTGGAATCTTAATATATTCAGCACATTTGATAATAAACCTCTTCCAGTGTGCCGATTCTTCTTGGCTGGCCTGTACGGCAGGTATCTTTCAGAGCACTAGCAGAATATAATACATGTCTGAGGACATTAAAGGAGTCGTCCAATTTCAGTAAATAAATGTTCTATTTGTATAATGAAAGGTTATATCTACAACTAGCATCTGCCCGCAACTTCGTCTGTGGGTTGGTGTTGGCGCTTAGCTGCTTATATTTAGCCAATTCCTGTTGTGGATGGTCAGCCTGCTGTCTTGGCTCTGCTACATCGCAGCATATGCGCAGCATACTCAGTTGTATGTACATGTTTGCATATGGAGAGCGTACTCAGCTGTGCTACAGCGCTGCTTAAGTTCTGTTACATCTGGCCATTTGGATTATAGGGGTGTTCTTATGTCAGTGTCTGAGCAGCTTCTGTGTTACAAAGGGCTGAATGGATGTTGCTGAAATGTGCCAAAGTTTGATCAGCATGCTCCCGTGTCTCGGCTCTGCTACATCGCTGCATATGCGCAGCATACCCAGCTGTATGTACATGTTTGCATATGGAGAGCCTACAGAGGTGTGTTACAGCGCTGCATAAGCTCTGCTACATCGGGCAATTGTGATTACAGGGGTTTTGTTATGTGACTGTGTGAGCAGCTTCTGTGTTACAAAGGGCTGAATGGATGTTGCTGAAATGTGCCAAAGTTCTCCCCGCTCCCCCATCAGAGGCAGAACAACACATTCCCTGTCGTACTCACTGAAACTCTACACCCGATATACTCCTCTTGCCCACACACAGACTGCATGTTCTGTAGTTTCCTTATCTTCCATGAGACTCAATTTTCTTTCAGCTTTCACACTGTCCAGCTTCATCCTATATAGCTCCGCCCACAAAATATGTAGCTCCGCCCACTGCCTAGCATGATCCTATCCTAGAAAGGCTGAAGGACCTGTGATGATGTCATCACAGGTCGTTTAGTGTTGTGTGAACCTAAATTCCTTCACTGTGGTTGTGTAGTGACTAGAGATGAGCGAACAATGTTCGATCGAGTACATGTTTGATCGGATATCAGGCTGTTCGAGATGTTCGATTCCAGTCAAACACCAGGTGGCAAACTCGCTAAAATTTCGATTCTCCTCCCACCTTCCCTGGCGCTTTTTTGCACCAATAACTGCGCAGGGGAGGTGGGACAGGAACTACGATAACGGAGGCATCGAAAAAAAAAAATCGGCTGGCTATTTCAGGTGACCTCCAATTTATACGAACAGTGGATTTAATATCCGGTTCATATGAGACTGTGAACTATGTGACTGTGAGACAGGGATAGATGTACTGGCAGGGTTAGCTAGGGATTACCTTTATTTAGGTGGGAATGTTACTCACACAGCTCTTTGGGGCTCTATCTGGTCGGGATCCCTGTCAGCTTGCGATATGCGTGAGCTGACTTTTTCCCATAGGAATGCATTGACCAGCATTGATTGGCCGAATGCCATACAGAGTACAGCATTCGGCCAATCAACGCTGGTTCTGCTGGAGGCTCATCTGTGAGGAGGCAGAGTCTAAAATCAGCAGAGCTGAGTGTGCAGCAGGGTTCAGCACATCTCTGATGCAGCAGAGCTGAGTGTGCAGCAGGATTCACATCTCCGGTGTAGCCGAGCTGAGCGCACGGCCAGCACTGCTACATTTTGGCATAGGAATGCATTGACCAGCGTTGATTGGCCGAATGGCATACAGAGTACAGCATTCGGCCAATCTATGCTGGTTCTGCCGGAGGAGGCGGATTCTAAGATCGGTCCACAGCAGTCTCCATTCTGGTCCAATTTTAGACTCCGCCTCCTCACAGATGAGCCTCCGGCAGAACCAGCGTTGATTGGCCGAATGCTGTACTCTGCATGGCATTCGGCCAATGCTGATGCAAGGAGGGAGGCGTGTCTGGATTGCCGGAGGTCCAGAGGAGTGTGTACGCCCATTCGGGGCGTGGTCACGGCTGTGCCGTAGATGCTGCTAAGGGCTGCATGTATGAAGTGCAGCACTATTAGCTACGGGCAGACTTTGACCAAGGGTGAGGGAGGGGAGGGAGACAGAGGAGGGGGAGTGTATTGTGTACTGGTGTGTACTGGATGAGTGCTAATGTCATGCAATAGGACATGTGTTAAC
Source organism: Leptodactylus fuscus (assembly GCF_031893055.1). Classification (NCBI taxonomy): domain Eukaryota; kingdom Metazoa; phylum Chordata; class Amphibia; order Anura; family Leptodactylidae; genus Leptodactylus; species Leptodactylus fuscus. The sequence continues at coordinate 48,863,280 of NC_134265.1, forward strand.
CAGTGGGGAAGAGAAAGTGGTAGAATTGAGACAAATCCTTGAGAGATGGAAAGAGAGAGAGAGAAGGAGAAGAGACAGTAGGAGGAAGGAGAGGACGCGTATATGGGGGTACCAATACGTGGTCCAATGCTCTTGTGGAGTTTTTCTTTCACAGGTGTCAACTGGCGGTCAATTTCAGGGTCGCGTCTGGAAGTAAATCAAAGTTTTACACTTAGTATTGAACACATTCCAGTACAGTAGTATTATCTAGAAAAAAACACTATATAAGGTGCAGAACATTATTGGGATATGAAGATTACGCTGACATGATAGTAACTCAGAGAAACGCCCCAATGTCATACTCCCTATTCAGGCCTTTGGGATGTAAGGTCTGTAGCCTATGGATCCAGAAAGCCTCCCTTCTTTTAAGTAACTTAACCCTATCGCCACCCCTCCTGGGTGCTTCCACTTGTTCCAGAACCTGGAATCTCAATTGGGATATCGTATGGTTTCTTTCCAGGAAGTGGGATGGAAGGGGTAGTTGGATGTTCTGGCACCTGATGTTTGATTTGTGTTGTCTCATGCGGTCCCGCACACGCTGGGTCGTCTCACCCACGTATGCGAGACCGCATGGGCACTTGATCAGGTAGACCACGAACGTGGACTCACAGGTGAAGTATCCCGTGGCCTTGTATCTTTGGCCCGTATGGGGATGGTATATGTATTCACCTTTTTGAACATTTGAGCATTGTTGACAGCCCAGACAGGGGAATGTACCCCGTCTGGGTGTGTCCAAAAAGGTTTGTATGGGTACCCTTGTTGTGGACCCAATATCCGCACGAACCAATGAGTCTCTCAGGTTGCGAGGTCTTTTGTAACATGGTAAGAAGCCCTGCTGAAATTCCGGCGTGTTTGGAAATGACCTTGATAACACATCCCAATGTCTGCGGATTATGTGATGTATTCGGTAGTTGAATGGATGGTATAGGTGTATGAATGGAATCCTGTTTGTGTTGTCCCTGCGTGTTCTCTGGTTTTCAGCGATGATGTCATCCTTGACGCTTTCAACCAATTGGCATGGATAGCCTCTGCTCTGAAACTTGCGTCCCATCTCAATGTATCGTGTATCCCTGCATGTGGGGTTGTCCACTATCCTTTTGACACGCATCAATTGTGATTTTGGCAAACTCTTTTTGATGGCGGGTGGATGGAAACTGGTGTAATGTAGTAAGCTGTTTTTGTCAGTAGGTTTTACGAACAGGTCAGAGCTCAAGTTACCCTCAGAGTCTTTCTTGATCATGGTGTCTAGGAAGTTTATTTCGGAGGGATTGTAATTAAGGGTGAACTTGAGTTCTGGCCAAATGTTGTTTATGTGTTCTGTAAACGATGTCAGTGTGTCAATGCTACCTGTCCAAATACCGAATATGTCATCTATATATCTTTTCCAAAGGATGCAATGTTGTTGAAATAAGGGGTTCCCGTATACCCACTCATCTTCAAAATGCGCCATATAGCTATTCGCATATGGGAGTGCCACGTTCGATCCCATCGCGGTCCCCTGGCGCTGTTGGTCAAATGTATCTTCAAATAAGAAGTAGTTCTCCTCTAGTACTATTCGTAGGAGGTCTATGCATAATGCTATTACGCTATGGTCTATGTGTGATCTCTCAAGTAGTGTCTTGGTGGCGAGAATCCCCTTTTCATGTTTGATGGACGTGTAGAGACTCACCACGTCCCATGTGACAAGTATGTTGTTTGGTTGGACAGGGCTGGTTTCCGTTATGTACTGTAGGAACATATTAGTATCCAGTAAGAATGAGCGTGTCGTTTTGGTGAGAGGTGTAATGACCTTTTCCAAGAATATGGAAAGTGGGGCTAGAATGGACTCCGTGGACGCTACTATTGGTCTGCCCGGTGGTTTTTCAAGGCGTTTGTGAATCTTGGGTAATGTGTAGAAGACTGGCGTAATGGGGTGTTTTTTTGTCAGGTAGTCAACCGTGTCTGTGTCTATGGTTCCAAGTGTTTTGTGGTGTTCCAGAGTTTCGTGTATCCTACCAGAGATCCTCTGTATTGGATTGTGACTAAGACTCTTATAAACATTTGTGTCACTAAGTTGGTTGTGTATCTCATCTGTATAGTCCCGTTTATCCATTATAACAATGGCACCCCCTTTATCCGCAGGTTTAATCACTAATGACTTATCATCTCTCACTGTCTTAAGGGCGTTTCTCTCCTCCTTTGTGAGATTGGTGTTACATGATAGCTTGTTACTCTCAATATCCCTGCGTAGTTTGTCAACGTCCCTTTGTATGAGACTGATGGTAGTCTCTACTGCCGGGGAGTTTTTTGGCGGGATAAAAGTGCTCTTATTCCGTAGCCCTAAAAGTCTAGAACTGATAGTGCCAGCTGGGGCCTGGGCCTGTATCTCCCTGTTGTGATCCTGTGAAAAGAAGGCTTTCAGTCTTATAGATCTGTAAAACCTGTTAAGGTCCAGATCCAATTGGAAGAGGTCAAATTTGTATGACGGGCAGAACATGAGACCTTTCTCCAGAACCTGGAGAAGTGAGGGGCTTATAGCCTTGGAGCTAATGTTAACTACAATTGAGGTGTTGTTGTCACCACATACCTGTGATCTTGTAGCCGCCGAGGACCTGCCCCGAGAGCCGAAACCACCACCTCTAATGGATTTGTTGTACCTCGTGTTGTGGCTGGATGGCGCACTACGGTCCCTTGAGGTAGATCTGCTGTCCATAGAACCCGAGGTGGAGGAGCCAACTGTTTCCAACTCCATGCACTGTATAGTACACAGACCGTAGGGACTTCCAAACAGCTGATCCGTGCGGTGGCTGTCTGTTGGCCCATCTCAGATCAGATTTTTATGGTCTATCTTAAAGGGATTTTCAGGAATTGGACAAACAATGGAGGAGCATGGGACAGGTGTAGCATAAAAAAAAATTGGTTGTGTATTGTGGCCCAAGACACAATACACTACCAAATAGACCACAGTAGCAAACAATGGAACTTCAGGGACAGGTGAGTGTTTCTTTTTTTTATGTTACATCTTCCCCCGACTTCTCCAAAATTTGTCGAATTTCTAGACAACCCTTCTACAGATAGACATAAATAAAAAAGGAATCCTGGTCAACCCCTTTTAATATGAAGGTGAATGATCACCTTATTGGTACGCTTCTGAAGAAACGTACATGATGTGTGCAAATCTGTATACCTCCTTTTATAAGGCTCCTGAAACCTTCTTGGGTACAGTCAAAATTGCAAGAACGTATTGATGTCTTCTTTCACCACCTATGCATGAATCTGGATCAAGTTCAGTCAGACATTTACCATGAAAGACTTACTAAAAATACTATAACCTGGCCTGCAAACACTTAAGACAGACGAAGGCTTTCATTGCCGCAATGAACACCTATCAGGGCGTGTTAATATCGGATTTATACAAGATCCTTCAGGCATTTGCTGAATTCTAAAAAAAATCCTAAAACAACTTAGGAGCCGGCCCGACACACTTGTGTAATAGCTTTGAACTTGCCCATATTACCATATTCTGTACTGAGAAGACTTAAGACATAACTAGCAGCTGAGAACATATCCTTATGAAAATTAGGTTCTGTGCCAAGATCAAAAGCTTCCCGACCTGACCAATATAGTGGCACACATGAGGCTGTGCGGGATTATGTGCAGTTGTGGGAATATGGGAGACATTAATATTCATGAACAAGTTTTCCCCCCACATCAAAGTTCCTCCCAGACGAATCCCAGCGCGTCCTGGCTGAACGTCCAGCGTGCCTATAACTATATAACGTCTCTGATCCCCCAGACTCAGCTGTCAGAGATGAAAAATCTTCCGTTTTTTCCGAGGCAATATTTTCCCAGCCCTATTACAGTATATAATTAACGCTGTATTACTCTGCAATATATGTAGTCTTGTTCCTTAGTTTGGGTAGTCTTTATGTTGTGGTATTTCGGGTTGTTAGCAACCAGATGACGTGCTGTCAGGGTGACCACCAGTGGATAATATATGGCAGTAAGTGAAGTTCTGTCTGCAGTATTCTGTACTCTGACAATCGTCTGCTGCTAGTCATTATAATAGGCCATAACCCAGCATGTATACTGACAGTAGGAATGTATAGCACTTCAGGCATGATGTCAACATGTCCTGCACAAATATGGATTAGTTACAGTTCATACTAGTGTACACATAAGTGAAGGTTCTGCAAAATGCTATTACAGCAAAGTTTATTTAAAGGGAGGTTCTTCAAAGAGATTGTGTCACCAGAAAATGATCTCTCTCTTTAACCCTTTAAGTACTATCCTGGTGTCTATCATAATGATATGTGTATAATAGTGGTGTATGATAAACAACATGATAGTACTTAAAGGGGTATTCCCAACTGGCTTGTTCAGCCACCTGCATTCTGTGTGCTCTGTTCACTTCCTGGTTTTCTTGGTACATTGGTGGGCGGGGTTTCACTTTCTCTGCTATCTCTCTTCATAGCAGTATGTTTGCAGTCAGTAATGAGGGATGGTTGTACATAAATTATCACAGTATCACTGGAAGATGCACAATATGAAGCTGGATTTGAGTCAGTTTGCAAATAAACTCTAGGTCTGTGTTACATACAGATGTAAGGGACTCCCTATCTCAGCCCTTATCAGCCAAATTCAATTTAACTGACTGATATCTGGAAGAGCTGGAGATAAAAAACTCAGAAATACAAGCACGGAACATTCACCTCCCCCCTACCCTATCTGAGAGCAGGGAGCTAGGTCACATATATAAACAGCTGAGAAATGCAAGCATGGAGCACTCAGTCCCCCACCCCCTCCCTGAGAGCAAGGAGCTATGTCACTTGTTGACCGAGGAGATAAGCTCATCACCAGGCCCCTGGTTATGGAAACACAGTGTAAACAATGAAGTGAATAAATTAAGATAGCAGCCAAACAAAGCAGTTTTGTTATAGCAATGTATTTAGGAAAAGTCTTAAATCCACATAAACTAGCAGTATAGATAGGATCCTAAGGTTTAAACCAAGTTAAATATATTTGTAAAGATTTTTTTGATATATATATATTTTAAATTAAACAACAGTTGAACAAAAGTACTGTACCCTACAATTTTCACTTTGGCCACTAAGCCTAATAATGGACAGATACTTGCCAATTCTGTAGAGGCTTTCTTTACAGCAGTCACCTCATTTACATCACCTACAGGAATAGAAGATAATGCCACTATAGATAATAGCATATATATACACCTATCGCTACATCCAGTACTGGCAATAGACAATGGCCAATACCAATAGAGTAGGGGTACTCAACTACCATAAAGTAGTCCGGGTTCCGCCAAGAGTGCTGAGCCCAAGCGAGGGTACTGTAGTGAAGACAGCAAAGATTGACTACACAGAACGCTGGGTGCTACCGAATTCATCTTCAGGCTGCACCCGTTGGGAATCTGGCAGTGCACGAATTTTAAAGGAGCTTGATGGGAAAAACACTGCAGGTAATGTTTTTCCATAAGTCTAAGGCACAGATATGGCATCAGTGCTGATGTCTCTTGTGCCAGAATCGATCCCATAGAAAACTATAGGCTTCCCAGAGGGAAACTGATAAGGAAGTGTATATATGAACGCACCCTTAGAAATAGCGATTTAAAACTGGTTTTAAAAAATAAATAGTTAATCCATTCCTATTTATATTAATGGCCTTTTCGCAGTAATTTTCTGTTGTGATTTGCTAATGGGCAATATTGCTATTGTTATGTGGGCAGTATGATTTGGATACTGGTGGCGGCATTGCTTCCTGATTATGGGGCAGTATTACTTTATAGTTGAAATAACATTAATATCATTCATATGGCTTATGGTGCGGGGACTCATTTTATACAAAACTGGCCCTGTACTTTTTGTTATTTGCTGAGGAGAGTATTGGGTCGCTTGACACATTAATGTCCATTTTGTGTTTTTGTTCTGTTTTTGGCTGAGTGGCATCTATTTTGCATTAGTTTTTAACTGTTACCCTAGACACAAAGTCGGACATGCAGGACTTTGTGTCCGGTTAAAAAAATGGTTTCACCGCTGTAACGGGATTAGCTCGGGGATCGTCGTCTCCTCAGATAGACGAGCACTTTTTGGCACAAAATGAAAGTCCAATCCAGCCAAGTCTGGTGCAACTGGCCGCAACCAGTTTTATTAGGAATTTTCCAGGCAAAACAAAAACAGAAACAATACAAAATAAAATCCTAGCCGTCCGGCTTCTACCTTCAACAACAGGTTACCTAACTATGAGAGCTGGGCCTTCTGCACAGCTCCCTAAATACAGCAGTATTACTCACAAGTAGTTTCCCAGGAGCAGAGAGAGACATATACCTGTGGGCTGACTGCCCTTTTATAAAAAAGAAATCAAACAAAAAACTTGATAGTCTTTAATGGCTAACTAATGATGATGACAGATTACAACGTTTCGGAACTCTAGGCTCCTTTCTCAAATAAATTTAAAAACCATTTCTGAAGGATGCAGATTTATGTACAGGAGGAAGGGGGGTTCGCTGTCCAGTTGTGCCCGTTTCTTCAGAAGTGTCTTTAGGTCCATAAAAATCTGGTAGATTCTGGTATCCTCCATTTAGTATAAGGAAAATGTTTTTTCTCATACCCTGTTAGCCAGTGGGTAGGAAATACAAAAAAACCCAAAAAACTTGATAGTCTTCAGTAGTTGATACCAAACGGGCACAACTGGACAGCGACCCCCCCTTCCTCCTAGAATTCTATCCCTATGTGCCCTTTTGTACATACATTTTTAAATTTACTTGAGAAAGGAGCCGAGAGTTCCGAAACGTTGTAATCTGTCATCATTATTAGTTAGCTACTAAAAAGGTATTAACTACTGAAGACTATCAAGTTTTTGGGGTTTTTTTTGTATTTCCTACCCACTGGCTAACACGGTACAAGAACAAACATTGCCCTTTTATACACAACCTTCAGGAACACAGGAATTAACCCAAAACATCTTAAAAACCTGGAGTGGCCGAGTGGAGCATAGACACACCCAATACTAATACTCCAGCAGCCAGACCTTTTCCAGGGTTTTGGTGAAACCTTCCAGCCAAGAATGCAGCTTTTCTCAGCTGCATTAGATTGTGTATGACAGGAACCTGGGAGAAATGTATACCCCTTCTATGACTTTGCCCCTGGTCCTATCACACTGTGGAGAGACAGAAGACGCACATGGGCTGGCACTTTGCAAACCCATTCAAGTGAATGGATTTGAAAACTTATTGCCTTGTTTCCATCCCCTGTCCACTTTCATGGGGCAGAAGACAGAAACCTGCCGGATTGGTTAAAGCGGAGACCAGGCGCAGATGTGAGCCCGCCCTTACATAACTTTAATTTTTCTCGGCCCTCTTGCACCACTGCATTCATTTTCATGGATCCCCTATACATTTGAGTCTATGGAGGGGTCCATGAAAATAGACACATAATAGGACATGACCTATATTTTGACAGTCCATTACAATAACAGTCATGTTAAAACCCCCATTCACTTGAATTGAATTCAATGCCATTATTCACTGGTGTGACACGATAGCTTTAGGCTAAGGCTCCATGTAGTGGAAACAGTAGAAAAAAATATTGCATTTTATAGTACCAGCAGTGTGAATGAGATTCTAGTTCTCTCATCTACACATTGCAGAATAAAAGAGCTCCAGAATAGCCGCTGTTGAAAAACACAGCATGTTACTTCTAGCTGCAGATTTGCAAGCATTTCCCTAAATATTAAAGGGATCCTATCATACAAACACGTAACACGTCGGAATAGCCTTAAAGGGGCTCTATCAGCAAAATGTTGCTGTATGAGCCCCACAAACCCCGCTCCTGTTTTAAAATAAAACTATAAAAACATATATGTAAATCATACCTTTGCTTCCGAAGGAATCCCGGTTCAGGCTTCGGGCAGAGCAGACTGCACATGCCCACAGACAACGAAAAAATGGCTGCTTACAATACTGTACTGCCCGAGGCCTAGAAGTCTGAAACCTGCACCGGAAGAAGAGGATGAAGAGGACGTTACTGACGAAGATGGAGGCAGTGCTGGAGAGAGTTCTCTCGCAGCATTGGGGTTGCCCTCAGTGCTGTTTGAGTGCTGGAGTCCACCCCCAGTGCTGCTAGAGGACTCATTTGCATACCGACAAGAACTGGGATTCCTATGGAACAACAGCGCGGAGAAGACAACGGAAGGTAGGAGAAGAATAGCCTTTCTTAAGGCTATTCCGACCTGTTACTCAGAAAAAAAGGGTTTGTATGATAGGATCCCTTTAAAGAGAGGAAGGAAAAAGGTAGAAAAAAAATGCAGCAAAAACTCAATTAAAAATCACTGTGGAATTTTCTATAGGGGCCACATTAGCACTGAGTTCTGTGGGGACCCAGCATAGATGTGAGCTGGACCACTAAAATAGCGGACACCCGTGGATTCCATTGGCTATAATGGGGTTTTCTGGGTGTCTGCTGTTTTCAATACTGAAAGCGGTAGAGGAAAAACTTCTCTCTCTGACAGACACTCCAGTGAAGAGGTAAACCCCTGAAGAAGCAGGGGCGAAACGGTCCGTCGGGGCTCAGAGTGGAGGTCGCAGCTGGTGAGCAGTGATTTATGTATATGCTTCACATTTTGTCCTATGTAGGTTGGCTTATGTAATACTGGCATGTGTGTGTGTAACTTTACATTGGTTCTGTTACCTTATATGCTCTTACTATATAGTGGTGATAGGGTTATGATCTTTGCAATGCTACAGATATATTTTTTCAATTAAGTGCCCTGATCTTGTGATATTGTGGGCAATAGGAGCCTATTTACATTTATATATACTAAATACTGGGCCTCTCTATACACATTTATTGTGGCTGTTCTCATCCCCTACACCACTAGCAGATTATACACCTGCTGGAGCTGCTCAGTCCAGTGCGACCTCCACTCTTGTTGTGTGTTTTTATATGTTTTTATGTGTTTGTGTTTTCCTGATACCAATATTTTTTACAATTAAAAACATTTTTGTAACAATAAATTTAGATTTAAAATCAAAAGAATTTTTTGTGTTATTTATACATTGATACTTAGTTGGTGCTTTGAGTTTTTGCGGGTATCTTTGTTTTTTATCTAGTATTGAGATTGCTTTGGGTTTGAAGAGGTAAACTTAGCCTAAGGCTGAAGCCCCACGTTGCGGAAACGCAGCTTTTTTTTGTTGTGGATTTTGTTGAGGTTTTTTGAGCCAAAGTCAGAAGTGGATTGAGCAGAAGATAGAAGTGTAAGAGCTTCCTTTATGTTTTACATTCCTTTTGTAGCCATTATTGGCTTTGGCTCAAAAAAACGCAACAAAACCTACAACAAAAAAGCCGGGTTTCTGCAATGTGGGACCTTAGCCTTAAAGGGATTCTATCATTGGTGACATGCCTGGATAACCTTTAAAAATGCTATTCTACCACTACCTTCTTTTTTTTTTTCGATTCTCGCCGCCATTCCCTTATAATCATGGTTAATTACTTTATGTAAATGAGCCCACCGAGCACCCTGGGCGTTCCGCAGGGCCTTCGAGCACCCCCCACGTCATACCTTTATTCACACCCCTCCATTGCTTTGCAGATTTTGCTGCATTTTTTTTTAGCCCAATGCTTGAGTGGCTTCAGATGGAATGGGAAAAAAGGAAACTTCTACACTTCTCCCTTCTGCTAAATCCAAAACCCCCCCACCAAAATCTGCCACGTAAAATGCAGCTTTTGTGCAATGTATGTCCTCAGTCTTAAACATCACGTCTCCATGCATCTTTCTATAGTCCACCTTGAATGTGAACTGTAGGAGAAATGAAGCATAAAAATATAGAGAAGATCATGTCTGAATTGATAACATAAAGCTGACGTCACTGCCCTGTTGTTCACAATACGGGGGCCGCTCTATATGAGCTTCGCCTGAATAAGCCACAATTACAGAGAGTCACGTAGTATAATGCATGGACTGATGCTTGTTGATGCAGACCAGCAGATGGTTACCGGGCCCTAACTAAATGTATTCCTGACTGCTGTTCTCTGTCCTATTATCAGTGGTCATTGCTTTTACCTCTATGGAGAACATCACATTGTTTCTCCATAAATCAGTCTCTGTTCCCAGTGACCATGCTTTGCAGATTTATGTAGAACATGACTATTACTTAATAGAAACATTTGTATCTTTTATGCTTTTTGCTTGGTTTTGTCACTTTTCCATAATCACAGCATTTTGTTTCCGCTGCAGAGTCCAAATGTATAACCCCTTTACTTAACCTCTGTGGATCTTATAATTATCCATAAGAGTCAGTGATGTTCTGAGAATTAAAGGGACAGTCTCATTATGTTCTTACAAGAGTGCTACTCGCTCATCTATGTATTACATAATTGTCCATTCATTACAATGGCGGACATGTTATATAAGTGCTAGGGGTGAAGAAAGACATCTGTCCATCAAGTATACCTAAGTGATGAGAAAGGGCATAAAGGAAAGGACAAGTGAAGAAAATAAGCATTATACATTCTAACCCTTCGTTCAGATCTTTGTTTGGTAATCCGTTCGAGGAGTCCGCATGGGCAACGGACTACCGAATGCATTGACAAGCAGTGTGCAGTGAAAGCCCACGGACTCCGTAGACTATAATGGGGTCCGTGTGCTTTCCACGTGATGCCCGCACGAATCATGGGGACATGAAAGTAGATCACGAAGTACTTTTCTGTCCGCGTATTCCGTGCGGACACTGCACGGAGAGCATATGGACTTCATTATAGTCTATGGAGTCCGTGTGCTTTCACTGCAAACCGTTTGCCAATGCGTTTAGTATTCCAATCGAGGGTCCCCATGCGGACTTCCCGAATGGATTACCAAACACAGATGTGAATGAAGGGTAAACTGTTAGGGATTGAAGTGTTTAATACTTCTGGGGGTATCTGTTCGCCTACTGACCTTCCAACGCTCCAATCACATCCGGTATTGTTTAAGCCCAGGGGTTGTTCAATTCAGACAACCCCATTGAGCATAAGTGATTTATATTACCATTTTCTAATATTAAAAAAAGTCCTGAAGCTTTTTTGTGCATTTATTACACATTACTTAACATGTATTATATGTCGTTGTAGACTCTATACCTATCTCTCTACTTGCAACTCTAGACCTGTCTATTGTGCTCTTCACGGTGTGCACATTCAGGCTCAGGCAATCTGAACATGTAGATATCTGAAATCCGCCTGAAATGTGGCCTCCACAATGCTTGAATTTTTTTTGGATTTGAGGTGTTTCTAACCTGGTCAGCAAATAGTCAGCAGTCTGTAGGGGTCAAATCAGGGGAGTACATGGAGTGTTTTAGAACGTGATAGTGAAGTTCTGCCAATTTCTGGCGTAGAACTCCTGCCTTGTTTTCACCGTTTGGTTATTATTATGGTCAACATTGCGACATTTGGGAAAACATTTGGCTGAGATTTCTCATTCTCCTGACATGACCAGGGTCTCTGTTTTATTCCTAGTAGTTATTCTTCAGTTGACTAGGATCGTGACACATATGACATTCATGTTTTTGGGAATCTTTACTCTTGAACATTTTTGCACCTTTAGTGGTCATAAGTCCTAAGTCCATAAACTTAGCAGCCTAGTCCTTCATTGTGGAGCAGGAAGAGCATTTATCATCTAAGGTAACCAGTATATCATTGTAACTTTCTTTAGGCAAGTACCCTAGTAGGAAAAGATATTTTATCTGGCTGCTCTTAGGGTGCATGCACACTACGTAATGCCGGGCGTGTATGAGAGCCGTACACGCCGGCGTTACAGCAGGGCTGCCGAACACTTCCCATTCACTTCAATGGGAGCGCTCGTAAACGCCGCTGTTACGAGCGCTCCCATTGAAGTGAATGGGAAGTGTTCGGCAGTCTGCCGTAATGCCGGCGTGTACGGCTCTCATACACGCCCGGCGTTACGTAGTGTGCATGCACCCTTAGGGTGTAAAACATTACACATGGAAACCTGGGAAAGTAAATGCCAAAATCCTCTGTGGAGAACCCTTTTTATTTCTGTGGCACCATAGGAGAATTGAGCACTTCCTTCTAGGTTCCTCAACTTATCATCTCTGGTGCCTAGATTCCTAGCGGTGACACAGTTACTGATCTGCTTGGACATGGGGGATCTGTTCAACAAAATGAAGTTGTGCAATGCATAAAGTGACTGTTAGGCTGGTCTTACACGTTCGTAGTGGTTTTTACAGTCTGCAATTTGCTGATTAGCAACACTAAATTACACTCCAAAAAGTAATTCTGAAGACGTTCGTGTCCAGCTGCACGTGCCCATAGAGTTCTATGGGACAGTCTGTGCTGTGATGTCCATGACTTTGTGGACCTGCGGTATTCAGTGCGGACCTTGGTCATGGCACAACATACCAAGGATAAAATATCCAGTGGTGTAAGAGGCCGTTCTGAATACAATTGCGGACCATTTTTGGACTAAACTTACTGTCGTGTAAGACCAGCCTAAATAAATCCGCCTTATAGTTGTTTAGGTATCGTATAGATTATTGTGGTTTGTTGTAATTCTAGTTTTAGGTAACTCCACTTAAGACTTGGGAACCTCTGTAGGGTTGTGCTTTGCTATTTGGTATGCCATATTGCAAGGGAAATAAAATATGTTCTAATACGATGATGTCATAGTACCACCAGCCTGGTAGTTATTGTTATGATGTCGTAATTGTGCTCAATTATGTAGCGCTAGTTTCTGTCTTAATTATATACAATAACAATTGTTGAGGTCTACTGTAATGATGTTGCAATAATACTGACTTGGCCATTACTGTGATGACGTCATAATGTTGACTGAGAATCTAGTGTGGTGATGCCACAATACTGGGTTCTGTCTGCACTGCTAGGATTTCATAAGAGTGACTTAGATTATACTGTAATGATGCGGGCTTGTATTGTGCAGTTATGATGCCACACTGGTTTAGATCTGGTTTTTACTGTTTTGCTATCACAATGGTGCTGATGGTCTTGATGCAAAAGTGATGATGTCACAAAGGTTTTGCTATATTGATTTTGTGATGGCCTTAGTCCAGCTGTAATATTGTCACATGGTTGCTGGTGTTCATTGTGCTGTCATGATTTCACAATGATGTTGCTCTGGATTGTACTGTGATGAGGTCACAGCATGGCTAATTTTTGTATCTAAGCTAGTTTCTGCTGAGGTCACAATGGTGCTCTTCTATGTTCTAGGAGTGTTTTGCTATTATTGGAATTAATATAATACTGTACAGCACCATGGGATTAATATAATACTGTACAGCACCATGGAAGTAATAGAATAATGTACAATACATGTAATTAATATAATAATGTACAGCACCATGGAAGTAATAGAATAATGTACAGCACCATGGAAGTAATAGAATAATGTACAATACATGTAATTAATAATGTACAGCACCATGGAAGTAATAGAATAATGTACAGCACCATGGGATTAATATAATAATGTACAGCACCATGGGATTAATATAATACTGTACAGCACCATGGAAGTAATAGAATAATGTACAATACATGTAATTAATATAATAATGTACAGCACCATGGAAGTAATAGAATAATGTACAGCACCATGGAAGTAATAGAATAATGTACAATACATGTAATTAATAATGTACAGCACCATGGAAGTAATAGAATAATGTACAGCACCATGGGATTAATATAATACTGTACAGAACCATGGAAGTAATAGAATAATGGACAGCACCATGGGATTAATATAATACTGTACAGAACCATGGAAGTAATAGAATAATGTACAATACATGTAATTAATATAATAATGGACAGAACCATAGAAGTAATAGAATAATGTACAGAACCATGGGATTAATATAATAATGTACAATACATGGAATTAATAGAATAATGTACAGCACCATGGGAATAAGGTACAGCACCATGGAAGTAATATAATACTGTACAGCACCATGGAATTAATAATGTACAGCACAATGGAATTAATATAATAATGTACAGCACCATGGAATTAATATAATGTAAAGCACCGTGGAATTAATATAATGTACAGTACAATGGAATTAATATGATAATGTACAACACCATGGAATTAATATAATGTACAGCACAATGGAATTAATATAATAATGTACAGCACAATGGAATTAATGGTGCTATATAAATAAACAATAATAATCTGCCGAAGCTTGGGCAGGATACTTCTTTTTTTCTGCTAGTTGATTTTATTAGCTACTAGAAAATGAAGCATCTGCTCCAATTCTGCAGTGAACATACTCTTGTGATGTAAAACTTATTATGATGTAATATAATAATGATTCTTATTCCTATATCTGCCTTCAGCTGTAATGATATAGAGGTGCCAGTCCAGGTTCATTTATGATGATGTCCCATTGGTTCTGCTCTAGGTTCTACTATGATGATGTGTCAGTAGTATAGATATGGGTTAAATATTAACATTTCGGCCATAGCCTTGTACCTATTGACCTTGACCAAACAAGATGTGTTTTATGTGGCCCCTGTTTTGCCCAGCATCTGGGCACATTCCTGACCAACCCTCAGTAACTACGCTCTTGACATAGTCCAATGCTGCTTGGATGTTATTACTGGTAACTTGGACACCAAGAAGGAGATATTTATCCCTATTCAAGCACATGTTCCTACTGGAAATATCCATTCATCCAGCCATGTTGTAACATCTGTTGACACCTCATGTTTGCACTAAGTATCGGGAGATCAAGTTGCAATGCCTCAAGCTGAAAGCTTCAGACTAGAAACCTGAACAATATTTTGATGGATTGAGCACTAGATTAGGTGTAACAAGATATTAAAAATCTTAAATGCCTGTCATGTTGTGTCTATAATTTGCCCATGAGTAGGATGTCAACCTAGCCCTTGGAATCTATGGGAGGATCCTTCATTATGTATTGAGACTAACCAGCTGCTTAGTCAATAAAAATGCAGTCTTAAGGCAAACGCACACAGTAGGACCAAGCTAAAGCTGGCGTTGAGAAACCTCAGGGATCTCGGTGCTTCTATTCTGATGAACAATTTTCACATGGTTGCATTAAGATTATTTCATGTGGATGGGGCTATTCACATGACAAATTTGTTGATGGTCTATTTAATCCAAAATCAGTCAAACATGTCTTAATTTTTGCCCATTTTCATGGATCCCTCTGTAGACTCAAATCTATGAAGGATCTATGAAAATGGATGCCTAACACATACAAATCGATGTCCTGTGTTTTGTACATTGTCTGAATAGAGGCTAAGACATATTGACACACATTATCAGCTATTTCCATTTGTCTTTTGCTCCCAGTCTTGGAGAATGTTGTGTTCCATTTTGCAGATATAGTAAGTTTGCTCATAAGACCTTATTCTTTTTCTATCCAATAATTAATGAATGTCTACAGCCAATGTAAGGGAGAACAACAGTCAGTACCCGCTCTTTATAACAAGTTAAAGAGCTAAAAGCAAAATCTATAATGGGATGTTCACATCATATAATGTCCTAACATATTGCCAACATATACCATACCATTATTAATGATGAGGGTCTAAACTCTGGGACCCTTGCTCTTCCGGAAAATGAAGAGACAGAGGTCCCTTCTGCATTTCTGCCAAGATGGGTAGCACCCATTATACAGGGAATGGCAAGAAAGCTCCATCACATACATACCAACACTACCTATCGTATAGGGAGTAATATAATTTACTAGTTCATTCCCTGCACTGGTAAAGCTTTGCTGATAATATACAACCCAGGGCCCCATTTATTACCTTTGTGGGGGGCAGCTGGGGAGGACAGAAATCTTGGTTCTCTTTCTTACCTTCTGCTGCCCCAACTCTCAAAGATGTCACCAATTCCCCTCTACTCAGGAGCTAGGTCTGTTGAATGGAGCTGATAATTTGGCCGAAAGTCAGAACAACAGCAGGGAAATCAGAGGGACATGAGTTCTGGCCCCCCAGCTTCCCTCTGCACAGGTATTAAATGGGGGGACAGGGTGTATATTAGTAATGAAGCTTGACCAGTTCATGAAATTCACTGGTCAGCTTTATTACGCCCCAGATAACCAAATTAAGTCCCATCCGGATCAACCCAGGCCCCACCTCAACATCAACCAGCCCTGCGCCCAAACCAGGTGTAAGTATTGACTTAATTTGACCAGATCAAGTTCCGCAAATTTGGCACTGTTTCAGCAAATTTGTGATTATTGGTAACTATGGATTTATGGGACTAGAGATACAGAATGTTGTACTGGCTTGCTCAGCCATGGCCTGCAGGAAAGGTCAGTGAAGGAGCTGCATCTATCTCCAAGTAGTGGGGCCCCTACACTTGCAGGATCTAGGAGGTCCGTGCAGACAGAGACCCACTGATCAGTAATATATCATAGAAATATATAATGGTGGTGAAACCTTTAATAAATATAATGGCTAGTAAAATTACAAGTAACAAGTCCAGATATTTCAATGCTATGTTCAAATTTACAAAGTTCTTGACCTTTAGGAGTTCAGTGAGGTTAATTTACGCGCTAAAGTGGTTCAAGGAGTTTCTACATTTTTGCAGTGCTCATGACATTTGCTTCTTCCGGCCCAGGCTATCACCACTTGATATTTGTTACCGTCATAAGACCATTTTATTTAGCTGTATTAACTAGTTCATTACCTTCAAGGAGCAACTTTATTAGATGTAAGGAAAAAAGGAACCCTCAATCCTAATTTGTAAAAAAAAAAAAAAAAAAAAATAGCAGATTACCCGTAAAAGAAACCCAACAGGCTGTGTCCATTAAATTGTAAGCTGGACCTGCAGCATGTAACACTACCTCTAATATACAGTATATGGGCAGCTGTAGAGAGAAGCGCGAGCCAGTCTAGCATCTGGGACACAATAGTCTATTGGGTTCAGCTTCGTTTCCATTTCATTTCCCTACTGTATCATAAATTCTGTTTATAAGCTGTATATTCTTCCAAAACTGCAGATTTAACTTTTTTGTGTTTGCTGAATGAGTACTAACAAGTCATTTATCATTTTTTCTACTGTAGACGAGTAGCATCTGTTGTCACATTGTTCTATCTGACCTACTTCTTACATGAATTACCTGAATTGTTAGGTCTCTACTGCTATTGTAAATCTTCATGTCCTTACATATTGGGGTTATTTGTATCATTACATCAGTGAACGTAAAAAAGGGACTCAAACTCAAAATCCCACCTCCCCTACCCCCACATGTATATGGGAAATACCATACAAATCCAATTTATCAGTATGTTTTTGGCATGTGGGAGGAAACTAGAGGAAGCCCATGCAGACATGGTAAGAACATATAAACTCCATGTAGATATTGTTCTTGGTTGGATTAAAACTGAAGGCCTCATTGCCATATGATCTTCACTTTGTGCCTGCATTATCCTAAGCAGAAAACCTCAAATAGTTGGAAACATGATCCATAATGAGCAATAAAAATCTATATACATCAGGAGCAGCCACAGAGATCAGCTGATTGGTGGACCAGACTACCAAAAGCTGTGGTTGGCCGGATAATGTACTTTGTCTACATATAAGTCTTTCAGAGCATCTTTGTAGAGGGAGTTCCCAAGTGTCACATAGGGACAAGGATAGGCCATCAATATCTGTTGTGGGAGCCAACCAATGGCACCCCGCACAGATCAGCGGATCGGCTTTTTGGGGTTACTTCCAATTCCCATACTATATGGTCCTTTAAGCCAGAAATAGACAGCTCCATTCTTTGTACAGTGGCCATCAGTCATTGCAGCTCTGTTCTTATCGACATTAGTGATGGCATCTGGCCACCATACAGAGCATGAAGCCATCTAGTTCTGGATCTGTGCACTGTTTAGTAGGGGGATCAAAAGCATCCATGTGGGACCAGATTTCAGCCCTCTATCAATAAGATATTTATGGCTTTATCCTAAGGATAGTCTATAAAATGAAATCCTTGAAACCCCTTTAAGCCTTTGAAAATACAACTTTTAGCCTGTGGTGTACCTTTCAGTGCTATACTATATATAGAGTAAGGTATATCATTGGTATGGGCAGGACTGGATTATAGGATTGGAATGAGGAAGCCTCCACCACCCTCCTCAGGATGATTATACCTACATTGCAAAAGCTCCATCTGTCTCTTAACCTGTGGACTGGCTGGGGATGGGTTGGGTTAGGAGTTTGGTTCGGCCACTTTTTCCAACGTACTGTTCCTTCCTTCCATTCTGAAGTGTGAAAAGAAGGAAAAATAGAAGTTATCCATGATGAAGAAGGTGCAGATGATGGGGAAGAATATATAGGCCAGATATAACAACCATAACAAGATACAGTACAATTGGACCCAAAGGCTCAGTTGTAGTAACCTTGTTATTTTTTTGGTGGCTTTCTGCAGATTAACTCTACTATATGGGTCTCCCGCCGTTTGGTAGAAATCCCGGTTTTCTTCTGTATGCAAATGAGTTCTCTCTCAGCACTGGGGACGTCCACAATGCTGCGAGAGAACTCTCCAGCACCGCCTCTATTGTCGCGTGGAATGGCCTCTCCCTGCGTCTTCTTCTAGCGCTGGCTTCAAACTTCTAGGCATGCACAGTCGGCTCTGCCATCGGGCCTTGGGCAGAGCATACTGCGCATGCCCACAGTAATTTACCTGTGGCTGCTTACGCTGGGTTCACACCAGCGTTCGGCACTCCGTTCTCAGGTTTCCGTCTTCTGCATGCAGAAGACGGAAACCTGTCATGCCGAGTCAGGCCATGAGCGCCGGTGAGCGTTTTATGCTCTCCACGGCGAAACCGTTTTTTTTTAAAACTGGAGACAGAGTACTGCATGGCCGACTCGCTGCGGAGAGCATAAAACGCTCACCGGCGCTCACGGCCAGACACTTTTCAAACCCATTCAAATGAATGGGTTTGAAAAGATGCCGGCAGGTTTCCGTCTCCTGCCCAGTTTTGTGCTGGAAACGGAAACCTGCAGAACGGACTCCTGGGCGTAGATCTGAACGAGCCCTTACACAGTAAACTGGCGTAAGCGGCCATTTTCTGGTGGCTGCTTTCACAGTAAGCTGGGGTAAGCGGCCACAAAAAATGGCCGCGGGCATGCGCAGTTGGCTCTGCCTGAGGCCCGATGGCAGAGCCAACTGCACATGCCTAGAAGTTTGAAGCCAGCACTGGATAAATATGATATATTATAGTTGGGGGGCCTGATACAGATTTTACATTGGAGCCCAGAAGATTCCTGTTACACCCCACCTTGGGGTATTACTGCAGTTTAATGTACTCTAGACAAGGTAGGGACCTCTTACTTATTTAGGGGCCCTAGGAATACTGCTTCCACTTCTGCATTAGAGGTGTAGTCTGGAGAAAACCTTCCATCCACATAGCATGCACATGCTGGATATTTTATTCAAGAAAGCTAAAGATGTTTTGTGGATTTTCTCCAGGGGCAACATGCATTACACACTTAACTGTATCAAGTGAATGTCTCTTTTCTTCAGAAATTACATTTCGGCAGCCCGCTAAAGCCTTTTCCGTTGTTTTTATTCTGTTATGGTGGTGTAGAGGCAATAAATGAAAACTGGCTGAGGAAGAGAGAGAACAAACAGGAATCTGATATTAAAGTAAAATGAAAAACCCTTGGCTGCAAAGTCCTGCAGGAAAATGAGTCAGATGAAAACATCAGAAATCTATTTACATCTTGCTAGCTCGTGTGATATTATTATATGTCACTGAATTAAATGTTAATATGCTTCAGAGGACAGAAATAGAAGCCTAAATACCTGGCTTCCTGCACTCACCTTCAGCTTTCATCTCATTCCAGCCGTGGATTTACACTGCTTATTATTTCCCTATATGCTACATCACCAAATTTTACCAGGTGGCCTATCCAGACATAGTGATTTAGTAAATGAGTCGCTACACCCTCATCAAAGCAATTTTGGTTAGTTAGTTTTATTCAGCACTTGGACACATTTCAGGATTGTGAGTTGTCGTATACAGATGTATCCACCTTTATTGTACTTTGACTTTGGTTTAAGGGTCCAATTTTTCATGAAACAAATATTAAAACACTCTTGATAGGCTGCAATACACAATACAACCACTGGGTGGCCCATGTAGAATCTTATAGGGTAGACATCTCATGACAGAGTATCACAACCATATTTCTTTTGTAAAACTGGTTATCTTGTGGTATACATTCTTAGGATATGTTGAGCCAAAAGAAAAAGTAAGAAAGGGCACATCTATATTGTATTCTGTATTAGATGATGTATTAGGTCATAAAAAGGCAAGGCAACATCTATTTATTCTATTTATTTCTCGTTTGTATAGCACAGTGCCTTACAGACATTGTCAACATTCACTCTAACTATCACTTTAGATTCCCTATAGGTAAGTCTTGGAGGACATGGAGGACATCGTAGGAAGCCCTTGCAAATATGAGTAAGCAGGATGAACCCCGTTCTTTACATTTACAATATCCTACTAATATAAATGTGAAAGTTTGTGTGTTTGGATATCTGTTACACAATCACGCAAAAATAGCTGAACAGATTTGAATGAAATTTGGAACATAAATAGTTTGTAACACATTGGCTACTTTTTTAACCCGGTAAATGACCTGGCTTCACGACTGTTATGAATTTATGTTCACATACTATATTATACTTCTCTTGGCAGCAGACTGATAAATCCAGGTCTGTTATCTCTCTATGTAATCACACGGCTAACCCTCAGTCCATTGTGTGCATGCATTTGCATATTATCTGATCTCCTCTCCAGACAGGGCTAACACACTGGATGGGAAAACACCTTTAGGCTGAGGCTTCACGGTGCAGAAACGTAGCTTCTTTTGTTGCAGATTTTATTGTGGTTGTGCTGTTTTTAAACATGCCGGGAAAAAGAAAATCTAATTTGTCCCAAAATTCTAAAACAACGACAGCTATAAAGGTAGCCAGAAGTCAACAGACTTCTCTTCAAGCGGAGCTCAGGGGGATCATCGACGCCAACAAAACACTTATTATATGGCATCCCAGCGAGCTGCTGAGATGCCTGAACAATCACAGGCATGGTGCAAGGAACAAGTTCAGTGGCAGGCCAACTTGACAGCTGCTGAAACGCCAATGCAGGCAGATCATCAATGCCTACAACACGCTCATTATATGGCATCCCAGCGAGCTGCCAAGATCCTGGAACAATCACAGGCCGGACTTGAGGAACAAGTCTAGCAGCAGGACAGCTTAAGAGCTGCTGAAACACCGCAGCAGGCAAACCCTCAACAGCAGCAATTTGCTGAATATAGGCGGAACATCGACACCAACAACACACAGATGAAGTCGCGGACAGAGGCTAGTAGTCTATAATGGGTTTTCCCAACAACATAATTATATTTACATTTATAGGCAATTGAAAGTTAAACATTTTTGAAAATGTAATTAATTAAAAATTTTGCAGACTTTTAATGATTTTCTCTAACCATCTAGGTGATAGCTGTTGTCTTGATCAGCTGCAAATCGATATGACCCAGCCGTGATTTCCTTATTGTGGCTGGGATATGTTGACATATAATGTCCCTGTCTAATCTGTCCACAATAAGGAAATCATGGCTGGGTTACTGACAAGTCCCAGATCATAGAAAGTTTCTGCATTTATGTTCATATCCATTGGCAACTGATGAAGACAACTGACTGTCACCACTAAGATGGGTAGAGGACATCATCAAAATTTGTAATTATTTATATTTACAAAAATGTTTCACTTTGAATTCTCAACAAATTTAAATATAATTATGTTCACGAGAATAAGGGCTTCTCATCCTGGTCATTTATGATCACCACTAGGCAAAGGGGATGGGGAATGGAAAGGTGCATTTTTGTGTTGGCATCTCTCCATTCAATCTATGGCTGAATGCAACAACAGTCATACATTTCACCTGGTGGACCCCCGAACGGAAACCCATGTACAGATGTGAACCGGGCCTCTGCATTCTATAAGTGTACCATAAGAATAGGACTTTGGAGTTAACACTCAGATCTGAAGTTGTGACTGGAACAAGAAAGTTTGTATGAAGTCCAGATCTACAAGTAAATATTAGTAAAGTCATCTGGCTGTTACGTTTGCAGTGTTGGCAATGTGTTATACTGGTACTCATTAACATGAATACGACAATGCCTGTTATTCAGTTATATCTTGTGTAACAAGCCCTGGCCTACTGCGTATAAACAGAACTACACATGACATTGTAGTGTCATTCCCACATAAGTCACATAGAACTAGTAAATATGAAGCATAAATATCCAGCTCCATCCCATCTCATATGAAGACTTTTTTTTACATTACCAGACATTGTTAAGTAGGTCAATCTGTATTTGCTTTCCATTGCCAGATCCATATGGCTTTATGTGATTTGCACTTTCTGCGAATGTCAAATATTAACAAAGCTCCAAGCATAGAAACTATTCATTCCTAGAACCCTTATCGTCTGTTGACAGCTCCTGCTGCCCATCTGCTGCCTTCCAGTATGCTAGAAGGATAGACCAGAAGGTTCTGCAAGTCAGGTGTTCCAGCACATGGATCACACGGACCATCGCATGAGCATGTGCTGCTTGGATGTCTAATATGTGAAAGGTGTAATGATGCCTGTATTGTGCTGTGGGGATAGCTGCTGATAACTTGCTTTAGGATCAGGGTCTTTTTTTTTTTTTTTTCAATTCTGATTAGGGTCTTACTTTTTAAGGCCGTGCAGGCTTTGACACTTTCTCTCACTTCTCTAGGGCCACTATGAACTTATATGGGACCCTTGAACTCCAACGTTGATCATGGCAGATGCTAGACATAGACCATTTCATTTGTGACTCCAGATTTCCCTCCCTCCATTAGTAATTGTAAACTAGGAGTAAGCTCCATTATATGCAGCCTGATTTGGGTAAAAGGCCTCAGGCACTTGGTGTGCGTAAGGAGTCAGAACCATTGGGACCTACTGTATGCAAGGGCAGATTATAATAAGGTCAAAATGGGTTGTAGCCCAGGGCCCAAAGGTGCAAGGGGGCCGAGGGGAAAGTAATCGCGCTTTTGTCCGCATTATAATCTGACCTTATAATGAACTGTATTGACAACTACTGGTAAAGTTGCTTACTATGGTGGACAATGCAGACTAGTGTAGGTAAGTATTTCAGACTCATCCAGTGGAGTTTGTCTGGCAGTTTGGTACCGAGCAAATATGTTGCCACTGGAACTGATATTATGGTACTCTTGAGTAAACTTAAGAAACATTCTTACATTACAGGCCCCATCCCCTTTGGGTTATCAGAGACCGCTGAGGCCTTTCATTGGGCCTCAGCAGACCCTGGTACCATTCAATAGGCCAGAGTAAGTCCAACAAGGATGCTGCCACGGATCCCAGGAGAGGTGAGTAGGACTGCTGAATTGTTTTCAAGACAAATTGGATATCAGTTGAGTGAACACATCTGTACAGCATGATAAATACCACGCAAACCACAATATAGTTGTGCACTTAAACTCTTGCAGAGATTATATAATCCTATTTACAGTTTTTCAACAAAAAAAAAAATTGGTTTTATATGGTTTTATATCCAGCATGGCTTAATTTCTAGACACCTTGTGATGTGTAAATTAACTAGTAGTTTAGTGTAGTAGAGAGCTGTAAACTGCTTGTCTTATCTCTAGCTAGGCTCCCTGCTGAGACTGAGCAAACATCCAGGAAGTAGGTGAAGGAGAGGGTGGAAGGAGAACAGGTCTAGCTAAGCATAATGTGAATGGGAAGCAGCTTCACTTTCGTTACGATCACTAAAAAATATTACATTTTGTAGATACAAATGATGCTAAAAGTCCAAAAGCTTCCTTTATCACTGTGTAACTCCAGTAAGCAGCATGGACATGCCGGCAACTATCACTATTGTAAGAGCAGCTATAAGTCACAAGTGTTTGACTTTAATTAACATGACTGCAGCACCGGCATCAGATAAAGCGACTTAAAAAGGCAGGTTGGCAACGTCTAGGGGTTAATTTATGAGTGGCTTGGATCTGACAGAGTAGTAAGGGTATGGTGGAATTTGCTGTTGATTTGGTTTTGGATTTTGCCCCCAAATCCAGGGCGGAATCTGCACCCCATTGTTTTCAATGGGAGGCAGATATCGCAGCATGACATGGAAAAAAATAAGTGACCTGCTCGAACTTGCCTTGGCTTGAGACTCCCGACTGATTGAGCCCATTCATCTGGGCCTAATTAGCAGTGGAGAGCCATGACAGAATACCAATGCACTGCATTAACATCCGGTCATTGCTCTGTGCCCTGACTTCCTCGCCCATATGCTGTAATTGAAGGACAATCCCTTTGAAGGGATTCTATCATTGGGAAAACTCATTTTTAACCACTTCCGGACCGCCCATAGACTTTCTACATCCGGGAAGTGGTTGCCTTGTTCTGACAGGACGTGCTGGTACATCCTGTCAGAACACAGCAACTGCACAAGATCGTGCAACTGCTGATAGTGGGAGCCGGCTGTAACTTCAACCGGAGTTCCCAGAGAGAAGACGGGGAGGGTTTCTTTCCTTCCCTGTCTTCTCGATCCCTGTGTATACAGTGCTCAATGAGTGCTTTATGCACAGCTATGAGTGCCGCCATGATGCAGCCGCCCTCTGATCCAGAGGTCTCGTGATCCACCGGTGTCAGTTTCTTATGAGAGCTGCTGGGTCCTACAGGACCCAGATCAGTGCTGTATACTGTGCATACAACGTGCAGGAGGTTGTATTCCTCCTGCAACTGGGGCTAAATGTACCAGCCCCAGCTGCAGGGGAAATCAGCCTCTAATAAAAAAAAGTGATAAGATGTCCCACAGGTCTCTTATGACCTTATGGGGACACGATCTGAAAAAAAAAAAAAAAAAAAAAAAAGTTTTAAAATTTTTTTAAATAAAATAATTAAAAAAATAACTAAAATAATATGCCAATAAAAGGCTATTATTAAAGGTTATAGCCCCACCCCGACAACACCATACAAAATAAAAATGACCATAATTGAGAGGAAAAACTATTTTAAAAAGTTTTTCAGTTGCACTTTGTGTTATTAAATAAAAAAATATAAAAAAAATGAAAACACATTTGAATATAAGAACAGTGTGCCCTATGTGTCCCCGAATGAGACGTATGAGAAAAATGTTACAGCCCTCTAAACTGCACATACAAAAAAAAAACCTAAAATGTGTCTGGTCCTGGACCACAAATTGGCCTGGTACTGAAGTGGTTAACTAAGAACTTAGAAAGGATATTCCACACATACCTTTTGTTTGTTAATCCTCTCAGCCATTTTTTAATTATCCTGCTTCTATTGATATGCTAATTAGCCAGCATGGAGCTCTGGAAGTTCATTGAGCACTGTGTGCTGCGTGTACTCAGGGGGAGGTGAGAGCAGGAAGGCTGCTGATGCTGCTGCTGCTGATGACTCATCAACCTCACTGCTCTCACCTCCCCCTGTGTACACACAGCAGACAGTGCTCACTGAACTTCCGGTGCTTGTTGCTGGCTAATTAGCATACCAATAAAAGTGGGCTCATTCAACGATGGCTGGGAGGATTAACAAACAAAAAGTATGTCTGGAATAGCCTTTCTAAAGGCTATGCAAATACATGCTTAGTTAAAAATGAGTTTCCCCCCCCTGATAGAATCCCTTTAAGGTAGGTTCACATGTAGTAGTAATAATGCAACAGAAGCTACATCATTATTATCCAACAAAACCACAAGTATTTACCCACAGCTTTTTTGTTCCTAAATGTTTCTAGAACTGTTTGTGTATAATCCTCACATGCTAACCATGACAGAATCCCATGGAAGTACATCAAGTTCCTTCTGTTTGCCTCTCTATATTATACTGTAATGTTTACTATGCAGTATGTTCTGTAATTGGCTGCAGAACATCTAGGCTAAAAATGGGATACATATCCTTGATCTGGTTCAAATGAAGCAAATAGTAATATGAATGTTTCATTGCCAGCTCCATTGTTTGCTTGTAGGAAAGATTCACATGCAGCAGCCATCAGATTTCTGTTTTCATTTCATTGCAAAAAAAGTCATTTTTCTTTCCCATGACTGGGGGCTACCATTATTAATGGTAGAAGAGTAATGGACACAGATGGAACCCCTCCATTATTCAATGTCCATTGCTCTCACCCATCACAGAATCTAAGCATGGACATTAAATGACAATTGCAGATGGAGCCCCCTCCATTGTTGTCCATTCCTACTGACTATAAAATAAACCACATGACATGTGAACCATACCCTAACAATGTCCTTTATTTGTCTGTACCAGTTGTTTTACATCATAGGTGAGTTACCTTTCCAATAAACCAGACACAGGTTATTCTGTACTTTTGTTTAGATGGTGGCTATAAAAGGCATGTCAGGTATAAAATGTCTCCGAAACCAATAATGGTGCTACGTAGAGGTTTGCATATCCATATAAAGATGGTTATCTCTGCATTGCTTCATCAGTTTGTGGCCACAAAGACATGGTTCTGCTCCCATTAAACTGCCTAACGCTGGGTTCACACCTGTGCCCTGGGCTCCGCTTTCAGTTTCCATATTCTGCCGACAGAAGACGGAAACCTGACAGATTGTGTCCGGCTGTGAGCGCCTGTGAGCGTTTTCTGCTCTCCACACAGTCCTGCATGTCCGACTTTGTGTCCGGTTAAAAAAAACTGGTTTCGCCGCAGAGAGCACAAAATGCTCACCAGCGCTCACGGCTGGAAACTTTCCAAACCCATTTATTTGAATGGGTTTGGAAAATGCATGCAGGTTTTCGTCTCCTGTCCAGTTTTGGGCAGGAAACGGAAACCTGCATAACGGAGACCCGGGGTGCAAATGTGAACGAGCCCTGACATGGCACAATTATTGGTTTGGGAGGCATTTTGGATTTGATAGACTCCCTTTAAAAGGTTTTCTGAGTCCATACAGTTATGGTCTAACCCCAGAGAGCCAATCTTATAGCAGGACAAAGCGGCCTCTGCAAAGACAACATCTACAATGTGCATTTAACATATGCCCCAGCACATGCGTTACACGGACCGGCCGGAGCCAATAGATTGCTGTTGGTTTGGTTTGGCCTTTTTTTTATTAACTTGATGGCGCATCAGACCTCACTATTGACTACAGAGGAATCCAATAAAAAGCTTGGATCTCTATCGTTGATGACAGGGTCGGCATACCGGTTAAGTGCCGGGGCCCCAGGATCCTGAAGGGGCCCACTCGGCTACCGGGTGCTGACTCTTAGACTTTGCTTCTTATTTTGAACCATGCAGACAGTTTTAATATAGGTGTGGAGACGAAATACATTTATCTTGGGAGCACCTTGTTGTATACCTGGTAACCAACATTACCTACTAGTTGTGGCCACAAACAGCACTAGTTTTTATATAAGGACAGGCAGAGGACGATATTGTCTCTGTGTCACCCGTATTACCAGTATTTACCTTGGATAGGATAATAATTTAATTGTGCTATTCAGGCTAGTTTTGCTACACACACTGAGTTTTTGATCTAGGCAGGGTCTGTAAATTGAGTATAGTTGTGCAGACATAGATCCTGTGGGCCATTCAATATACGGAGTGATCACAGACTGGGGAGTTATCATACCCTGTCTGTGTTATTGCATTATATATGGGTAATTGCCTGTTGTGGGTGGGGTCGTTTTTAGCTTCATTGGCATATTAATAAAAGTTATATTTTAATGTATTTATCGGTCTGATATCCATAGTCAATCAGCCATACCTCCCAACTTTTGAAGAACCGAAAGAGGGTCAAAATGTGCGGTGCGCGTAGTGCGCCACAGCAAATTTAGCCCTGCCCACTTTTGTGTTGACTCCGCCCATTCTCATTAATTTTTCATGTGCCCAAACACAGTATAATCCTCCTACAGTCACCTGTAAATTATATGTCCCCCCTCTATCTCTCCCCCAGTTACATATACACCCTTCATCTGCCCCCAGTTTCATGTCCCCCCTCCATCTCTGCCCCCAGATTCATGTCCCCATCTCTGCCCCAGTTTCATGTCCCTCCATCTCTGCCCCCAGATTCATGTCCCCCATCTCTGCCCCCAGATTCTTGTCCCCCATCTCTGCCCACAGATTCATGTCCCCCCTCCATCTCTGTCCCCAGATGTCCCCTCCATCTCTGCCCCCATTTTCATGTCCCCACATCTCTGCCCCCAGGTTCATGTCCCCCCATCTCTGCCCACAGATTCATTTCCCTCATCTCTGCCCCCAGATTCATGTCTCCCCATCTCTGCCCCCAGATTCATGTCCCCACATCTCTGCCCCCAGATTCATGTCCCTCAATCTCTGCCCCCAGATTCATGTCCCCTCCATCTCTGCCCCCAGATTCATGTCCCCTCCATCTCTGCCCCCAGATTCATGTCCCCCCATCTCTGCCCCCAGATTCATGTCCTCCCATCTCTGCCCCCAGATTCATGTCCCCCATCTCTTCCCCCAGATTCATGTCCTCTCCATCTCTGCCCCCAGATTCATGTCTACACATCTCTGCCCCCAGATTCATGTCCCCTCCATCTCTGCCCCCAGATTCCTGTCCCTCCATCTCTGCCCCCAGATTCATGTCCCCTCCATCTCTGCCCCCAGATTCATGTCTCCATCATCATCGTCATCATCATCATCGTCGTCATCACATCATCGTCGTCATGACGTCATCACATCGCGTCTACACAGCCAGTAGCCGGCGTGCAGCGGCGAAGCAAGGAGCTGAACTGTGACAGCTCCTTGCTTTAGCCGCGTATGTGTTCAACTCAGATCTGCGTACTCTGGACGCAGATCTGAGTTGAAATCGGGACATACCTCCCTCCAACCGGGACCGCGGGACACGTCACTGGAATCGTGAATGTCCTGCGGAAATCGGGACGGTTGGGAGGTATGAATCAGCCACTCTGTGAAGTTTAATCATCAACATCATTTTATACACCCAGTGCTTCTCAGTGCCTACTGCTGCTGCTGCACCCTCTCCCCTATGTCATCTCCCCAGGTAGGTGCCCCTTCCCCTTTAAGGACCGGTTCACATCTGTGTTCAGTATTCTGTTCAGGGAGTCCACTTGGGGACCCCCTGAATGGAAACCTATACACATTAAAAAAACAGTTAGCTAAGAAACCACAGGGACCCCATAAACTATAATGGTGTCCATGTGGTCTCTGCACGAATCACATAGAGAGAAAAGTACTGCAAGAAGTACTGTTTTGTGCAGAAACTGAGCGGAAACCACACGGACCACAAGTGGACTCCCCGAACAGAATACTGAACGCAGATGTGAAGCGGGCCTAAGTTCCCCATGTAATCTCCCTCCCCATCACCATCTTCAGAGACCTCTGATTGTGCACCTCCAGCCCTTTCTCAGTTCCCCATGTAAAAGTGCCCCCATGACCTCAGAGACCTTCTGACAGTAATGACCACCTGTCCCTTCCCCTCTCTGCTACCCAGAGTCTTATTCTGGATACTTACACTAGGTTCACAGCTGCGTTCAGGTTTCCATTTGGGGGATCTGCTTGGGGACCCCCTTAAACGGAAACCTAATCCATTTAAAAAAGCGGTTACCTGTGGAAACCCACAGACCCCATACACTATAATGTGGTCCGCTGGGTTTCCACCTGGTTTTCACCGGATACTGTGGATAGGTCAGTATGAAAAATCATTATGTTCACATTACTATTATTTAATGTCTATTGCTCTTTTCTATCATAGGATGACAGCAACGGACATTAACAACTGGTGCAGGCGGAGCCCCTCCATATAGTGTCCTCTACAATCACCCCTTTATAAAAAAAAAACATAACAAAAACTTTCTTCTGTCAGGATTCATGAAGGGCTTTTTCTTCTGTTACAAAAGTAAAGAAACATGACAGAAGAAAGGACAGAAGAAAGCTTCCGTCATGTTTATTAGAGTGAATGCTGAGAGCGATTTCTGAAGGAGTAGGGCTGTAGATAAATAGAGGAGTCAGGATCAACTGTGTTTTTTTTTTTTTTTTTTTCTAAATAGTCGGGGTCCGGGCCCACCACAGTGTCATCACCATCTTTTACTTTTAACTAGATCAGTGTCTGCAGGGGTTATTAGGGAGCATTAGGGACACAAGGGGGAAGTTATTTATATTGGGGACATAATCTATATTAGGAGATATTATGATTATGAACATAAGGGGGGGTGGTCATTTATATATGGGGTCATTAGGGGTGCAGAATTTATGTCAGGAGGAATAAGGGACATAATATGAAATTTAATTAAGGTGACACTTGGGCTTTATTAAGACTAAGGCCCCACGTAGCAGGCTGCAACAAAATAGCGTTGTAGGAAATACAGCTGCAATAGTGCATTGTGGTTTTTCCCACAGTGCTTTTCATGGAAGGTTCGCAAAGCTTTCCTCTGTGGACTTTCTGCTTCCATTATAGGGAAACCACCAGTGTTTTTGTAGGTATATTAACATGCTGTGATTTCCAAAACCGCAACACTTGCTCCAAAAGGGGCCCACTGAGCCTTGTCGCCCAGGGGCCCACAAGAATCTGGAGCCGGCGCTGGTTGATGAATTCGATCCATCACAGTCATCCATTTAATATAGGTGCTTTCTCTAAGCATACAGTGAACAGATATTGCCAACACATTGCACATTGCAGCTCAGTCCTGTTCACTTGAATGGGTTGACCTGCAGTTCCTAAGAAATCCGCAGTCAGGTTCCTGGATAAACAACGTTGGAGGTCATGGGGCTTCATTGAACGCTGTATCCCCTTTGTCCAAAAAATCAGCACTGCAAATTGTCTGAAAAGTTCATGGTTCTGAAAAATATTCTAGTATACTCCTATCTTCATTGCAATAACGTTGCCAAGAAAACAAAAACATTGTGGTAAACTAAATATATAGGAGGAGTATGACTTTGGCAAGTGAAGCTTTCCATTCTCTTGTCATTGAGTGTGTATGCGGAGATGGAAGTGGAACATTTTGTGACTGTGGTCATAATTATAGGGTAATTTGTGACCATGCTAAATACTATTTTATTTCTATGGTCAAATAAAAAAAAAAATCCCCAACAAAACCTAAGACCTATAAGCTACCTTTAATATGAAGTTAAAGGAAACTCTGGCAAAATTCTGAATTTTTGCCATGATAGATAAATAATGCTAAATATAGAAAATTATTATAATTATGGAATTCCGTAGAGTTCTGGTTGTTTCTTGTACTACATTAGTGATGAGTTGGCCAATACCTTACTGACCCAGAAAACTAAGCGCAGTGACTCCTCATATACAGGGCAATGGAGTTGAGCCCCATTTGGAATTTTGGAGTCAGAATTGGGAAAAAGTTGCCAACCCTACGTCTATCTTCACAATGAAAACACAAAAACTGTGCTGAAAAACTAGGCTTATACTCGAGTATATATGGTAATTGTCCATATAAGTATATACTGTAGAAGCTCTGATGAACATTGGCTGATCCTTTTTTCTTGCTCTCCATCAGCCTACACTAAACACCAAAGATGGAAGTCTAAAGCTGACCGAGGAATGGCAGGTCTGAGAGTTTCAATCCTTAGTACTACAGTATGCACAGGCAATAACGGTTGATAATTTTGTATGAATAATCTTATCATTATCCACTATCAATCCCCATCCTTAAAGGGATTCTACCATTAAAAAACTTTTTTTTCTAGATAACACGTCGGAATAGCCTTTAGAAAGGCTATTCGTCACCTACCATTGGAAGTGATCTCCGCCGCACCGTTCGTTCGAAATACCGGTTTGTACCGGTATGCTAATTAGTTCTCTCGCAGCGATGGGGGCGTCCCTCAGCACAGGAGATGCGATGGGGGCGTCCCCATTGCTGCTCGAAAACCGACTCCAGCGCCGCCTCTATCTTCTTCCGCATCCTCCTCCTCCTTCTTCGGCTTGACGTCAGACGCCTGCGCAGTACGCTCTGTTCGGCGAACTTGCGGTGTCAGCACTATGGCCACGGGCATGCGCAGTACGTTCGGCGAAGTTCGCCGAACAGAGCGTACTGTGCAGGCGTCCGACGTCAAGCCGAAGAAGGAAGGGGAGGATGCAGAAGAAGATAGAGGCAGCGCTAGAGGCGGTTTTCGAGCAGCAATGGGGACGGCCCCTTCGCATCTCCTGTGCTGAGGGACGCCCCCATCGCTGCGAGAGAACTAATTAGCATACCCGTACAAACCGGTATTTCGAATGAACGGCGCGGCGGAGAGCACTTCCAAAGGTAGGAGACGAATAGCCTTTCTAAAGGCTATTCCGACATGTTACCTAGAAAAAATAGAGTTTTAATGGTAGAATCCCTTTAACGAGACGTGAACCGTGATACAATACAGATAAGAATAGGACATGGCCAATGGTCATGTGAATATCCCCATTCACGAACAGCTATGCGACGGCCCTTAACGTCACACGGCCAATTTTCACTGTCATGTGAATGTAGACTTAGTCCTTGGAGGATCAATAAGTGGTTTGGGGCAGTAAGGGTATGTGCAACTAAAAATCCTTTCCATACATCTGGGTGGGATTGGTTGTCACCATGTGCACAGATTTTTATGAACCTCATGTTGACAAAATAAACAGTCATCGTCATTTTAAACATGTGTGAACATACCCCAAGGTGGAGGTATTATCAGGTTCATTGTGTTGTAGTGTTATAAAGAAACTTGTACATTTAGTCCTTTATCTGTCATTTAAAGTTTAACTATTTTATGTGTTGCGATGTTTTGTTGCAAAGCTTAGGTGACAAAGGTAACACAGTGTGAAAAGTGCACTATATTCTGGAATTGACAGGTGTGTTAATGTATAGTACACAATGTCTTACATATATAGTCATGAGATAATGATTAAGCTTTACATTGTATTGGCCTCATAAATTGTACAAGATAACCTAGAGATAAGAGAAATGGTCATGGGACATTGTGTACAAATATCCAGTGTAAAAATCTGCTAAAGCCGTAGGAATGCTAAATAATTCACATCTTATATTAATGGTTACCGCAATCTTTTATATGTTCCTGTAATATTAAAGCTTTTAGTAGTATATAAAACAAAGTAGCGCAGTGCAATTCACAGCACAGCATGCACAAAGCATTAGGAACCTGACCGTGATGGAAAGAGCTTTAGTCTGCAGACTACATGAACAATGCTTAAAGTGTACTTGTAATACTGGCGAGTCGAGGTTTTCAATTACAGCAATACAATGGACACTTCAGTTGCACCGAAAACAAGTATTTTACTGACAGCAGGTTTATATCTACAATAATACACCAATCTGTTCAACATATAGGAAACTCAAGTGTCTTGATGATAAAGGGTAATATCCAAGGGATATAAGCAGTGTGCTTGTATATATGGGCAACAATAGTCTGCTGTTGGTGTATAACTACGCACTGTAGACAAGTCCGGTATCTTTACTAGCTACCGCTTTACTAGCAGCTGAAAGAAGGACTAGTGCATCCTTCTTGCAGACCGGAGTTGTCTGGGACAGTCAGTACTCACTAATTTGCAGTAGTTCATTCTCCATAAAAATGTGTCACTGAAGGGACTGGGATGACCGGCCAGCACCAACTGCATGGCAACTGGAAGGGACCTCCAACAAGAGTATGTATCACATTACATGTGGCAGTGAGAACATTTTTGCAAGGCCGTGCCCACTTTCTGAAATACCATACCCCCTTTTTGATGTTGTCTCATCCCTTTTTTTTGTGATGTGGACCTAAAATTTACCTGTCATTCCAAAATTAGGTGCCAGAAAATAGGTACCCTTGTAGAGTAAGGACCAGAGAAGAAACAATACACAAGTCAGGATCAAAAACCAGGAGAGTATGAAAACAGAAGAACAAGGGAAGTCCAGGCCACAGTCAAGTCCAGGAGGTTACAGATGAAGTCAAACCAGCAAGGGGATGATAACCAGAAGAGCCAAAATGAGTAAACCAGGAGATAAGTAGACAACATGGAAAGGTACGGGGAAGGAGTTTTGAGAACATAGAGCCTAGAATACTAACACAATCACAGACACATGAGTAAGGAAAGTGTCAGGTAAAAATATCCTGTCTTAGCTCTTCACTGGATGATGAAGTACTGTCCTATTTCGCTCTGCATCTGAAACCACTTCCAAGACAAAGTTTGACTGTTGGACATAGCAACTTGAAAGCGATGACAATAAGGAAAGTGCAGATGCCATACAGAATCTCCCCCAGCAACTCTGCACAAAAAAGAATGATGACTGCTGGCTGGAGAACTAGTAGCATAGATACTTAGATTCCTGACACTCTCTTTCCACAAATATTTCAGGAGAGCTGACCAGTGCTTTTGTTGCAGAAATTTTTGCAACTGAAAATCAGTTACATTCATCTGAATGGGGTTGTTTTGACAGCAGGCACAAAGATTTTTGCAAATTCCACTCAGATCATTGGGACAGTCAGGGGCATATTAAAGGTATTATGGGCCCCATTCTTCAGGCCAAAGATCCTTATGACAAAATAATTTCCTATAGCAATCATCCTCTGAGTATAATGTCCCATAGTGGCCTCTCCACACAGTATAATGTCCCATAGTGGTCCCTTCACTCTTTATAATGTCCCACAGTGACCCCTTGTTAGGACTGTGCGGCAACTGCGGCCGAGGGGTCGGGTCGCTGCCCGTCCCTCTGCGGTAGCGTATTGCCGCCTGTCACTCCCTCCTCGTGATGGCAGTCAGGTTTAGCAAGGGTTAAACCCTCTTGCAGCCGGAGGGTGTGGTCAGGCTGTGACTGACAGTCGTATCGACCAACCACCTCCGTCTTGGGCAGCTGGCTTGGCCGAAAGTGGACCGCCCTTTCCCTTTATAAAGAGGGAGGTTCCTCAGCCCGCTGCCCTAATGTCAATTTACAAATGCACTGCGTGTGCTCAGGATAGCTAGATAGCTAAGAAATTCTGTTAGGCAGAAATTGTAGTTTAGGGTAGAACTCTACTTCCTAAAAAAGGAAAGAAAACTTTAGTTGTTAGCTGCTAGGTGTGCCTCAGGAAGCCACTGTGTGCACACTAGCTTATTGTGGACAGTCTAGCACCAAAGTGCTGTCTAGACTGAGTCCTTGTGCGGCTGCTCTGACCTGCACAGGCCGCTGTGATAGTACAGAGCGAACTAGGGTGTGTAGAGGGCTGGCAGTGGCGTCTAACTGTCAGACCCTGTTCACACCAGTGCGCTTCTGTGGTCCAGAGCCCAGCGGGCTCCTTTGGGTTTCCTTTGTTTGTTTTTTTTAATAAACCCAGCAAACCATAACAGTACATTAGGGCCAGAGCCCCGCCGCATAATGGATTCCCATGCTCATTTGGCGAATCTGGTGAGCAGCCTGAATACTCGCCTGGCCACAGTGGAGCGTCTGCTGCAGCAGTCTCCATCTGCAGCCTCCACTGACATTTCCACACTGTCACAAACTTTAGTTCAGGCTATGGCTCAACTAGTGTGTAATCTGCCGACTCCTGCGGCGTTACCGTGTCCTCTCTTACCGCCGGAACGGTATGCAGGTGATCCGAGCGGTTGTAGGGGATTTTTTCACCAGTGCACCACATATATTGAGGCATGTCCCAGCCTCTTCCCTCAAGAGAAAGCTAAGGTGGCCTTTGTAGTGTCGCTGCTTACCGGAAGAGCTTTGGCCTGGGTCACCCCCTTGAAGGAACGGGGCGCGGCAGAGTTGGCTACGCTAACCTCTCTGCTTGAAGCGCTTCGTTTGGTGTTTCATGGCCCAGTGCCCCAGTCCATCTATGCATCTCAGCTCTTGCGGTTGCGACAAGGCCAGAACTCGGTCGCTAATTTTGCCATCGAGTTTCGAACCTTAGGTTCTGAACTGGATTGGCCAGACAAAGTTTTACTGGCTATTTTTCGGGAAGGTTTGTCCTCACACATAAAGGACGAATTAGCAGGCAGGGAACCGTCTGCCTCTCTCGCCTCCCTTATCAACACGGCAACACGTGTTGATATACAATTATCTGATAGAAGAGTGGAACGGGAGGTTGAATATAACCTAGGGCCACAAGGGGGGTCTTTAAGCCCGTTGTTGCCCTGCCAGTTGAAGGGTCCACGGAATCCATGGACACCTCTCAAGTTTCCCCTTCTGGTGGCAGCAGAAGAAGGAAAGCTAAGGGGGTGGTCTGTTTCCGTTGTAACCAACCAGGGCACATTGCCCCTCAATGCTCTAAACCATCGGGAAACGAGTCCGTCCAGTACCTATCAAGGGGGGGTTACTGGGCACGCTAAAGCCCCTTACTCGTATCCGGTTCCCAGTAGCCTTTAGGCTTGAGAACGGGTGGGTCAATACTAGGGCATTTGTCGATTCTGGGGCCATGGGGAACTTTATTTCAGAAAAATTTGCCCAGGAACATGCCATTCCTATGAGGGCGCTTGAGACCCCCATTGACATAACGGTGGTCGACGGGTCACAAATCCACTCACGTATCCGTTTTGAGACTCCGCCTATATTTCTACAAAGCGGAGCACTACATACCGAGCAGCTCTCCTTTCACATTATGGAGGGTTTAGCTGATGCGGTATTGTTAGGTCTCCCCTGGCTTCGCTGGCACTCTCCAGTTATAGACTGGAGGCAGGGAGAGATCACTAGGTGGAGTCCGGAGTGCCAGGAGAGATGTATGATACCAGTACAGCCAGCCTTCTCTCCAGTGTTGCCTCCGGAACTGGAAGGCTTGCCCCCTCAATATGCGGGGTTTGCAGACGTTTTTTCTAAAAAAGCAGCTGAAACTCTGCCGGAACACAGGTCTTATGACTGTGCCATAGATCTGTTGCCAGGGGCTACGCCACCTCGGGGCAGGGTTTACCCTCTCTCCCTTCCCGAGACTCAGGCGATGTCTGATTATATTAAGGAGAATCTTGAAAGGGGATTCATACGGAAATCCTCATCTCCCGCAGGTGCGGGCTTCTTCTTTGTGGAGAAGCCCGTGCATAGATTACCGTAGTCTAAATGCCATCACAGTGAAGAATAGGTACCCCCTGCCCCTCATCGCTGAACTATTTGATCGGTTCAAGGGGGCCACCATTTTCACCAAATTAGACCTACGGGGGACGTATAATCTGATACGTATACGCAAGGGAGATGAATGGAAGACTGCGTTCAACACCAGGGACGGTCATTACGAATACCTAGTCATGCCTTTGGGCCTGGCCAATGCCCCAGCAGTTTTCCAGTCATTTGTAAATGACCTCCTGCAGACCTCAGTGGTGGTATACTTGGATGATATTCTTATTTTTTCATCTAATATGACTGACCACCGGCGAACAGTGCGCATGGTCCTCTCGCGCCTGCGTGACAATCGGCTCTACTCAAAATTAGAAAAATGTTTGTTTGAGCAGGAGAGACTGCCATTTCTGGGGTACATTGTGTCAGGCGAAGGCCTCCAAATGGATCCTCAGAAGCATGAGGCAATCCTCAAATGGCCGAAGCCTCAAACTCTAAAGGCAGTTCAGAGGTTCTTGGGGTTTGCCAACTATTACAGACAATTCATTCCACACTTCTCCACACTAGTAGCCCCCCTTTCGGCTCTCACCAAAAAGGGAGCTAACCCTAATAATTGGACTCCCGCAGTAGAACAGGCGTTCTCCATGCTAAAGCAGCGATTTGTAGAAGCGCCCGTTTTACACCGACCAGACGTGTCTAGACCTTTCTGTCTGGAGGTGGATGCGTCTTCCGTGGGAGCGGGGGCTATGCTGTTCCAGAGGAACAGCGTTGGGAAAAAGGTCACATGTGCCTTCTTTTCCAGACGCTTTTCCTCAGCAGAGAGGAATTATTCCATTGGTGACCGTGAACTCCTAGCAATAAAATTGGCGTTGGAGGAGTGGCGCCATCTTCTGGAGGGGGCTGCGCATCCTGTGCACATTTTCACGGATCACAAAAACCTGACCTATATTCAGTCTGCACAGAGACTGAATGCTCGCCAGGCGCAATGGGCACTTTTCTTTTCTCGCTTTAATTTTGTGTTACATTATATACCTGGGGAGAAAAATTTGCGGGCAGATGCTCTGTCCTGCTCCTTTGTCAAACCGGATGAGGAGGAATCTGAGGCTAGACTAATCATTCCCTCTGAAAAACAACTGGTGGTCAACCCAGTGAATCTAACTCGGGTCCCACCTGGGAAGACTCTGGTCCCTCTCTCACAGCGACAAGAAGTGTTGTCGTGGGGACATGCGTCCCGTGTCGGAGGACACTTTGGTCTCCGGCGCACCAGGGAGTTGATCTCCCGGCACTACTATTGGCCCTCTCTTTCTAAGGATGTGCAGGTCTTTGTGTGAGCTTGTGACATTTGCGCTCGCAACAAGCCCTCACGCCAGCATCCAGCTGGCCTACTGCACCCTCTCCCTATACCAGAATCACCTTGGCAAATCGTGGGTATGGATTTTGTCACAGACCTGCCAACGTCATCAGGCAGGAAGGTAATTTGGGTGGTGACTGATCATTTTACCAAAATAACTATCTTAGTGGCGCTACCAGGGCTGCCTTCTGCCAGGGAATTGGCACGTCTTTTTATTAGGCATGTCTTCCGGATTCACGGTATGCCAGAAAAGATAGTCTCTGATCGAGGGTCGCAGTTCACGGCACATTTTTGGAGGGCACTGTGCCAGTTGATGCGCGTGGAGTTATGCCTGTCGTCGTCCTACCATCCCCAGTCTAATGGTCTAGTGGAGAGGATGAACCAGACTATGGAGACCTACTTGCGCCACTTTGTCTCCTCCCGCCATGATGATTGGGTGGAGCTGTTGCCATGGGCAGAGTTTGCACTTAACAATGCGGTGGCTGACTCCACGGAGAAAACGCCATTCTTTATGCTGTATGGTCGTCATCCGCGCATCCCTCTGCCCATCCGGGTGATCTCTGACGTGCCGGCTGTGGCCGATTGGGCCGCGCGCGCCAGAGAGGTGTGGGATCAAGCGCAGGCCTCCATGAGTCGGGGGATTGTGTCTGGCTCTCTTCCCGCCATCTCCGTCTCTGGGTTCCTTCACTGCGGTTTGCTCCGCGGTTTGTGGGTCCATTTAAAGTCCTGTCCCAAGTAAATCAGGTGACATACAAACTGCAGCTACCCAGGTCTTGGCGAATCAACAACTCCTTCCATATCTCTCTCCTGAAACCTCTGGTCCTAACACAGTATTCTAGGCATCTTCCGGAGGAGTCTGAATCGCCTCAGGATGATTTTGAGGTCAAAGAGATAATGGATGCCAAGACTATTCGTGGTAGGCTGTTTTACCTGATTGACTGGGCAGGTTATGGTCCAGAGGACCGCACTTGGGAACCTACGGATCAGGTTCATGCTCCACGACTTGTGGCGCAATTTGAACGGAACCGGAGACGCATGGCGTCGATGCGCCGTGGAGGGGGGGGTAGTGTTAGGACTGTGCGGCAACTGTGGCCAAGGGGTCGGGTTGCTGCCCGTCCCTCTGCGGTAGCGTATTGCCGCCTGTCACTCCCTCCTCGTGACGGCAGTCAGGTTTAGCAAGGGTTAAACCCTCTTGCAGCCGGAGGGTGTGGTCAGGCTGTGACTGACAGTCGTATCGACCAACCACCTCCGTCTTGGGCAGCTGGCTTGGCCGAAAGTGGACCGCCCTTTCCCTTTATAAAGAGGGAGGTTCCTCAGCCCGCTGCCCTAATGTCAATTTACAAATGCACTGCGTGTGCTCAGGATAGCTAGATAGCTAAGAAATTCTGTTAGGCAGAAATTGTAGTTCAGGGTAGAACTCTACTTCCTAAAAAAGGAAAGAAAACTTTAGTTGTTAGCTGCTAGGTGTGCCTCAGGAAGCCACTGTGTGCACACTAGCTTATTGTGGACAGTCTAGCACCAAAGTGCTGTCTAGACTGAGTCCTTGTGCGGCTGCTCTGACCTGCACAGGCCGCTGTGATAGTACAGAGCGAACTAGGGTGTGTAGAGGGCTGGCAGTGGCGTCTAACTGTCAGATCTTGTTCACACCAGTGCGCTTCTGTGGTCCAGAGCCCAGCGGGCTCCTTTGGGTTTCCTTTGTTTGTTTTTTTTTTAATAAACCCAGCAAACCATAACAGTACATTAGGGCCAGAGCCCCGCCACATAATGGATTCCCATGCTCATTTGGCGAATCTGGTGAGCAGCCTGAATACTCGCCTGGCCACAGTGGAGCGTCTGCTGCAGCAGTCTCCATCTGCAGCCTCCACTGACATTTCCACACTGTCACAAACTTTAGTTCAGGCTATGGCTCAACTAGTGTATAATCTGCCGACTCCTGCGGCGTTGTTTTTTTTAATAAACCCAGCAAACCATAACACCCCTCCACATCGTACACTGTCTACCAATAAGTATTTGGACACCTGTGTTAGAATAGAAAAACAACATTTCTTCCTATCCAATAGTTGGTAGACCCCAGCAGATGCTTCCTTACGCATGGTATTGAGTGACACAATACTCCCGGATGCCTGGTGACACTCCTGGTGTATGTGAGCCATCGGTTGGGTGCGGTTTCTCTGGCCAGCACTTGTCGGTCTCTATCTCACAGTTTCGGGGGTCTGCCGATTGGGGACACATTCCGACAATCACCGTTCACCTTCCACTTTGTAATCACATAGGCCACTGTAAATTTTGGGTAATTCAGTTCGCTTGCTATGTCCCTTAAGGATTGACCATTTCTGTGGTAACCCCCAATTACGCCTTTCTCGAAATCGAACAACTCTGTACTTCGTGGCATCTTGCATGCGACTAATGCCAATGCACTAATGCCAATGCTGTTTCCTATTTAATGGCAGAAGGCGTGACGTACATCACGACCACAGATATTTTCATTTGCATGGGTGTCCAAATACTTATTGGTAGACAGTGTATAATGTGCCATAATAGTACATTTGTAGGGTTGACCGAACACGTTCTTAATACGAATATTCCAAAAATTTCAGTTTCAACCTAAGACAAAATTTTTACAGTCCGCCAATTACAAACTACTATTATTTTTCAGTCTCAAGTTTATAACAAGTGTAGGCCCAGAGGAGGTTAGCAAACATGAGTGTGTTTTGGGTTGAACTCCCAAGCTTCATCTCGCTAATATTTGCATGGTTAATCTGCTAGTTTAGGTAGGGACAAGCACGTCCAAAAAGGATTTGTGCATTATTACATCTGTGTGACCACTAACACCCAATCACAGGACCTTAGTGCTTCATAACCCCATTCTGAAGGCCGTAAGAAGTCCAATGAGGATGTGCCGGAGCCTAGGGGAGGTGAATAACTCTGTTATTTAATGTGTTCCCATATTCCCAGGACCTCCACTTATTATACTTATACTCTGGGGTCTGAAGACACCAAAACTGCTGAGTGAACTTCATGAGGTTTGCCCAACATATACTCACCTCCAGTAGACTGCCATGTCCCATCACAGCAAGTGCTGATACAGTTGATTACAAGAATTATAATGGGGCAAATGTGGAGTTGCCACTGGACCTCTTACGGCCTTGAATCCTGGGCAACCACACATTTCACACATAGTATAATTCAACCCTGGGGACAGTCATGGAAATTTCTGTGACAAAATCAGATGTATGATTCTACCCTTCCAACAATGAATTTTAAGCCTTTCCACGCTGGGGGCATTCACACGGAGTAACGCCGGGCATGTATCATAGCCGTACACGCCGGTGTTACAGCAGACTGCCGAACACTTCCCATTCACTTCAATGGGAGCGCTCGTAAACGCTGCTGTTACGAGCGCTCCCATTGAAGTGAATGGGAAGTGTTCGGCAGTCTGCCGTAACGCCGGTGTGTACGGCTGTGATACACACCCGGCGTTACTCCGTGTGAATGCCCTCTAAGGTCAAAAGATGAAATTTAATGTATAAGGAGTTTATATGTTATTACGGCTTTCCCCTCCCCATGAAAGTTCAGCATTAGTAAGTTTTGGCTGTGATATTTTTTTTAAATTTTTGTATTCAATCTCTTCAAAGGCCATAACTTTTTTCCATTTACATAACTGTATGAGAGTTCATTTTTGATGGATGAGTTGTATTTTTATATGCCCCCATTTTCTATATGGCACGATATTGAAAAATCTTTAAAACTTTTTGGAGTAATGTATAGGACAATAACAGCAGTTGCACATATTTTAGTGTTTTTGGGGTTCGTTTTTTATGGGATTCACTTTGTTAACTTTATGTTTCAGATCAACACAATTGAGGCGATACAAATTTGTATAGTTTTAGCTATAAAGGCTGTAGTAACATGAAGCTACAAATTATCTTCTCTGCCTTGAAAACGATAATATCCTTACAGGTTGCCGGAAGAATGTTAGGCACCAGCAGCCGAACCCCTCTCAATGGATATCCCCTGCAAGTCGAAACAAGAGGGGGAAATATGGCCTAATGTAGATATTGTACACATACCCAAACATGGCTGTAAAGCCTTACTTACAAAGCAAAGAAATCATCTCACAGTCACCATACTTGCATTACAGTAAATACAGGTGTGCAAATAAGAGAAGGACAAAAGTGCGTGTATTCAAGAAATCCATGACTGTTCATTTAGCAAATATAACCCACTGAGAGCAACTTTGTGTAAGCGAAAAATGTGCAACCTAGAAATAGCATCAAAGCTACATAAGATTGGAAAAGAGAGGTAGAGCATGTAGAATAAAAGCAGGGTACTGTATAAGTGAGGGAAGTTAGTTTAGAGAAATAACATCAAGGTTTACATAGTTTAGTAGTGATGGGACTTCAAGGTTATACTGCTTCTTGGCACTGGGGAATGCTGTTTTAGCTGAACAAGGAAGTGATTTTTGGAACAGAAAGTCACCAGTGTGTGATTCTGTACAGAGACATTATTCCTTAAGTCAAGGAAACGCTTTGGAACGGAGCCAAAAGTGTTGATGAGATGTGAAAAAGTCAAGCTAAATTTCAGGGAACAGGCTGGTAAGTCAGCACCTTTTCATCAGGCAGGTGACATAACATTTCCAAAACGTAGGCCTAATTTTTTCCCAGTGATCTGTACTTGGCTATATGAATTGGTTAAAAAAAAAATTAAAAAAAATTGGTGTTCGAATACCATATGTGATTATTTTTTAATTTGCTTCCACATTATCTTTGGTTCAAAAATGGGGCACAAAAGTTTCTTTTAATTTTAAGCTATTGGGGTAAAGAAGCTTATTTTTTTTTTTATTTTGCAATGTCTTATTAAAACAAACATAACTTTATCTGCCAACATGTCTATATAAGGGCTTGGTTTTTGCAGGATGAGTTATAGTTGTGTAGTTTTTTTTTTTTTACGGCACCATTAATAGGTTACATTCCGGTATTTTTATTTCACTTTTACACACACACACACACACACACACACACACACACACACACACACACACACACATATATATATATATATATATATATATATATATATATATATGGAAAAAACAGCAATTATGTCAATTCTGCCATTGATTTATTTGTTTACACCTTGGTTGACCGTCACAGCCGGTCTCCTGCTTTAATTTCAAGGATCAGCTTCTTGCGCCTGTGGTGCGATCATCATTATGTATTGTCATAGTACCTTTATGGGTTAAAGGCTTGTTTCATCAGACGTGCTCTTTTGTGGTCTATGAAGGCATAATGAAGTTAGTCAGTGAGGTGGTCTCTTGCTATATATCATCTTCTAAGAAAAGAATATAGACGTTTAAAGTGAAGTATGAGTAACCTCTTCACCCGTGAATCTGACCCAATCATTTCTTGAAGTAGATACCATGTAATACTAAATTTCGTCTAGAGAGGGCACAATTCCAATTTTAAGAACAACTAATTGCTGGAGGTTTCAGAAGATGGACTCACCTGTTTTATTTTGAGAAGAAGTTGTCTAGGTTATTACAGCATACTTATTACAGTATATACAATATTACATGCAGTGTACACCTCCAGGCTGTGTAAGGGCTATTTGACCAAGAAAGAGAGTGATGGAGGGCTATGCCAGGTGACCTGGCCTCCACAGTCACCAGACCTGAACCCAATCGAGATGGTTTGTGGTGAGCTAGACCGCAGAGTGAAGGCAAATGGGCCAACAAGTGCTAAGCATCTCTGGGAACTCCTTCAAGACTGTTGGAAGACCATTTCCGGTGACTACCTCTTGAAGCTCATCAAGAGAATGCCAAGAGTGTGCAAAGCAGGAATCAAAGCAAAAGGTGGCCACTTTGAAGAACCTAGAATATAAGACATATTTTCAGTTGTCCACTTTTTGTTAAGTATATAATTCCACATGTGTTAATTCATAGTTTTGATGTCTTCAGTGTGAATCTACAATTTTCATAGTCATGAAAATACAGAAAACTCTTTGAATAAGAAGGTGTGTCCAAACTTTTGGTCTGTACTGTATATATATATATATATATATATATATATATATATATATAGATAGTGTTGGCCAAAAGTATTGGCACCCTTGCAATTCTGTCAGATAATACTCATGTTCTTCCAGAAAATGATTGCAATCACAAATTCTTTGGTATTATTATCTTCATTTCATTT
Organism: Leptodactylus fuscus; assembly: GCF_031893055.1. Classification (NCBI taxonomy): domain Eukaryota; kingdom Metazoa; phylum Chordata; class Amphibia; order Anura; family Leptodactylidae; genus Leptodactylus; species Leptodactylus fuscus. The sequence continues at coordinate 48,907,860 of NC_134265.1, forward strand.
GTCTTTAATGGAAAACCACAAAAAGAATTGTCAAAAAGCCAAATTGGATATAATTCCGCAGCAAACATAAAAAAGGGGGTGGACAAAAGTATTGGCACTGTTTGAAAAATCATGTGTTTCTTCTCTAATTTGTGTAATTAACAGCACCTGTTACCTGAGGCACCTAACAGGTGGTGTCAATAACTAAATCACACTTGCAGCCAGTTGAAATGGATTAAAGTTGACTCAACCACTGTCCTGTGTCCTTGTGTGTACCACATTGAGCATGGAGAAAAGAAAGAAGAACAAAGAACTGTCTGAGGACTTGAGAAGCAAAATTGTAAGGAAGCATGAGCAATCTCAAGGCTACAAGTCCATCTCCAAAGACCTGAATGTTCCTGTGTCTACCGTGCGCAGTGTCATCAAGAAGTTTAAAGCCCATGGCACTGTGGCTAACCTCCCTAGATGTGGACGGAAAACAAAATTTGACGAGGAATTTCAACGCAAGATTGTGCGGATGGTGGATAAAGAACCTCGACTAACATCCAAACAAGTTCAAGCTGCCCTGCAGTCCAAGGGTACAACAGTGTCACCCCGTACTATCCGCCGGTGTCTGAATGACTGGGACTGTATGGTAGGAGACCCAGGAAGACCCCACTTCTTACCCAGAGACATAAAAAAGCCAGGCTGGAGTTTGCCAAAACTTACCTGAGAAAGCCAAAAACGTTTTGGAAGAATGTTCTCTGGTCAGATGAGACAAAAGTAGAGCTTTTTGGGAAAAGGCATCAACATAGAGTTTACAGGAAAAAAAAAAAAGAGGCCTTCAAAGAAAAGAACACTGTCCCTACAGTCAAACATGGCGGAGGTTCCCTGATGTTTTGGGGTTGCTTTGCTGCCTCTGGCACTGGACTGCTTGACTGTGTGCATGGCATTATGAAGTCTGAAGACTACCAACAAATTTTGCAGCATAATGTAGGGCTCAGTGTGAGAAAGCTGGGTCTCCCTCAGAGGTCATGGGTCTTCCAGCAGGACAATGACCCAAAACACACTTCAAAAAGCACTAGAAAATGGTTTGAGAGAAAGCACTGGAGACTTGTAAAGTGGCCAGCAATGAGTCCAGACCTGAATCCCATAGAACACCTGTGGGGGAGAGATCTCTTGATGGCAGTTTGGAGAAGGCCCCCTTCACATCTCAGGAACCTGGAACAGTTTGCCAAAGAAAAATGGTCTAAAATTCCAGCCGAGCATTGTAAGAAACTCATTGATGGTTACCAGAAGCGGTTGTTCACAGTTATTTTGTCTAAAGGTTGTGCTACCAAGTATTAGGCTGAGGGTGCCAATAGTTTTGTCCGGCCCATTTTTGGAGTTTTGTGTAAAATGATCAATGATTTGACTTTTTTTTCATTCTCTTTTGTGTTTTTCATTGCAAGCAAAATAAATAAAGATATTAATACCAAAGAGTTTGTGCTTGCAATCATTTTCTGGAAGAACATGAGTATTATCTGACAGAATTGCAGGGGTGCCAATACTTTTGGCCAACACTGTATGTAAAAAATATGTAAATCTATTCTTCAGGATGTAATTAGGAGAACAGTGCCTCTGTATGCTGCCCTCTAGAGGCACACACTCTCCCTAATGTGTATGATTATCCCCTGACCCTAGTCTATAGTCTCTCACTCTGCCAAATCAGTATCCCTGCGTTATGCTGAGGAGGTCCAAAAGGCCAAAACAGCGCTGTCCATAGCTGGGAATCTGTTCCTTTTGGAATAGAAATACTAATTTGGCAATAAACCCCGCATCATGTCAGTAGGCTTACTAACTGAGTCATGCATGATGTTAAGGGGGCTGCCCTCTAGAAGGCAGCATACAGAGGCACTGTTCTCCTAATTACATCCTGGAGAATAGATTTGCATATTTTTTTACCCAGAATCGCTAGCGGAGCAGGAATGACTTGTAAGTCTCCGTACGCTTATGTAGGCACACACTCTCCCTAATGTATATGATTATCCCCTGACCATATATATATATATATATATATATATATATATATATATATATATATATATTCTACTTTTTTTAAGGTATGATTTCTTCTTCTTCCAAAATAAATCATTTTATATTTGTTCCAAGGGGCATCAAGTGCAACTGGCCCAAATCTATAATCTATTTCTAAAAATATGATATATATAATATATAAATAATTGTAAATATATATAGTTATGAAAAATTATCCTTTAATTTTTAAAAAATAAAAGCACAAAATAATTATATATTCCTTTACAAATTTTCTAAGCAGTGTAAAACCAGAAATATAATAGAAAAGCTAATATACCTCTCCCAGGTCCTCCATTACAGTAATAACTTCTCCTCTTTTGTTTACAGGTCCTGGCTGACGTCAGTAGAGAGATCCTCTTTGTGTCTGGTTAATCTCTGGAAGGAGAAGAGAGAAGTGCGGCGCTCCATCTTGTACATTGTATGGATTGTGTCAATACAGACAAACAGCTGATGATTTGCTCACCTGCTTAAAGGAATTGTCTGGCCTCAAATTGAATTTTCATACTGTTGACCTATCTACAGGTGTTGTTAAGAATGGGTAGCATGTGCAGCACTGCTCCTATTCGAGTAATGGGGGTGGAGCGGTAGATCTGTCCAAGGCACAACAGTGGTTCTGGTGAGCACACCTATAACTTGAATAGGAGCAGAGCTGCACGTGCTGCCCTTTTACCTGTGGATAGATCAACAGTATTAAAATTTGATTTGAGGTTATACAACCAGGGGCACACAGCTAATGAGATGAGGTGAGGCAGCTACCTCAGGCGGCACTTTGGAGGGGCGGCAAGTTTACCTTTTTTTTTTTTTTTACTTTTTTTTTTAAAACTAGCCCAAGACAGGCTGCTTTGAAAACAAAACTGAGCGGACCTTTTCTGGGTTAACTTAGACCTCTGTGTCTCAGCACAGGAGGCAATGATAAGATGTCATCACGCCTACTGCGCTGAGACACAGACATCTTACTTGCGGGTCAATGAAGAGGAGAAGGTGGTGGCTCCAGCTCCAGCAAGGGATCACAGATAGCTGAGGATACTTTTTTTTTTTTTTTAATAGGCCGCTACCTATTGGAGTATTCCCAGCAGGTATTGGCCTATTTCCCTACTTATCCTGCACAGGTCTGCCCCCACTTCCCCTTCTGCTATAGGATGCAGAAGAAGGGAGCAGAAGCGGTTGCCCTAACAACTACCGCTATTATTATACTTTGGGGGTCTTTTCAGACCCCCAAGTATAATAATCAGAGACTCAGGGGAGGTGAAGAAACATAAAAAACACTGTTACTCACCTCTCCTGGATTCGGCATTACTCCTAGCAGGCTTCGGGCCTTTATGTTAATGTCCCAGATGTCACGTGAATGGTCCACGTGATGTCTGGGACATTACCATAAAGGCATATATATACAGAGAAATGGAGTGTTAGATGCAAAATAGATCGAAAACAGAACATGTAAATAAACAGTAAAAAACATATATATCATTTCACAGGAAAGTTCTCTGGGTTTGTAGCTTCTTTGATCAGTGACGTGTTGTCTAGTGGTTGTAAAAGGCCATAAAACCCTGGGCCTGATTTAACCCCCTTTGGAGAGTGTTAAGGGTCACCATAAGTTTAAACTCCCATATGAGGCGATCTTTTCTGCTCTTGAAGTTTCCTCTTAGTACCAGGATCTTCATATCCTGGGTCATATTATGATTTTGATTACAGAAGTGTTTTGGCACCGGGAGGTCCATTCTCTGTTCTCTAATCGTATGTCTGTGTGAGTTCATCCTCATCCTCAGTGTCTGTCCTGTCTCACCCACATACAGGCCCTCAGGACACTTAGTACACAATATCAAATACACTACATTAGGTGTGCTGCAGGTGAAGTTACCTGGGATCTTGTAGTGTCGATCAGAGTTCGGGATCTTTATTTTGTCCGTAGTCAGTATGTGCGAGCAGGTCTTGCACCTCTTCTGTCCACATGGAAATGTTCCTTTGCTAGTTGAAGGTGACAGTGAGCTGCTAATAATCATATTCCTAAGGTTTGGTCTGTAGCACAGGAGAGGGGGATCTGGAAATATGGATTTTAGATGGTTGTCTTTTTGCAGTAGTGGATGTAATTTGTGTGTAATTCCTCTCAGCATCTCCAGGTGTGGGTTATATGTGACAACCAGGGGCACCCAATTGTTTTCCTGTTTGGTATTGTATTTTAATAACTCCGATCTTGGTATTCTCGTGGCCCTGTTAATTTGGTTTTCAACTGTTCTTGGCTGGTAACCCTGCCTCAAGAATGTGTTTTTGAGGCCCCCAATGTGCTTGTCTCTGTCCACCGGGTCTGAACATATGCGATGATATCTGATAGCTTGGCTGTATACAATGGAATTCTTTATGTGTTTCGGATGAAAGCTATCCCATCTTAGGTAGGTAGGGCGGTCAGTCGGCTTCCGATACAGTGATGTTTCAATTTTGTTGTCCTGTATCTTGATGACTGCGTCCAGGAAGTTTATTTCCGAGAAGGAGTTATTAAGCGTCAGGTTGATGGTGGGATGGAACTGGTTGAATTGTTCATGGAACGTTTTCAGCTGTTGTTCAGACCCAGTCCAAATGATTAGGATATCGTCAATGAAGCGATAGTAGGCCAGAGGCCTGGTGGTGCAGGTGGATAGGAAGTCACTCTCAAGCTTGGCCATGAAGAGATTAGTGTACTGTGGTGCCATTTTGCTCCCCATTGCGGTGCCAGTCTGCTGTAGGTAGATGCAGTCACCAAAAGAGAAGTAATTGTGGGTGAGGATGAATTTTGTGAGTTTCACCACAGCTTCAGCATTCATACCTTGTCTTTCCATAAAAAAACTGGCAGGCATTTACACCGTCCTGGTGTGGGATGTTGGAGTACAAGGATTCTACATTCATGGTGGCCAGGATGGTTTCATCTGGAAGGGAACCTATAGTAGATAGTTTATTTAATAGGTCTATAGTATCCTGAAGGTAGCTGGCTGTATACTTCACTAAAACTTTGAGGATGCCCTCCACCCATCCAGAGATCTGTTCAGTGAGAGTCCCAACACATGAAATAATAGGTCTCCCTGGGTTCCCAGGTTTGTGCAGTTTTGGAAACATGTAAAAAGTCCTGTCCTTGGGCTTGCTGGTATGAGGCCGCTTAGGTTTATTGCTCCTCTAAGTGCTGGCTGCCTGCATCAATGCAAGCAGTGCAATGCCAGGAGATGGATTGACGCACCCATTCACAGACTCCTGGCATGGCCTTCACCGCAACGAACGTAGCCTGGATGCGTTTAACAAGCTCTTCGCGGGTTAGCACAGGCGTTGCGTACACAACGGACTTGACATGTACCCACAAGAAGAAATCAAGTGAGGTAAAATCTGGTGAGCGAGGGGGCCACAGCACAGGTCCGCCGCGTCTGATCCACCGATTCGGCCTTCGGTTGTTGATGTGTTCACGACGATGCAGCCAAAATGAGGAGGTGCTCCATCCTGCTGGAGCCACATCCTTGCCCTCATGTTCAAAGGCTTATATAAAAAAAAGCCTGAAAGTGAATACGCTTATATTCACTGTGTTGGTCTACCTGCAGCGCCGCCACGGTGCATTTCCGGTCACGTTCATTAATAAAAAACGCTTCATATACCTATCCACCCTTTCATTTTGTGTACTTACTTTCCGGACACCCTGTATATTGTATTCACTGTAATGTTACCACTAGATCTACACCCACCCCTATATTCAGTCTGCAATTGTGCAGTGCAAGCATTATCGCTGTAGATTTGATATAAAAGTTTGGTTATGAATCTACCACTGCACAGACCATTGTCCAAATCAGGAACAGAATATGTCCATGTGCCAACTAGTCAGAAAAATAAAACATGTGTGGGTCTCCACTGGTGAGGATAGATGTAGATGTCCAAAACTAGATGTAGATGGATCAAACTAGAGCAGTTAAATCTTTTTTGGCATACTTTTCATTGTATGGTGACCTCTGCACAAATGGTATATGACTGGTGTCAGCAGTAACATGCCGGGGTCACTGTTGAACCCTTATAAAGCCAAGTCATTGGCCTAGTAACTGGAGCTAGTGGACCCCCAGTGGGTGACACTCCTGCAAAGTTACGATAATGTGATTTTTTTATCTTGCACGGTTTCGTGTTGCCCCTGCATGTTACAGTGTAACCTTGTCCTATTTCCACTATACCTCAAAAATCCAATCTTCTAAATATCATAGATTTGATAATGGTGACAAAGAACTAGAAATCGTACACATCTAAGAGCACCTATAATAAGATTTCCACTATCTACTAAGTAATGTGACTGTAATGTAGTTTGGATCACACAGTCAAATGATGGAAATCCTTGTCATATGGCTCCTTCAAGATCAGACAGTATTGTGGGAAAATGAATTGCATTACATGAATTGTATTACTATATTATGTAAAATCACCCAGTCCTTTACTTGCAATCATGAATAGCTGGAGCTTGTATATTGCTCCCATAAAAGGGAACCTGTCACATGAAAAATGCAGTCTAATCTGCAGATAGCAAGGTACAGAGGTGGAGGAGCTGAGCAGACTGATGTATAGGGTTGTCGGAACAAAATCAGTACGTCCTGCCATTTATTCATTGAAATTGCTGCTCTTTCTATGACTGTATGATGATGTACAGTGTTGGCCAAAGGTATTGCCCCCCCTGCAATTCTGTCAGATAATACTCATATTCTTCCAGAAAATGATTGCAAGCACAAACTCTTTGGTATTAATATCTTCATTTATTTTGCTTGCAATGAGCAAACACAAAAGAGAAGGAAAAAAAGTCAAATCATTGATCATTTTACACAAAACTGCAAAAATGGGCCGGGCAAAAGTATTGGCCCCCTCAGCCTAATACTTGGTACCACAACCTTTAGACAAAATAACTGTGAACAACCGCTTCCGGTAACCATCAATGAGTTTCTTACAAGGCTCTGCTGGAATTTTAGACCATTCTTCTTTGGCAAACTGCTCCAGGTTGTCCCTGAGATGTGAAGGGGGCCTTCTCCAAACTGCCATCAAGAGATCTCTCCCCCACAGGTGTTCTATGGGATTCAGGTCTGGACTCATTGCTGCCACTTTACAAGTCTCCAGTGCTTTCTCTCAAACCATTTTCTAGTGCTTTTTGAAGTGTGTTTTGGGTCATTGTCCTGCTGGAAGACCCATGACCTCTGAGGGAGACCCAGCTTTCTCACACTGGGCCCTACATTATGCGGCAAAATGTGTTGGTAGTCTTCAGACTTCATAATGCCATGCACACGGTCAAGCAGTCCACTGCCAGAGGCAGCAAAGCAACCCCAAAACATCAGGGAACCTCCGCCATGTTTGACTGTAGGGATCGTGTTCTTTTCTTTGAAGGCCTCTTGTTTTTTGTCCTGTAAACTCTATGTTGATGCCTTTTCCCAAAAAGCTCTACTTTTGTCTCATCTGACCGGAGAATATTCTTCCAAAACGTTTTTGGCTTTCTCAGGTAAGTTTTGGCAAACTCCAGCCTGGCTTTTTTATGTCTCTGGGTAAGAAGTGGGGTCTTCCTGGGTATCCTACCATACAGTCCCTTTTCATTCAGACGCCGACGGATAGTACGGGGTGACACTGTTGTACCCTCGGACTACAGGGCAGCTTGAACTCCACCATCCGCACAATCTTGCGTTGAAATCTCTCGTCAATTTTTCTTTTCCGTCCACATCTAGAGAGGTTAGCCATAGTGCCATGGGCTTTAAATTTCTTGATGACACTGCGCACAGTAGACACAGGAACATTCAGGTCTTTGGAGATGGACTTGTAGCCTTGAGATTGCTCATGCTTCCTCACAATTTTGCTTCTCAAGTCCTCAGACAGTTCTTTGGTCTTCTTTCTTTTCTCCATGCTCAATGTGGTACACACAAGGACACAGAACAGAGGTTAAGTCAACTTTAGTCCATTTCAACTGGCTGCAAGTGTGATTTAGTTATTGACACCACCTGTTAGGTGCCTCAGGTAAGTAACAGGTGTTGTTAATTACACAAATTAGAGAAGCATCACATGATTTTCAAACAGTGCCAATACTTTTGTCCACCCCCTTTTTTATGTTTGCTGTGGAATTATATCCAATTTGGCTTTTTGACAATTCTTTTGTGGTTTTCCATTGAAGACAAATTAAATGAAGATAATAATACCAAAGAATTTGTGGTTGTAATAATTTTCTGGAAGAAACTGAGTATTATCTGACAGAATTGCAGGGTTGCCAGTACTTTTGGCCAACACGGTATATAGAGATAGCTGTCAATCACTGATAGGACCTCCTACCAGGGTGGGCCACAGGTTTGTGTGGGCCCTTGGGCAACAGAGCCTCAGTGGGCCCCTTTTAGAGCAATTCATGGGCACTGCAGCTTAGTATTTTTTGCTAAGATGAACATACTACAGTGGATTGTAATACAGTCCATAACATACAAGTTGTTCAGATGTTGGAAAGTAAAGAGGAAGTTGAGGTGGACATCTGCCTTGGATTTATCTTTATTTTCTCCCCCAGCTCACAATACAGACCATCAGTATTCTGTTGCGGTTTCCACCACTGATTTAGGCCTAAATTAATAAGTCTAACTAGTGCCACGGCCTCCGAATCAGTTGCAGAATCTGCGGCAAGAATCAGCAGGAGGCTTTTTTTTAATGGAGTTCTTCTTACTGAAGAAGAAGATAAAGAGGCCATTGCTGACGAAGATGGAGGCGGTGCTGGTTAGAGTTCTCTCACAGCATTGGGGACGTCTCCAGTGTCGTTTGAGCGCTATGGCCTGCCCCCAGTGCTGCGAGAGAACTCATTTGCAAACCAAAAAAAACGGGATTTCAGGTGAACGGCGGCGTGGAGAAGACATCTAAAGGTAGGAGAAGAATACCCTTTCTTAAGGTTATTCCGACATGTTAGTCATAAAAAATGTGTTTGAATGATGGCATCCCTTTAAAAAATGAACAAACAAATGTTTTGGAAAACAAATATAAAAAAAAAAAAATAAAAAATGGGATGTGACAGGGAACTCTGAAATTCCTCCTATAAATTTGAGACTAAGTTAATAAGGGTATGTCTTACCCAATCTCACAGTCACCACTGCCAGTGACAATGTAAGTAACCCTCCTAACTGGTAACTGTCCACGGGTTGTGGGTGGCATTGCAGCTCCGAACCTAAGGACTCATGTGGCACTGTTTTTAAGTAGAAAGCAGCCATGTTTTTCTAGTGTTGTACAACCTTCTCATACTTGAGCTTATTCCCGTTCAGCTATTGCTTAGGGAAAGTTGCACAATTCTGATAAGCAGTAGCCATGTTCTAACCTCTTTTCTCACTATTTATACTATGTCATGTAATCTTTATGGCCCCTTAGTTATGCCACTTCGGTTACTATGTACTCGTCATCCAGAATTATGATCGTACTCATTAAGTGCTATCCCTTGCCAATGTCCCAATTGCTCATACTGAATATAATATGCAAACACTCATAAAATGACGGACAGACTAGGGGAATGAGTTCAAGCACAAAATGGGTAAAATTACAAAAACCTCAGCAGATAATGAATATTTCTCCAATATAATATTAGGGATACCGATGGAGAATTATCTTCATTCTATTTTTTTTTTTACAATTTAATTCTGTTCCGGTTTAATATCATGTGCTATTTTTATCCATGGCCTTAAGGTTAGGAAGTTCTAAGGTGTGAAATAAAATGAGACATTAAATTTGGCCAGTTTGTCATATATTAAAGCAGTTTACGGTTTCCTAGTATAATGCTGCTTAAACAAAGCTATTGAAAATTTTTCTAGGAAAAGATTCAGTGTAGTTTGTAATTTATTGCATTTTGGAGTCAAGTGGGCGGTCCTAATCAGAGATTGACTTCTATCTTAATATACAGTACATACCCATATAGAAAATGTTGACAACCAGTGAGTGAGGATGCCAAATGGACTCTTAATCCTGAAATTAGCAAAGTATTAGACCAACATATGACCTGTTTATAATGAAGCTTTTCCCACAAAACTACAATACTGTGCAAAAGTTTTAGTTGTGGAGTGAATGCTGCAAAGTAAAAATGCTTTCAAAAATAAAAGTGTTAATAGTTTATTTTTGTCAAGTAGCAAGATTAAGTGAATGGAACAAAAGAGAAAACTAAATCCCATCAATATGTGTTGTGACCACCCCTTGGAGGATGGGTCCTGGAAGTGATGATCCAACCCCCGCAGAGCCCCGAACTCAACATCATCCAGCCTGTCTGGGATTACATGAAGAAACAGAAGGATTGTAGAAAGTTTTCAGCCACAGTTGGTCTGTGCTTATCTTCAAGATGTTTGGAACCATCACCCCAGCGCCGCACCTGTAATGAGGTGAGGTGAGGCGACCACCTGGGGCGGCCCTCCAGAGGGGGGCAGCAGCATGGCGATTTTTTTTTTTTTTTACTCTCCCGCATTGGTTCAGACATCTGAGTCTCAGCGCAGGTGGTGTCATCAGGAGCGGCGCTCAGGTCGATGAATAAAATGACTTTTTTTTTTTGTTTTATAACAGGCCGCTACCTGCTGGAGTATCCCCCAGCAGGTAGCGGCCCATTTACCAACCTCCCCAGACCTGCTCAATGCCTGGGGAGCTGGGGCTCCAATTATTATACTCGAGGGTCTGAAAAGACCCCCGAGTATAATAATAGTTCATGGGTGTGCAACTGTGTGGTATAATAGAGCTTGAAGGGTACACTAGGGCCCCTGTAACCTCCATTATGCCCCACAGCAGCCCCCCCCCCTGCAACCTCTATTATGCCCCACAGTATATATATATGGGTTGGGTGCGTGGAGAAGTGAGGTGTCAAAGATGTCAAAGAGTGAAGTCACAGCTAAAGAAGTGGTCATGGCGGCCCAAAGGTAAGAGATGGGAAATGTGGGAAGACGTCTCCTGTGAGTGTTACTGCACAGAATATTATTGCATTGTATTTATTGTAATGTTACCGCTAGCACCCCCAAACCCCCCCCCACGCTGTCTGAGGCAGACAATCAAAAGATGAACAACCCCCCCCCCTCCCCAACTCAATACATCTTTGGATCATCCGCCTCAGGCAGCAGATAGGCCAGGTTCACCACTGCAGCTCCCTGTGGAATTGATGGAAGGCAAAGGGCCAATGTGATTTAGACATACCTCCCAACCGTCCCGATTTCCGCGGGACAGTCACGATTTGGGTGACATGTCCCGCGGTCCCGGTTGGAGGGAGGTATGTCCCGATTTCAACTCAGATCTGCGTCCAGAGGACGCAGATCTGAGTTGAACACATATGCGGCTGAAGCAAGGAGCTGACACAGGTCAGCTCCTCGCTTCGCCGCTGCCCGCCTCTCTCCCTGACACCTGCGGCTGAAGCTGCTCGCTTCGCCGCTGCGTCTCTCTCTCGCTGACACATGCGGCTGAAGCGAGGAGCTGACCTGTGTCAGCTCCTCGCTTCACTGCTGCCGCCGGCTCCTGGCTTGTAGACGCGATGTACAAGCCAGGAGCCGGCGGCAGCGGCGAAGCGAGGAGCTGACACAGGTTAGCTCCTCACTTCAGCCGCATGTGTCAGTGAGAGAGAGAAGCAGCGGCGAAGCGAGCACGCGAGCAGCTTCAGCCGCATGTGTCAGGGAGAGAGGCGGGCAGCGGCAAAGCGAGGAGCTGACCTGTGTCAGCTCCTTCCTTCAGCCGCATACGTATCAGCGAGAGAGGCGGGCAGAGAGCGGCGAGGGAGCGGAGGAGAAGGTAAGTTTAATGTGGAGGTGGAACGTGAATCTGGGGGCAGATGAAGGAGAGGACGGCATGACACTGGGGGCAGAGATGGAGAGGACGGCATGACACTGGGGGCAGAGATGGAGAGGACATGAATCTGGGGGCAGAGATGGGGGAAATGAATCTGGGGGCAGAGATGGAGGGACAGGAATCTGGGGGCAGAGATGGGGGACATGAATCTGGGGGCAGAGATGGAGGGACAGGAATCTGGGGGCAGAGATGGAGGGACATGAATCTGGGGGCAGAGATGTGGGGACATGAATCTGGGGGCAGAGATGTGGGACATGAATCTGGGGGCAGAGATGGAGGGGACATGAATCTGGGGGCAGAGATGTGGGACGTGAATCTGGGGGCAGAGATGTGGGACGTGAATCTGGGGGCAGAGATGTGGGGACATGAATCTGGGGGCAGAGATGTGGGACATGAATCTGGGGGCAGAGATGTGGGGACATGAATCTGGGGGCAGAGATGGAGGACATGAATCTGGGGGCAGAGATGGAGTGGACATGAATCTGGGGGCAGAGATGGGGGACATGAATCTGGGGGAGAGATGGAGAGGACATGAATCTGAGGGCAGAGATGGAGGGACATGAATCTGGGGGCAGAGATGGGGGACATGAATCTGGGGGCAGAGATGGAGAGGACATGAATCTGGGGGCAGAGATGGAGGGACATGAATCTGGGGGCAGAGATGGAGGGACATGAATCTGGGGGCAGAGATGTGGGACATGAATCTGGGGGCAGAGATGGAGGGACATCAATCTGGGGGCAGAGATGGAAGAGGGACATGAAACTGGGGGCAGATGAAGGGTGTATATGAAACTGGGGGAGAGATAGAGGGGGGACATATAATTTACGGGTGACTGTAGGAGGATTATACTGTGTGCGGGCACATGAAAAATTAATGAGTGGGCGGGGTCAACACAAAAGTGGGTGGGGCTAAATTTGCCGCGGCGCGCTACGCGCGCTGCACATTTTGTCCCTCTTTCGGTTCTTCAAAAGTTGGGAGGTATGGATTTAGATTCCTCTTTTGTTCATTCACTTCACTTTTTTAATTGTCAAAAATAATACCACACCTGCCTGAAACATTTGCACAATACTGCCAATAAGTTAAAATTTACAATGTCAAGGTTCCTAGCAAAAAATACATGACACTGCCAAGTTTTAGCCTTTCCATGCTCTCAGTTATTCTTTACTTCCTAAGGTTAAGTTTTTGACATCCCACTTTGCAGCCCATGATGAGGTAATGAGGCCAGATCTGCTCACGTTCTCTTCTCCCCCTACATACTGAGCCCCTGTAATATGATTAGACGCCGCAATCACATAGCTTATTATAATGTTTATTTTACAGTCACTTTCATGCGAGAGGACTTTTTTTTTTCCAATCCCCTCTCTGTATGATTTCACCTTGTAAAATTGCAGATTTTGTCTTCATTTCTTTGGAATGTTTCGCATCGGCATCCTTATGTAAAGCTCATAGTTAGCATACCAACATATGGATAATTGTACATCTTTCTGTAGGTTACTTTCTATGGGTACTCTGCAGTCTGCTGTCAATTACCAAGGTTAATCATGTTATAGGTTTTTGTTTTTAGAAGATGTGAAGAGAAGATTTCTCACCAAGCAGATTTACAAAAAAATGCAATGCAAAAAAATTCTTAGATTTCTGAATATAATAAACAGTGCGTGACCCCAGCATCCAGCCCGGCTCAGTGGAGGCCCCTTTTTTCCTCTTGAATGGATTGCTTTGCTCTCAAGTTAACTCATGCACTGGATTGCGTCCAAGAACATTTTGTTCCCTGGGAAGGAGCCAAAATTCTCTCAGCGGTGGAGTCGTTTGCTTTTTCTTTTCCAGCTCCCTCCTCTCTACATCACTGTTATTATACACATTTCTCTCTGTGGATTCTGTTTGGAATGATTGGGAATTAAATCCAGCACACAATTCCAATAGAAGCCACAGTGGCGCAAATACATCTGCTCACGCTTCCATACGTTACTGGGTCCCCTACCTAGATCCCGAAATAAAGAGAGTGACCATCTCATTCTGGAGGAGAAAATATTTGAATGTAATGTCTTCCAGATGTTTAAGACTGAACCTTATTTTGTGAATTTACTGTGTTGCTGCCAGTGTGCATCTGCAAATATCTGGTGAGCAGGGAACATGAAAGATGATCTATCGAAACATCTGCTAGATTTTTTTCCCAATGTGCAATGTCCAGCACTTTTCCTTTCATTCACCATTATTAATTGAAGAGCATTTATGTTCTGGATTAACAATATACATTAGTGAAAGCGTACATTTTAGGTAGTTGTACAGGTTTTTAATGGAGTTTTTATTTTTCGAAAAACCATTTTTAAGTCATTGGTTAATACTGGAGATCAACTATAGAGTATGTCTCTCTTTGAAGGGAGGGGTTACCATGTTCATACGTTACCCAATTAGTTCAATGGTTATCATGTAATGCTGAAATTTTCCTGTGCTGGTTCTATGGGGGAGATTATAAAAAAAAATAAAGTATAGAATGTGATAAACAAAAAATATATATTACTAGCATCTGCCCACGACTTTGTCTGCAGGTTGTTGGAGTGGATGATCCGCCTATATTCAGCAAATTGCTGTCGTCGATGGTTTGCCTGCTTTGGCGTTTTGGCAGCTCTTAAGCTGTCCTGCTGCTGAACTTGTTCCTCGCACCGTACCTGTGATTGTTCCGGAATCTCAGCAGATCGCTGGGACACCATATAATGAGCGTGTTGTTGGTGTTTATGATCCACCTGCTCCGGCGTTTCGACAGCTGTCAAGCTGGCCTGTTGCTGAACACGTTCTTCATGCTGTGCCCGGGATTGTTCCAGCATCTCAGCAGCTCACTGGAATGCCAAATAATGAGCGTGTTGTTGGCATTGATGACCAGCATGCTTCGGCATTTCAGAAATCAAGCTGGCCTTGCACTGAATTGGTTCCTCGCACTGTGCCCATGATTGTTGCGGCATCTCAGCAGCTTGTGGGGAGGCCATATAAATGAGTGTGTTGTTGGCGAGGATGATCGGCATGCTCCGGCGTTTCGGCAACTCTCAAGCTGGCCTGGCACTGAAGTTGTTCTTCGCACTGTGCCTGTAATTGTTCCGGCATCTCAGCAGCTCGCTGCAATGCCATATAATGCATGTGTTGATGGTGTCGATGATCCCTGTCAGCTCCGCTTGTGGAGAACTCTGTGACTTCTGGATTCCTTCATAGCTCTCCTTGTTTGCGATAAATTAAATTTTCTTTTTCCAGGCAAACTGCCAATTTGGATTAAAGGGATTTGACTTCAATGTGTGACGGTCTTACGCGCGCTGCACATTGAAATCAATGGGAGGCTTTTAAACTCATTGATTTCAATGTGTAGCGCACATAAGACCGACAGACATTGAACTCTATGGGATTGTGTTTTACAGCGAGCACTTTGACACGTGTTTACGTGTCTGAATGAGCAGAGCGTAAACTCCGTGTGAAGGCTCCCTATCACTGTTTTTTGTTATTTTTTCTCCCCTGGGTCTCTGCTTATTATACTCTGTTGTCTGAAACGACCCTTGAGTATAATAATTTGATTTGAGAATGGTGAACCCCCTAGGTTGTCTAAACCCAAGATTTATGGAAAATTCATAATGAGCCCAATTCATTATGAACTGGATCTCTCATCTCTAGTCATTGCTATATACCTGTATTAGAGTGATTTAGAATTTTTGTGCTACCTTGCACTAAAATCTTGTACCCAGTTTTTTTTCCACCTACTTCAATTTTGAAAAAAGTGGGAATAGTGAAGACTTGAGAGAGAAGGGCTGTCAAAGCCTGGTAAAGCCGTTTCATGGCATTACATAATGGTGGATGCAGCAGAACCATGTTGGTCTGTAATAATCTACAAGATCCCTCTAGTTAACGCTAGACATGTTCCTATTATCATTTCTAGGAATACCTGGTATTACATTAATCATCATAATACCTTATTGTGCCATGCTAGACTAACCTTAGGAACAAAATAACTGAAGGACTAAATCACATTAATCCGTGAGACAGAGACTACTATGTGAGGTGGATAGAAGGACGCTACATTTTTACATGTGCTGACAGAATAGTCTTAATGCTGCGACTCATCTGACCTTCCCGCATAATGCCCAATAACTGTTGGGTTTATTATAATCAATTAGACTTCCTATAAATAGTTATAATTCGTATGCTGTATACGGAAGGTTTACCTTTTCCATAGGCAATTGCTATGGCGCACTCTCCTTGACTTCCGATGTATGCCAATAATAGCCGCTTGTCATTCTTGATCAGTGAAGATTCATTCTTTCAATTTCAAAAATAGCTTTTAATGCATCTATAAAACCTATACAATTATAGATAATATATAGTAAATAATCTACACTGATCAGCCATAACCTGAACACTGTGAAGTGGGTCACACTGACCATTCTATGAGAACTGGCCCTGCCAATGAGGGGCATATGCCAGGCAGCTAGAGAGCAGACAGTTTTTAGAGTTAAAGGCATTGTCCCAGAAAGACTGTAGGACTTTTCTCCCGCTCCACGTTGAACCTGAGCGCAGTCTGGCTGTATTTAGGCCATACTTGTGTTGGTCAGCACTAGAGATGAGCAAATTTTCCAAAACCAGTTTCCCTGAATTTTCTGACTCGATTCGATCCAAATTAATTTGCGGCGAATCGCATTAACCCCTTCTCCACATCTGCCCTAATAGTATGGCGCTGCTGGGAAGGACTTACCGTTAATCATGCGGAAGCATGGTGCACACACAGAAACTGTGTGCACACCATGTTTTGTGAGTGTCAGACGAATGTAACGGCTGACACTGTCTTCTAACATCCCCAGCCAGAGCTGAACTCCGATCGCGGATGTTAACTCCTGAGATGCCGTGGTCAAACATGACTCTCAGGGGTTTTATTATATATTGGGGTCCCAATTGCCATCCTACAACGTTTTTGGGGGTGCCGCTGCTCCTATTCGGCAGCCTTGGGTCTGACCAGTGACCCTGGGTCTGTCCCATGGCTGTCCCTCCATATACCTGGTTGATCCTGCCTTGAATGGAGACTGTCTATGCATCTGCATGGACTGACAGCCTCCTATATACTGCAATACACGTGTATATGTCCAAAGTATACCCCCTGATCTCGCCGTGGGGGTGCTGAGGGAACCATGGAGCATGGTGAAACCCCTTAGACGCTGCAGTCATGTTTGACCGTGGTATCCAAGGGGTTAAAAACCCCAATCACAACTGTGTGATTCATTACCTCAAAGTGTGAGGAAATCTGGATCCAATACCAATCTAATATTTCCTGAAATTCGGATTGAATTCCACTTCATCGATTCATCTCTAGTCAGCACCCACCATTTATGTCAATATGGCTGTGATCAGGTTCAGTCTGGAGCAGTAGAAAAATTCAGCAGTCTTCACTTAAAAGGACAACCCCTTTAATGTTTTGGGAACAGAAAAAATCAGCAAGTGTAAAGGATTTGTGTGACTTTGACAAGTGACAAACTCAGCGTCAGACTGAGGTGCCTTCAGCCGACCAGATAAACTGATTTTCAGGGCTCACCAACCCTCTTTCAGGATGACAATGCATCTTGCCATTCTGAATAGGAATTTTTCGTGAACACATAAAAGTGTTGAAGGTGGTGACTTGGCCTACAATTTCTGCAGATCTTAATCTGGTTGACCATTTAAGAGATGTGCTGGAATAACAAGTCTGATCTTCTGAGACTCACTCCAATAGTTCATAGCATATGTTTAGAAATTTTATTTGAATTGTTAATGGTCTTTGTATCTTGACTTAACGTTACAGTAAGAAGCAATTCCACTTTCTTGCCAATATTTATTTCTTATAAAATGAACACAATAACCTGACAGGTATATAAATGAAATTTTTTCCCCCAAAAAAATCAGTTCCAATCAGTGTCATTCTGGATCTCTATGGCTTCACCAAAGAAAATGATTCTAAGGGCTCATCCTCCATCTAGGCAGAACACGTGCACATTCATGTTTAACTGATGTCTATGGTTATTGTACATCAATAAAGTCTTACAGTTTACTTGTGAATCATTTCATAAGAAATAGACCCTAGTGCCAAGTCATTGGTTCCAAATTGATTTGATCTTTGGAAACCATGATTGTATCCGAGCCTGGGTCTACCAGAGCATCCTCTGAAATTCTATTGTTTCAGTCCAATCCCGTCCACTTCACGTCTACTTTGTTCAATCATTCTATCCTACACTACCCTGGTCTATAGTCTCTCACTCTGCCAAATCAGTATCCCTACGCTATGCTGAGGAGGCCCAATAGCCCGAAACAGCGCTGTCCATAGCTGGGAATCTGTTCCTTTTGGAATAGAAATACTAATTTGGCAATTAAATCCGCATCATGATATTAGACTTTTTAACTGAGTCATGCATGATGTTAAGGATGCTGCCCTCTAGAGGGCGGCGTACAGAGTGCACTGTTCTCCTAACTACATCCTGGAGAATAGATTTGCATATTTTTTTACCCAGAATTCCTAGCGGAGCAGGAATGACTTGTAAGTCTCCGTACTGCCTATGTAGGCACACACTCTCCCTGATGTGTACGATTATCCCTTGACCCTATCCTACACTAAGGCAGATACTTCTCTTCCGCCATCACCACTCTAATGTCTAATAGTGCCTTCATCATGCTGCTAAGATGGTTCTTCTTAGTCATCGCAGCCTACTGTGTGACATCTGAGAATAGGAGAACCTTCAGGATCAATCACTAGGGAGAAATGTTGTGTTCTGACTACGAGGTAGTCAGTTTGTAGTCAGCACCCAGTTACAATCGCTATCAGCCCCAAGTTGTCTGAACTATTGCTTAAGTTTTGAAGAAAAATTTGCACAATTTCTTACAAGTAATAACTTCTTTGCCATGTAGCAAGATGCATGTGCGTAAAGACCCCCTTCTTTTTCTGCCTTTTCTATATCTATGTGATGCAATGCCCTGAATACAGAAGTTTATTTGGATACTTTGCACTATTCTTGCACCCTGACCTATATTTCATGCTTGGAACACAAATGATCCTCATGATCTTGTTGGTTTGCTCAGAGCACACACCCCAAGACAAAACGAATATATTCCACACAGCATGACTGCCAGTACACTAGAGCTGCTGGAACAATCTGCCGGCACAAACCACAAATCAAACAGACCAACATCACGAAGCCAGAGACTTTGTTAAATGAAAACTTCAAATCTAAACAATGAGACTTTCACTTGGCTGCACAGAACAAGTTATTGCATACAGAAAGTATGGCCGGATTGTGATTAGGAAAAGTCATACAATTATTTTAGCTTTCCTATAGATGGAGTAATAGCCAAAAAGTTTTCTTTGCAGTTTCAGAGTTTGTACGAATTAGTATGTTACTAAAGAATTTCCGGACCATCAATGCATTTAGAATTGGGTTGGGGTCACCAGGGAACCTGACAAGGTATTGTCTAAGATCTGGCAAAACTGTGGCAATGCCAGGTGATTGTGGAAAATTACAGGATATACATTACTTACTTGTTGAGTCTCCTGCTGTTCCAGTTGGGCTTGTTTAACTCCTCCTTTAAGAAAAGCTGCCACACTCCAAAGACATACTGATAGGGAATTTAGCTTGTGAGCCCTACTGGGCACAGGGAGTGATAACAATATCTGTAATGTGATGTGGGATATATTGGTGTCAATGTTAGAGGTGACTTGGGACCACTACACAGCAACATGCAAATATTGCCTGATACTTGTTGGCACCTAGATATCACCATAGCTGGCCAATGTGTCTACAGTATCTAAAAATAAACTGGGTCATTTCACAAATATTATATATATGGGCAGCACGGTGGCTCAGTGGTTAGCACTGCAACGCTGGAGTCCTGGGTTCAAATCCTGCCAAGAACAACATCTGCAAGGAGTTTGTATGTTCTCCCTGTGTTTGCGTGGGTTTCCTCTTGGCACTCCTGTTTCCTCCAGACATCAAAGACATACGTATAAGGACTGCAGATTGTGAACCCTATATGGGACAGTCAATGTCTGTAAAGGGCAGTGGAGTATGATGGCGCTATACAAGTAATAATAATTAAACTGATGCTTATACTGACATATAGCCTAGTTGAGATGCTGTACATTGAATAGATGTATGAAGTACATGCAAAGAAGAGCTGGACTGTTGCTACACTTATCCTTGATTGGCACCATGCCACCCGTTCCAAACTCTGGGTTGCATTGGAAAGGTCTCTGAGCCCTCTCCCCCTCACCTCTCTCCCCTGGCTTCACAAGAGGTTCTGGGCAGATGATAGAACCCATTCGCTTCCCTTTGTGGCACGCCATAAGCTTGGAGTGTGCCGACTGTATGGGGAAATGAGGAAACTTTTCAGGAATGATGCACCGATGACTCCAATCTCGGGTAACCCAGATTTCCCCGCTGCCCTTGACTCGCCGTTCCTGAACCACTCTATTGGTGACCTGGTCCTCCGCTTCCGAAATGTTACCTCAGCCTCCTAGGTTCTTACCCGTGCAGAACTGCTGGCCCGAACGTCACGTCCTGACTCTGTCTCCACGCATTGGCACTATTCTCAGCTTTCCCACTTTTACTTCTCTCTGAAACTTTCTAACGCGCCTCTGCCTCACATCTATGCCTCCGGCTCACACTGTCTCTCTGCTGTATGATACACTGCTGGAAGACCCTGGAGTTACCCTGCCTGTCTTTGTGACTGGCTGGGAGAGGGAGCTGGGGGTTTCATTCCCGCTGGGTGTGTGGTCCTCTGCCTTTATTGCGTGCCATAAATTCTCTATTTCCTGCAGAGGACAGGAAACCAATTACAAAATCCTCTCCAGGTGGTACAGAGTACCGGTGCTCCTTCACGTGATCTACCCCTCCACATCTGATAGGTGCTGGAGGTGTCTCTCTGATCCAGGCACGATGGACCACATCTGATGGGGATGTCCCCTCTTGCACCCTTTCTGGTCCGGGGTTAGACAGGTTATTCTTCAGGTAACGGGAGTGGACTTAGAGGACGACCCTGCTCCCTTACTCCTCTCCATATTCTCCCGCAAATTTAGAAAATCCACCCACAGACTCTTGGGTTTCTTGCTGGTAGTGACTCAATCAGTTATCCCTAGGCTGTTCAAATCTCAGACCCCCCACCCACTTCTCTCCTGGCTGAAAGAGTTTTTATACATGCGCATGATGGAAGACCTGATGGCTCAGCTCTAGTCCTGATCTGGGGATGCACCAGCAGACTTGGCTGCTTTGGAACCACTTCTATTACTCTGCTGACTTCGGCACCCTGTTCCCTTCTGTGCCCTTGTAATGTTGTAGAATGTCCTTGTGTTCTATGTTATTACTTTATTTTACTCATTGCCATTGCTATTGGATATTGTTTCTTTTTTCTGTACTTCTTGAATGTTTTGGCTCTGCTGCGTCAGAGCCTTTGTCCCCCCCCCCCCTTCCCTTCCCCCCTCCCTCTCCCCGCCTTCCCCTGCACTTAATTTGGTCCACCGGGCCTGTTGTTACGTGTTTTTCCTGCAAAGTTCAGTTCTGGACTTTGTAACCCAACACAAATGGTGAACTCAATTTGTTCTTGAGCCTAACAGCCCAACAGGGGTTAACTCAGTTCAATTCTTTCTAATTTGGTTAGAGGGAACGCATGTTGGTTGTGATAACCCCACTTCTTGTGTGGGGCAGCTTCCGGACAATACTTGTTTCTGGTGGATGGACTGGCCCCGCAGATAACAGAGATGGTGGAGCTACCTACTGTAGATTGTAAGCTGTGAATAAACACAAGTCCACCAAATCTTACCAGGAAGAGACAGAATGATTATAGTGTTTTGTTAGGATCTGTCATCACTTCTAATCTGACACTATGGATATCTACTTGTATGTTGATCCTAAAAAAGTCATGGGGTACATTGTTGGTTTAGTGCTGACCAGCATTTGCAGTTTTTCCTGGCACATAGCAAATTCAGGACATAGGCTAAGAAGACAACTGCAACGTATCCACATTCAGTGAATGCCAGCTAGTGGCTGTATAGTAAAAGCTAGCAAAGGGGTGTCAGTGTTACAATGTAGTCCCTTTATTCTATGAATCATGAGGGTCCTGCAACAAGATCCCCACTGACTGCTGGTATTTAACTAGAAGTCCTGAAGACCATAATGGCTGCTTCCCATACTTGCATTGGAAAGAAAGGATACAAAATTATCTCAGTTCTATTGGATGGTGGTTAGCCTCAGATTTTCTTTATTCTAAAAACCTGTTAACATATATCCAATGTCATGACAACATGACGAGACAATATAATGGCAGGGAAATACCATAAACCACTGGACTACTGACATGCAACTATGACTTCCCCTTATGTCCCCATACAATACCATTTCCCTCTTATGGCCCCATATAATGCTTCCATACAGTACAATGCCCCCATATAATGACCCTTTAAACCCCCATACTGTAAAATGCCCACTTATTTCTCCCCTACCACCATTTTCAGCTCTTTGAACTCCTTTCTCTGCGCAGATGCCGACACTTTCAACCATATCAGCACCAGAGCAGTGAAGGAGTAGGGAAGGTGTGGGGAGTCTGAAAGGCTAATAGAGATGTGTGAGAATGAAATGAGCACTTACCACTTGCTCCTGTTAACGGTGCAATGTCCACTTCCACCTGCTGATGTCTGTATTGCAGAGTTGGCCTTGGCACCTGAGTTGGCCGGGTGCTGGGTAGGGCTCTGGCACCTCACTTAGATGACTGGGTGCTACTCAGAATAGAAAGTAGTGACACATTTTAGCTATACGTCACCTAATTCTGCAGTCTTGGTTTCACTAACCTACACAGAAGCCTAAGAGATAACGCAGGCCTACCTGTCTCCTAGCATATAGATACAATATGCATCCCACAGGTTTCCACACCAGACACCGTCTCAACAAAATTGTAAGTCTCCATTTGAATATTCATTAAGACTGTACAATGTATCAAGGAGGCTGAGTGCATATGTTCCATATTTTGATACAATATGAGATGCCTGCACTGCAATTGGTGGTTGGTCCATTCTGCTTTTGGGAAACGGCCATATTTGAGCATGGTCACAACACAGTGTGCAGAGTCATGTGAGGACTACTGATTGACGGGGTGTCGGTGGATGAACTCCCCCCACCAATATTCTAAGGACAGGCCATCAACATGCAGACTTGAATGGCCCCTTTTAATTTGGCAATTTTAGCATCTCTAAGGTCTATAGATAATAGAAGATATTTTTATGGTAGTATATGCATTGCACAAATACATTTAAATGTGAGAAACATTACGTACAGATCTGCAGGCAGAGCAAAGAATGCAATGCTATTAAGATTTCCATTAGCACCCGGTATAGAGCAGTAGCCACATTATTATCCTTAGTAATGACTAATCTGACTTTCATTATTCTTGTCTTATTGAAAACTGAAGCGTGCGCAGGTAAAGGACACAGGTAGAGCAGGGGCTGCAGGTGATGGTATCGCAACACACACTGTGCCGCACTCATGCATCACAAAACATTCCTGTAGCTTGATAAAAGCATTCCTGTAGAGTTACACCTCACTATCATGCTTCAGATCCACTACCTTGATTCAATGAACCAGTACATAGAAACCTGCACTTCCATGTGTCAAGTGTTTTATCAGGTTTAAATGATGTATTATTCACATTGCATTGGGAGTCTGGAGCTTTGCAAAATGTTCTATCCACTGTTATGTTACCTTGAAGTACTAGTTAAAGAGTAAAAACATCTTCAGTAAATATGTGTCCTTGAATCGTCCTCTTCTGTCAGGCTGTTATACATTCTAATCCAGATTTTCTTAGTTCCTGTATTATATATTTGCTTTTTTAACAGCAGGATGAAAGCAAACATGGTGGCCAGTCACTACGCTATGGTAGTCTCTAGAGATATCAGAATCTCCGAAGATTCATTCATTTCAGGTTTAGATATTGCAAATATCGATGTGATTTAGATTTCTCTTTTGTTTGGCTGAATGGACGCTCATGTAGGAGGCCACAGGAACATGGCCGAATGGACATGCGCAGTCGGCTCTGCCAGCTGATGACGCGACTGATGACACGTGGGCAGAAGAAGACAAAGACGTCGCTGGGGTATCTTCGGTGAGCACAAGGGACGCCCCCTGTGCTTTCTGAAGACTCATCTGCATAAGGAAGAAATAAGAAATTTCTCAGGAACGATGGCACGGAATAGAATAACAAAGTTAGGAGAAAAATATCCTTTCTAAAGCCTATTCCGATGTGGTGTTTGTAGAAAATGAGATTCTAATGATAGGATCACTTTAATAAGCTTTTTGTATTGTAAAAAACACAACCTTTTTAAAGAAGTTCTAGAACAGGATAGCTCTTTTTAACTTGTATTCGTGTAGTGTACCGTACTATAATAAATCATATATATGGCATGCTGAACAACGCATGGTTACATCTGTGCCACGGGTCTGTTGCCTTGGGATAACCTTGGACTCTGACGCTGGGTTCACACCAGCGTTCAATCTCCGTTTTTAGGTTTCTGTCTTCTACATGCAGAAGACGGAAACCTGTCATGCTGAGTCCGGCTGTGAGTGCCGGTGAGCGTTTTATGCGCTCCGCGGCGAAACTGTCTTTTTTAAAACCGGACACAGAGTACTGCATGTCTGACTTTGTGTCCAGTTTAAAAAAAAAAACGGTTTAGCCGGGGAGCGCATAAAACGCTCACCGGCGCATACTCCTACTCTTGTTCCTCCAGCATGTCAGTACAATAACTTAGAGGGTTGTCGATTGTGTCCAGTACAAAAAGCTATCGCAAGGATTCTTACAATGCTTTTGTGTTGGTATGGCTGCCATTGTATGCCTTATCCGATGATGTTGAATGGTGGCAATTGTTCTGAAAAATGTTTTGGGGCAAAAATGTTAGTGGTTTATAGTTAAAGGGGTTGTCCAGTTTTAGAAAATAAATCTTATTGTTTATATGTGTTATACAGTCCATGGTCATGTGATCTATAGTCCATGGTCATGTGATATACAGTCTATGCTCATGTGATATACAGTTCATGGTCATGTGATGTACAGTCCATGGTCATGTGATGTATACTCCATGGTCATGTGATATACAGTCCATGGTCATGTGATATACAGTCCATAGTCATGTGATGTACAGTCCATGGTCATGTGATATACAGTCTATGCTCATGTGATATACAGTCCATGGTCATGTGATGTACAGTCCATGGTCATGTGATATATAGTCCATAGTCATGTGATATACAGTCCATGGTCATGTGATATACAGTCCATAAAATGCTCACCGGCGCATACGGCCGGAGACTTTTCAAGCCCATTCAAAAGAATGGGCTTGAAACATTCCGGCAGGTTTCCGTCTCCTGCCCCTGTTTTGTGCAGGAAATGAAAACCTGCAGAACGGAGTATGGGCGTAGATGTGAACGAGCCCTGACCTGTCTTTCAAGTCACACGTACAAACCCTCAACACCTCCTGCTGCCTCCAACTCAAGAGCATCCATTTAATCTGCTCTTTCCTCACCCCTGAAATCGCAAGGATAGTAGTCCGTGCGCTCATAATCTCCTGCTTAGATTACTGTAACATCCTTCTCCATCGCCTCCTTTCAAATACTCTTTATCTCCTCCAGTCCACCTTAAATTGTGCTGCCCACTCAATACACCTCTCCCCCAGTTCTTCATCAGCCAGTGCCCAGCGAATAGAGTTCAAGTTACTAACCTCCCACTACCTGCCCACACATAACCTCAGATCCTCCAATGACCTCCTACTCCGCTCTCATCTGCTCCTCACACAACCATCTCCAAGATTTCTCCCGTGCATCCCCCATACTCTGGAACTCCTTACCAAGACACATAAGACTGACCCCCCCAATCACAGGCTTCAAGAAGGCCCTGAAGACTCACCTATTCAGGAAGGCCTACAACCTCCAATAACACTACCACCGCACCGCCATCTGAACAGCCTCTCCCCTCTCCTTCTGTCTCTATCTCTCTTCCCTTGCAGGCAGGGCACTCTACCCCACTGTACCAGTAGGTCACTGTTAGTATTATATCTGTTAGTATATTTTGTGTACTGTATGTAAACCCTCAAATGTAAAGCACCGTGGAATTAATATAATAATGTAAAGCACCATGGAATTAATGGTGCTATATCAATAAACTATAATAATAATATTTGCTGTGCCTATAGTGTGCATACAAGGACATAGCGTGCATGTGGCAACATCAAAGATCTTTGGCTTGAATATGCCACTTAAAATAGGAACAGACTGAGATGGATTTGTCATTGTCTCCAAGAGCAGAAGAGATCTGGTAGCTATCTGTCATCACATGTACTTGCAGGAGCAGAAGTGAACTGTTTGCATTGTCATGTATGGCATATATATGGTTGAGCTTCCATATGAGAGCTGTATCGCAGGCACCATCATCTGTTGGCTAGCTTAATGAAGATGTGACTATGCAGATTATAGTAAAATTAATTTAGATAATCTTAAATTACTATGAATCAAAATATAAAGTGCCCTGTAATAACTTTGTCACATTCACGCGACTGACTGTGAATGACTTATCTAAAAGTTGAGTCCTAAAAACTTTTTTATAACTTATAAAATAGCAAAGATGATTCATTTGTAGAAACCGTATCATTATGCTAATGGATAGTCAGAGACACACAGGGTCCAATTGTGGACGAGAAGCAGGAAACCTCAAAAAAACAAAGACGACCACAGAGTGAGCTAACCTGACCGATGTTATGGAGAGCGTCATATGATATCATAATGCATTATGTTGAATACGGTTCCTTTCTGTGACCATGCTCAGAATTGGATGGATTGAATTACTCCTACTCTTGTTCCTCCAGCATGTCAGTACAATAACTTAGAGGGTTGTCGATTGTGTCCAGTACAAAAAGCTATCGCAAGGATTCTTACAATGCTTTTGTGTTGGTATGGCTGCTATTGTATGCCTTATCCGATGATGTTGAATGGTGGCAATTGTTCTGAAAAATGTTTTGGGGCAAAAATGTTAGTGGTTTATAGTTAAAGGGGTTGTCCAGTTTTAGAAAATAAATCTTATTGTTTATATGTGTTATACAGTCCATGGTCATGTGATATACAGTCTATGCTCATGTGATATACAGTTCATGGTCATGTGATGTACAGTCCATGGTCATGTGATGTATACTCCATGGTCATGTGATATACAGTCCATGGTCATGTGATATACAGTCCATAGTCATGTGATGTACAGTCCATGGTCATGTGATATACAGTCCATGGTCATGTGATGTACAGTCCATGGTCATGTGATATACAGTCTATGCTCATGTGATATACAGTCCATGGTCATGTGATGTACAGTCCATGGTCATGTGATATATAGTCCATAGTCATGTGATATACAGTCCATGGTCATGTGATATACAGTCCATAGTCATGTGATGTACAGTCCATGGTCATGTGATATACAGTCCATGGTCATGTTATATACAGTCCATGGTCATGCTATATACAGTCCATAGTCATGTGATGTACAGTCCATGATTAGGGGATATATAGTCCATGATCATTTGATGGCCACGTGGATTTACAGCTTGCTTTAGTAGTTACAGCAGAGTAATCATCTGCTTTGTGCACTAGTGATGGGCTAACCGATTCTTTGCAAGTGAGGTTAGACCCGAATATTCCAAATTGTTCTGATTTTATTGAATTCAAATAAATATTGATTTATTCATCATTATAAAATAGCCAACATAACATGCATTGAACAGGGAAAACACAGAAGACACGCTCTCTGGGAGTCACTGTGATGTTCTGGCATCACTTGACATCACCTGAGCACTTCTCTGCCATTAGGCAGTGGTAGGTGGACATCTTAGGGTGAGTTCACACGGAGTAAATTGCCGCGTGATGTGGAACTTATACGCCGCGTGAGATTTTGCGGGCCGTATACACTCCCATTGATTTCAATGGGAGCCGGGATCGTATACGCGGCGCTATTTTGCGCCGTGATTTTGCGGCACGTTACTCCATGTGAACTCCCGTGTGAACTGCGGGGTGCTGTTTTGTATCACTCAGTCTTGGTAGATTGCAGTAACTACACATGTTTGGTCTGTATCATCATCTGTAAGCGTACTGAGTGGCAGTATTTTGTGCTAGGACTCCTAGAAGACATGTATTGATGAGGACTCTGGTCAGCAAGAATTCACTTACAAGAACGTCAATATGGTGTCATGGTTTATCAGGAATGGCAAGCTACATGTCTATACTGTAGACAGTGAAACCTCTACAAAAGACCACCACCTTGCGAAGACCACCTCCTTACTCAAAACACATTTTCAATTATGCATTTTCAGTTTTCCATACGAGCCACCTTCTTTGAGAACTCCAGCTCTCTATCTGACCACTTTTTCATGCAATTTTTATGTGGTTGTCACAAAGCTTTTTCTATCAAAACCTTGCTATAGATTGGTAAAGACATTATAGACCAGTTTGCCCCTTTCCTGTCCTATTAGGACAAGGGATATATCAGCTTCACGTTTCTGAAGCAGAATTTGATGCTTTTTTGAAGCGGTTTAGGGAAAAAAGTTTTGAAACAATTTTTTGAATCATATTTTTGAAGCCATTGTTTTGCCTAGCACAAAAGGTTCTGATACTTGAAACCTGTATTGTTTGATTAAGCTTTTTTTTTTGCCAAATCTGCCTAGACAGAAAGTTTGCAGATGTTTCCTCTTTGGACTTTCTGTTACAAGTATAACTATGGGGAAACCAACGGCGTTTCTGTAGGTATAATTGACATGCTGCGATTTCCAAAACTGCACCACAGTTTTTACCACAAGGTGGGCATGAGATTCCCATTCACTTTTCCCTGACTGTAAAATGCTGCGATTCCCACCGTGGGCAAATGCGCTGTTTATGTCCCGTGGGGCCCTGGCGTAAAGGGGTTGTCCAGGATATATATATATATTTTTTTAAATTTAGGCCAGGAAAGGTGTAAATAATATTTAAAAAAAAAGAAAAAAAAGAAACATACTCACCTGTCTCCAGTGCTTCCGTTATTCTTCCAGCTAAATCCCTGCTGCATGTGACTGCTGAGACCAATGAGTGGAGGACATGGGTAAATCGGTAAACTGTGCATAATTGACTATGCTTTATGATATCCGATAATGCTGATGCAATACAGTCTAAAGGAGTTAAAAATTGTTGTATGCTGCAGTCTAGTTATATTATACCATATAGCAGGGGTATACATTTATTGCAACATGGTGTGAATCCAATCTCATTTGGATGTTGTCTAGCCGACGCAGCGCCTGAGAAGATGATTGCTTACAGAAGCTGAAGTTGTTCTAATGAATTATTCTGGATAATTACTATACAAACTCTAATGGAAAACCAGACCCAGATAACAGCAGAGGGGAGAAGGATGAAAAATGGAGCCAGCAGAGCGCTTATTCTGTCACACTGGTTCTTTGTTCTGCTCTCTGCTCCCTGACGCCTGATGAAGTTAATTGGAGACCAAGTCCCTGAATTGTAACTCTGAAAAAAGTTCAATAAATGCAAACAAATTAATTTTAATCAGAAATGTTCTAAATTTGATTCTGGCAGAATGGCTGGAATTTTTATTCTGGCAGTCAATGCTGGATCTGTCATTATAAATTAACATTGTCTGATTCAATGGTGCATCAGGGAACTACGCTCAGTGTAAGCCTAGCATGGTATGAGACCCTGAGACGGCCTCCATTATTGATGAAGCTCCTTGTAGAGGGAAGCAATACATTCTGAAGGCGATACATAAAACAAAATAATATATATATATAATATATATATAGAAATTTGGGTTATTCCTTAAGTGGTTACATCTCTGGTGTAGCAGAGCTCAGCGCATGGCCAGCTCTGCTACACCTGTGCGCTCAACACTGCTACATCTTAGATTGGACCAGAATGGAGGCTGCTGTGGACTGATCTTAGACTCCGCCTCCTCCAGCAGAACCAGTGTTGATTGGCCGAATGCTGTACTCTGTATGGCATTCGGCCAATCAACGCTGGTCAATGCATTCCTATGGGAAAAAGTCAGCTCCCGCATATCGCAAGCTGACAGGGATCCTGGCCAGATAGAGCCCCAAAGAGCTGTTTCAGTAACATTCCCACCTAAATAAAGGTAATCCCTAACTAACCCTGCCTGTACATCTATCCCTCTCTCACAGTCTCATATGATCCGAATCTGAAATCGACCATTCGTATAAAGTGGAGGTTACCTGATATAGCCAGCCAATTACTTTTTCCGATTTTTTTTCCGATGCCTCTGTTGTTGTAATTCCAGTCCCACCGCCCCTGCGCAGTTATTGGTGCAAAAAAAAGCGCCAGGGAAGGTGGGAGGGGATACAAATTTTTAGTGCGTTTGCCTTGTGGTATTCGATTGTAATCGAATACCTCGAACGGCCTGATATTCGATCGAATATCAATTCGATCGAACGCCGTTCGCTCATCTCTAATCAACACAAGTATGCATCTATCCTTGCGGACCATGTTCACCCTTATATGTGAAATGTTTTTCCTCAGGGTGATGGCATCTACCAGCAGAACAATGCTACGTGTCATAAAGCTCGCAGTGTACATGCGTGGATTGAGGAGCACCAGGATGAGTTTACCGTACTCCCTTGGCCAGCAAATTCCCCGGACTTGAACCCAATCGAGAATCTGTGGGACCACCTCAATCGGGTTGTTCACGCCATGGATGCTCAACCGCGTAACCTAGCACAGCTGGCCACGGCACTGGAGTTGGCATGGCTCAACATCCCAGTGACATCATCACAACATCCCCTCTCTTCCTGCATGTCTTGCAGCGGTCCGCTCTGTGAAAGGTGTTTTTTTTGGATTTTGACAGGTGGTCACATTATTGTGACTGTGTATAATTGACGGGTAGGTGAGTTATCGCGGCTGGGACTCCGTGGATATGGAGAATATGATTGTGGCACTCCTCTTAATATAAGGACAGGAGAGGATGGAGTAGTAATGGGTTCAATACTTTTCTATCAAAGTATTATAGGTTTGATTCCTTCATTGGTTAACCAGAATATTATATTTGCAACTTTTTGGAGCCCTTCACCAGGTAGTTTACAGATGAATGGCTGAGAAAGGAGCACAACATGCTAGAGAGATTACACAAAGACAATTTGTACATGAGCTCATATATCATTAAGATAAGCCAAGGTAATAAAATAGAGAATTGTTACAGATGGAAGGGCAATAGGGGGAAGACTTAGAAGTTCAAGGATCTGGAAACTTCTCTGGACCAGACTTTGCTCAACTGTCCATCTTTTGGAGAGACATTTCTTCTTTGCTCCTTAAATATCCCTATTATCATATAGAAAATAGATGTACATGAATAAACGTAATAGATTATATTGCTCCAGAAACTATTTGGTCCCTGATAGAGATGGGTGTCCCTCCCACGATTCGTTTAATTTCAGGTTTGGGTGATTCAGTTTTGGGTTGAACAAGACCAGTACGAACCGGTAGTGAAATTATTATAGTCAGACCCCAGAGTATAAGAGGTGGAGGTCCATGGGAGGTGTAAAAATAAAAAACATTTATACTCTCCTTTCCTCACCTTTTTTAGGTGACATCATATGCTCGGAGTGATTGGGCCTCAGCAGTGACATGGGCACACAAAGCACCAAGTCAGTCGGAGTGCCCATGTGATCACTGTGGCCCAATCACAGGCATCAGTGGTGACCATAGGGGCCTGATGGCACCAGGAGAGCCCCAGACACCACAAGGGTGCCCAATAGAAGTGATGGAGAATAATTTTATTTAAAATTTTTTTCCACCTATTAGAGCCCGTTCACACGGGCACAGAGGGGACGGATTATGGCGTGTAATCCATGTCATAGTCCGCCCCCTCAAAATGGTGGTCTATGGAGACCGCCAGGCTACTTTTTTCCGTGGGCGGCATGCTGCTTGGCATCCACCTGGAGGCAGCAACCTCCAGAGTCAGCCCATTCATTTGAGCCGACTCTGGGGGGGAAGCCGCGACCGTGACAGTCGTGGTAGGTGGGTTTTGGCCCTAGAGTGACGCCGCTCCCCGCCAAAACCCGCTATACCACCCCCCGTGTGAACTTAGCCTAATACTCTAGGGTCTGAGGAAACCACATAAAATAATAATTTCACTGCCAGTTCATACCAAACTTGTTCAACCCCAAATAAATCAGGGAACCAGTACACAACCAGTACACCCAAACCTGAAATGAAACAAATCTTATCGAATAATTTACCCCGATGCATGTCACATCAGTCATTTCAGTTAATCTAAAACAAATCCCAAGTTGGTTTTATTGTGATGGACAAACTGCTTTGGGGTTGAATCCAGCTCATGCTGAAGCAGTTCGCTCATCTCTAGTCCCTAACTGTATATTATAACTATACAAGTTACATAATGTGTTATAATCCGGTATAATATTCAGATATTGTTTGTGCTAATATTCTAATTAAAACCTATCAATTATATGGACGCAAAACAGAAAAAAAATGCAGCCCACTTACTTATGAATCTTCATCCAACATTCTTACTGGGAGTTCTATGTAGTCTTGTAGACTTGAGGACGGAGGAAGCCCGGAAATCAACCCCACCGGCTATGGCTACGACTAAGAAGACTTTATGTCTTCGAAACGCGTCAGCGAGTCTATGTAAGGGATGGATATACCTACGAGACAATACTGCTTGTGAACATGTGTGTTTTTTAACTTTGGAATAAACGCTACGTTTTATAAGGACCGTGGATGTAAGCTGGAATCTTTTATTTTCATTGGATTTTCTATCAATTATATGGACAGGTTCACCCAGTGAATCTCTTTGACACTCCGAAAAGTTGGACAGTTTGGCACAATACTGCAGATTGAAAAGTGCTAACACTGAAGGGTCACTTTAGGAACAACAGGGAGAAAAATTTGGGAATTCAAGCTGTGGATAACATTCCGGTTGTTGACACAAGGACTTAATCTAAGATCTGGATTTATGAGCCCTTACATGGACGCACTTCACGCCCCCCTTCAGATGGACTCCAGATCCCTGAATTCCTAAGTCATTACCCTTATTACCCTTCCATCTGTTAAGAAGACGTTAGTTTATTGCCCTGGCTTATCTTAATGATATATCTCCTCATGTACAAATTGTCTTTGAGCAATCTCTCTTCTATATTCTGCTTTTCTTTCACCATTTACCTGTAAATACCTCATGAAGGGGATTTTTGCAGATCTCATTTCTCTGGTTAGTTCTCAGGCTTGTAATACTTTTGTTATACAAAGATATTTAATATCACATAGGCTTTATGAAAGAAGCAGTTTCAGTAAGGGGTATTCCCGTAATGTACAGATATCCTTTATACCCTGGATACAGATGTCCGATAGGTGGGGTCTGAACACTGGGACCCCCACTGATCACAAGGAAAGAGATCCCTTTATCCCTATATGAATAAAGTAGCTGCCACTCTATTCGCTTCTATGAGACTACCAGAAACAGTTAAATACAGTGTAGTACAAGTAGCTCTTTCCTGCACCGCCAGGGGCAGCTCTCCATTGGTACTCAGCCTGAGGATCCCCGAGTATAATGATTGGCGGACCGGGAGAGGTAGGAAACATAAAAAACATGTTACTTACCTCTCCACGATCCTGCCAGGCCACCTTCCTGACGTCCTTTCTGATGTCTCTGACGTCACATGAACCCGGCCTGCGTCCCGGGTCATGTTACGTCTGACGTCATTGAACAAGGACAGCAGTGGAGAAGGCAGCGGAGAAGACCACGCCGGGGGACAGGTAAGTAACAGTAGTTTTTTATGTTTTTATTCCCCCGGGTCTCCGATTATTATACTCTGGGGTCTGAAAAGACCCCAGAGTATAATAATTGTTTATGGGTGTCCACAGTGGGACATAATACTGTGTGCAGCAGCCACTATGGGGGATAATACTGTTTGCAGGGGCCACTAAGGGACATAATATTGTGTGCAGGGGCCACTATGGGGGATAATACTGTGTTCAGGGGCCACTAAGGGACATAATACTGTGTGCAGGGGCCACTATGGGGGATAATAGAACGCACAGAAATGCGTAGGAGGGGTTCGGTCGAGGTCTTCGGTGTCGGTGTCGGTCGGGGGGGGGGGCCACGTCAAAAGTTCGCCACGGGGCCCCGCCATTCCTAGTTACACCACTGCTGAGGAGATAGACAAGATGGACAGTTGAGGAACAGCTGTGGAAAAAGGAAATAGTTCTAGAGTGCTTCAAGTTATCAAAAGAGAATCCAGAGACTGGGCTCTGAGTTTGGCCGAGAGTACTGTGATCCAGCAAGTGGGTGTAGAGAGTGTCTAGTGATCGTGTCAGGCTGAGAACAGACTGTAAGAATAGTTCACATGGGGATAATAGCTGCCATAGTGCCTTGGCTTGGTGTGCTAGCTAGGCTGCTGCAGACTACAAGTGAGAGACAGTAGCTGGTACAATGCATAGCCTTTAAGGAAATGTTACTACCACCTTTAAATTAGAGAGTTTCTTCATTGTAAGAGACTGTCCTATAGAGAAAAAGGTAGTTATCCTTGCTCACATTGTAAAGTCTCTTCATGTTATTGAGTGACATTATTTGCAAGCAGTTAAGTCTAGCACTGGTCTGTGTGTGAGCTAGCTCAGGCTAGTTACCCTGGAGGCTATGTATATGAGGAGATGGAGACTTCCTCCCCACAGCTATGCTGCAGGAGGTAGAGGAACTCTCTGGTGTATGTCACTTCCTGTTAATTTTGAGTTTCAGTTTTCCTCCAACTCTTTTACCACTGTTAAACTCCATTAAACAATACTCGGATATCTCTGCCAGTCCCATAGAAAATGAATCGAATAGCAGCAGGCAAGGTCAACCTCCTGCTCCATTCTGTTGAGGGATCGGAGCCTCCATTCTTGTGGTCATTTGGAGTTCACAGTGGTTGAACCCCCACCCCCATAGAGACTCGGCAGCAAAGCATGGTTTTGATGATCATATGACTATTCTGACATGGATTTATTTCAGATTTCACTACAGATTTCAGTCTTGGCATGAATTATCTTGAATTTATTGCAGATTTATTGGCCCAATAGAAATTGCCTTTTATTAAAGGATACTATTTGGGAATAGAATGAGAATCAGATTTTATTGTAATTGGAAGAATATAGTTCTATTTTTTATTCATTTGTTGAAAGAAATTATGGAAAAAAATGAAAGCCAGACATACTTGGACTTCTAAGGAGTAATTAGAATACATACCAAGATAATTCTATTACTAAGGAACGTGATATGAAATCTAGTACGAGGTGTAAGAGATAAAAAAAACACTGGGACAAGTCATTAAAAGAAGCGATGTGTTACTCCGAACCAATAAATCTTGGGTGGAATTAAGGAATATGAGACATTTATGAAAAGTGGCCCATCAGATTCTGGCTCGTCCCATCTGTCATTTTCAATCTACAGCTTGAAAGCATAAATCATATTTTCTGAGCAGCATTACAGATTTTCTCTCTATTCTAGTTTTCCTACATTTCTATATCTAGCATTACATATATTTTCTGAGATTTTTATTTGATGTCCTATTCTTTAGCGACCATCTTGTCTGAGCATCTCCTCTGCACAGCAATTAGTGATATGCTTTACAGCATAGTGACAACCATTGGCAACAATAGCCTGGAGCAGACACATTGAGGTCCACTGGACAGTTTTCCCTTTCCAGGGAGGGGGAGAAGATAAGCTGTGACATTGTCTATTATCATTGGTAGATGTAATGGTGGCACACTATGGGTGTATGTAAGTGTGACCTTCTATTGTAGTGTAAACTGTCTTGACTGTGACAGTACAGGGATAATTCACACAGTGATGTCATGATGCGGGAATAATGTCCACAATGTTGTCACAATAAAGGATAATGAACCCAGTGATGTCACAGTACAGGGATAATACACATAGTGATGTCACAGTACGGGGATAATACTCACAGTGATGTCACAGTATAGGGATAATACTCACAGTGATGTCACAGTACAGGGATAAGTCACACAGTGATGTCATAATAATAATAATATAATAAATTTTATTTATATAGCGCCAACATATTCCGCAGCGCTGTACAATTTGTAGGGTTCAAATACAGACAGAAAGATACATTACAAAGAAAATCATTTCACACAATGGGACTGAGGGCCCTGCTCACAAGAGCTTACAATCTATGAGGTAGAGGGGGTGACACAAGAGGTAGCAGGGGCGGCATTGCTTATGCAGATGTCAGACACTTTTGTAATAGAGGTGACTGTCATTACACAAACATAAGACTTTATGAGCCGTCACCAGTCGTGTCCTGTAACATGTGGATGGAGCTTGGACCTATAAAGTTAGCATGAGATGACATCATATCATGTGGGGAAATGTGGGAGCGGGGACAGAGGAGGGTTAAGGGTTTACGTTAGACATTGTGATAGGCTTGTCTGAAAAGATGCGTCTTTAGTTTGCGTTTGAAGCTGTAGAAATTGGGAGTTAATCTGATTGTCCGGGGTAGAGCATTCCAGAGAAGTGGTGCAACTCGGGAGAAGTCTTGTATACGAGCGTGGGAGGTTCTGATAATACGGGAATAATGACCACAATGTTGTCACAGTATCAGGATAATGGACCCAGTGATGTCACAGTACAGGATAATACACACAGTGATGTTACAGTACAGGGATAATATACACAGTGATGTTACAGTACAGGGATAATTCACACAGTGATGTCACAGTACAGGATAATACACACAGTCAGGGCCGCCATCAGGAATTTTGGGGCCCCATACAGCCTAAGTGTCTGGGCCCCCCCTGCCATTTTTGCTTTGCGCGCCGCGGGAAATTTAGCCCCACCCACTGTTATGTTGACTCCGCCCACTCATTAATTTTCCATTTGCCCGCACACTGTATAATCCTCCTACAGTCACCCGTAAATTATATGTCCCCCTCCGTCTCTCCCCTAGCTTCATATA
Organism: Leptodactylus fuscus; assembly: GCF_031893055.1. Lineage (NCBI taxonomy): Eukaryota > Metazoa > Chordata > Amphibia > Anura > Leptodactylidae > Leptodactylus > Leptodactylus fuscus. Next base: position 48,944,711 of record NC_134265.1, read on the forward strand.
CACCCTCCATCTCTGCCCCCAGATTCATGTCCCCTCCATCTCTGCCCCCAGATTCATGTCCCCTCCATCTCTGCCCCCAGATTCATGTCCCCTCCATCTCTGCCCCCAGATTCATGTCCCCACATTTCTGCCCACAGATTCATGTCCCCCCATCTCTATACCTCCCAACTTTTGAAGAACTAAAAGAGGGACAAAATGTGTGGCGCGCTTAGCGCGCCGCAGCAAATTTAGCCCCACCCACTTTTGTGTTGACTCCACCCACTTGTTAATTTTTCATGTGCCCGCACACAGTATAATCCTCCTACAGTCACCCGTAAATTATATGTCCCCCCTCTATCTCTCCCCCAGTTTCATATACACCCTTCATCTGCCCCCAGTTTCATGTCCCCCTTCCATCTCTGCCCCTAGATTCATGTCCCCACATCTCTGCCCCCAGTTTCATGTCCCCCCAGATTCATGTCCCCCCAGATTCATGTCCCCCCTCCATCTCTGCCCCCAGATTCATGTCCTCTCCATCTCTGCCCCCAGATTCATGTCCTCTCCATTTCTGCCCCCAGATTCATGTCCCCACAGTGTCATGCCGTCCCCTCCTTCATCTGCCCCAGTGTCATTCCGTCCTCTCTTTCATCTGCCCCCAGATTCATGTCCCCACAGTGTCATGCCGTCCCCTCCTTCATCTGCCCCAGTGTCATTCCGTCCTCTCTTTCATCTGCCCCCAGATTCACGTTCCACCTCCACATTAAACTTACCTTCTCCTCCGCTCCCTCGCCGCTCTCTGCGCGTCTCTCTCGCTGACACATGCGGCTGAAGGAAGGAGCTGACACAGGTCAGCTCCACGCTTCGCCGCTGGGTGTCTCTCTCGCTGACGCTGACATGTATGCGGCTGAAGCGAGGAGCTGACCTGTGTCAGCTCCTCACTTCGCCGCTGCCGGCTCTCTCGCTGACACATATGCGGCTGATCCGGGTTCCGGCTCAGCCGCATATGTGTCACCGAGAGAGGCGGCAGCGGCGAAGTGAGGAGCTGACACAGGTCAGCTCCTCGCTTCAGCCGCATATGTGTCAGCGAGACAGGCGGCGAAGCGAGGAGCTGACCTGTGTCAGCTCCTCGCTTCAGCCGTGTATGTGCTCAACTCAGATCTGCGTCCTCTGGACGCAGATCTGAGTTGAAACAGGACATACAATGACTGCTGCCGGCGCCAGGGGGCCCGGGCCCCCCCCATTTTAAAATTTGGCCGGGCCTCTGACGCCAGTAGCAGTAGTACTGGCCTATCGGCGGCCCTGCACACAGTGATGTCACAGTACAGGGATAATTCACACAGTGATGTCACAGTATCAGGATAATGGACCCAGTGATGTCACAGTACAGGATAATACACACAGTGATGTCACAGTACAGGGATAATACACACAATGATGTCACAGTACAGGGATAATACACACAGTGATGTCACAATACAGGGATAATACACAGTGATGTCATAATACGGGAATAATGTCCACAATGTTGTCACAGTATCAGGATAATGAACCCAGTGATGTTACAGTACAGGGATAATTCACACCAGGGGCGTAACTATCGAAGAGGCAGCGGAGGCGGCTGCCACAGGACCCGGGCCATTAGGGGGCCCGGTGACAGCCGCTACTGCTGCGGTTTTCTTTCAATAGGCCGGATCCTGGCTGGGCCGAGCTCGGAAAGTGACACCGCGGGCCCCACAAAGACTACCATTATACTCGGGGGTCTTTGCAGAATATAATGATCGGCGGACCGGAGAGGTAAGAAACATAAAAAACTGTTACTTACCTCTCCACGATCCTGCCAGGCCTCCGTCCTGCTTTGTCTGACGTCTCCGACGTCACATGAACCCGGCATGCTTCCCGGGTCATCTGACGTCCGACGTCATTAAAGAAGGACGTGAGCGGCGGTCAACAGCATAGGAGCCGGGGGACAGGTAAGCAACAGTGTTTTTTTTAAATGTTTTTATTCCCCCGGGTCTCTGATTATTATACTCTGGGGTCTGAAAAGACCCCAGAGTATAATAATTGTTTATGGGTGTCCACAGAGGGACATAATAGTGTGTGCAGGGGCCACTATGGGGGATAATAGTGTGTGCAGGGGCCACTATTGGGGTTAATACTGTGTGCAGGGGACACTATTGGAGTTAATACTGTGTGCAGGGGACACTATTGGGGTTAATACTGTGTGCAGGGGCCACTATTGGGGATAATATTGTGTGCAGGGGCCAGTAAGGGACAAAATACTGTGTGCAGGGGCCACTATTGGGGATAATACTGTGTGCAGGGGACACTATTGGGGATAATACTGTGTGCAGGGGCCAGTAAGGGACATAATTCTGTGTGCAGGGGCCAGTAAGGGACATAATACTGTGTGCAGGGGCCACTATAGGGGATAATACTGTGTGCAGGGGCCACTATGGAGGATAATACTGTGTGCAGGGGCCACTATAGGGGATAATACTGTGTGCAGGGGCCACTATGGAGGATAATACTGTGTGCAGGGGCCACTATGGAGGATAATACTGTGTGCAGGGGTCACTATGGGGGATAATACTGTGTGCAGGGGCCAGTAAGGGACATAATACTGTGTGCAGGGGCCAGTAAGGGACAAAATACTGTGTGCAGGGCTTACTAAGGGACATAATAGAGTGCGGAGGAGGGGCTGGTCAAGGTCTTCGGCGTCAGTTGGGATGGGGGGGGGCCCATGTCAAAAGTTCGCCACAGGGCCCCACCATTCCTAGTTACGCCACTGATTCACACAGTGATGTCACAGTACCAGAGTACCAGGATAATGCACAGTGATGTCTCAGTAGCTGGACAATGCACCCCGAGATGTCACAGTACATCCAGGGATAATGTCTATTATGACATCATAGCACAGGGATAAAACATTATATAGCCTTATATAACAATATATAATAATATATTATTATACATTATGTAACATTATATAACATTAAAGTAATAGTTTTCCCACAATCCATTCTCTTATTATTAGCAGTAATTGTACCCTAGGTTTCAGTGGAAGTGGGCCCCTTAGGTAATGGGCCCTCAGCAGTTGCTATGTAGCTGGTAGCTATGCCTACATCTTTAGGGTTAGCTTGCACGGCATTAACCTCTTCTGCCGTGATTTCTCTGCGTGGCTACCTGCGATAGGATGTCAATGCAGTCCATCAGCATCCCGTTGCGGTGTCCCGCTCCTAATTAGGCCGAGTGAATTGGTCTAATCGGGAGTGAGTCTCGCGCCGTGAATGCCTTGGCTGAGTCAGCCGCAGAAAGATAAGGCATGTCTCTTCTTTTTCCCTTAGCTGAAAAAAAATCGCTATCGGGAAAAAAAATTTGCGTCTCCCATTGAAATAAATAAGCGGATTCCGCATCAAAATCCTCCTTCGTGTGAACATACCCTTATAGAATTTTCGGTTGAAAATGTAGCAAACCTTATACCTGCAATGAATCCTCGGCTACAAACGGAGTAGGTGCTGCTATGGATGAGAGGGGTATAATATACGGTACAAAGCAACACAGCAGAACTTTGATCATTTCATAGGATTGGTACTTACAAATGTTTTCATCATTTTATTTACTATATGATTAGTTGATACTCAACAATATGGTAACAATGACCCAATGAGCTGTAACAGTAAATGACACTCTTGGATTAGCCTATAATACATAGGTATAATTTGATGTGACTTACTTGTACCTGTAACCCCCTTTGAACGCCCATGTGGGAAATTGTTGCAGCAGTGAGAGGGGGTATGCCATCATATGATATCCTCTGTGGGTAAAATATGATATAATGTGTAACTGATATATCAGCTTTAGCTTAAAAAAATTTCATGGGTCTCTCACGTTTTTGGTAACCAAATAACCTCCCAATGCGCTATGTTGTATCCACGTATAATGAGTCAACCATACATAGTATTATATAATGAAATCTGATCAGCATCTTAAAGTAGTCCATGTTTCTTAACTTATTCCACACTGAGATGTCTTATATCACATCCAAGACTTGGCTTGCTATATTGTTTCATCATATTCTCTGTTTCAGATAAGGTTATGAAAAGCAGATTGAGGCCCCTGGGTTGAAATTTAGGTATACAGGATATTTATGTGTGTTTCATACATAAAATATATCATCTAACAAAATGTTTGTAAGAGTCCATGAGGAGGAGCAGATGTGTCCTTCCTTCCCTTCACTCTTAGATGGCATGCGCAGATGTTTGTATTACGAGATGATCAGCTTTTCAAAAACATGATGCTCTGGCACAATATGTTTATCATATATCCTATATGTGTCTATGTGTGGCCACTCAGTGGTTGTGATGTAAATTGCAGTATGTCAAAGTTTTTGTTATCATGACGTGATACTGTATTCATTTGATTTAATAAAAAGCTAATTTATAGCTAAGTTAAACTAAGTTAAACTTTATTTATTAATTAGGCTGGGAGAGGTGAAAAAAATAAAAGAAAACCAAACACAACTGTCCCCAGTGTTCCGGCACCTCCACGCGCAATCCAGTCCTGCAGATCAGTTGTTGTCTTTCGGTAAAAGTACCCACCGCAAATGACAGCTGAGGCTAAGGGGGCCTCAAGAAGGGTATCGGGGACGTCACTACCTGTCACTTCCCTCCTGAGGCCGCTGATTAGCCTCAGAAGTAACATGAAGGATATGTTTACACGGAGGAATTTGGAGCTGAATTTGAATCAGCTCCAAATTCTACCTGAAACTATCCTCCAGCCTTCAGCTAGTAGAAAAATAAGTGTCATGCTCAATCTGCATGCAGATCCTGCCTGATAACTCCCTTTGTTGGGCTAGTTCACATGGGGGAAATGAGGCAGATTTTGACAGCAGATTTTGCCTCATAATCTGCCTCCATACAATGGTGGTGAATGGAGACTGCTAGCTTTTTTTTTCTGCTAGCAGTTTTCTTCTGCTAGCAGAAAAAAGAAGCGACGTGACCTTTCTTCAGGCGGATTCCGTCTGAGGAAAGCAATAGAAGTGAATGGGAGGCGAAAGCCTAGCTTTTTTTTTTTTGCAAAAAACAGCGACTGAAAACGCCTAGCGTTTTTTTTTTTTTTACAGTCCATTCACTTTAGGGTAGGGGAAAACTGCCTGCCGTTTTCTGAAGCAGTTTTACAAAAAAACTGCTTCAGAAAAAGCTCAAAAAAATGCCTCAAGGTCAAAAAACGGCTTCCTAATTAGGAAGTGTTTTTTTCAGGACCATAATAAGCCAGGAGGATTTTACATGTGAACTAGCCAGGCAGAAAATACTACTTGGCTGGTGTGGAATTTGACATGGAATTTGGACAAGTGAAGAAATCAGCTTCAAATTCCTTGAGCTGAATTTTCAGCTAGGAAAATTTCTGCTTAGGGTCCATTCACACAGAGTAACGTGCCGCGTGACCTGGCACGTATATGGCGTGTGAGATTTTGAGCGCCGTAAAAGCTCCCACTGATTTCAATGGGAGCCTGGATCGTATATGCCGCGTTATTTTGCTGTCGCAAAATCACAGCCGCAAAATAACGCGGCGTATACGATCCAGGCTCCCATTGAAATCAATGGGAGCTTTTACGGCGCTCAAAATCTCACACGCCATATATGTGCCAGGTCACGTGGCACGTTACTCCGTGTGAATGGACCCTAGGGTGCATTCACACTAAGTATACGCTGAGCTGATTCTGAACGTAAAACACGTTCAGAATCAGTGTGTACAAAGCAGATCCCATTCATTGCAATGGGAGCCGGCATACGTGCGCTCCCCATTGAAATGAATAGGCAGTTTTTTTCCCTATTGGTATCAATGTGATACGTGCGTATCACATTGAAACCAATAGGAAAAAAAGCAGCCCATTCATTTCTATGGGGAGCGCTCATATGCCGGCTCCTATTAAAATGAATGGGATCTGCTTTGTACGTGCTGATTCTGAATGTGTTTTACGTTCAGAATCAGCTCAGCATATACTCATTGTGAATGCACCCTAAGGGTCAGTGCACACAAAGTTTTTTGGCACTGATTGTGATGCTGAATCCGCCTCAAAATCAACCTTCAAAAAAACCCTCCCAATAGAGTCATGCGGACTCGGAATACAAACGCAGTTGTGAAAGAGGGGTTATACTAACCTAGTCTCCCCAGTTTCCTTCTCAAGCCTCCTTCAGCATTTGGATGACTTCACGTTTCCTGGGGTCACTGCCAAGTCCTGTCATTGGATCTTCGCAGCCACATGGAGTGTCATGAGCACCATCATATCATGCGCAGGAGAGATTAGGTGAGTATAAGTATTTGATATTTTTCCCCAAATCCGCTTATTATATTATGGGGTACGATGAGACCGCAGAGTATACTAATAGCACTTCAACCCGAGAGCTGAACTTCATGAATATTTGCAAAATGAATCTTGTGAGGTTCACCCATCTCTAACCAAGACGGATTGAGCAGAAGGTTTGGAGATAATGTTAGAAGGGGAGGAAAAAAAGAGAATACTAAGCGGAAAGAGTTTACAAAGTTTCTATATCCTACTAATATTATTGTGTGTTTGGATGTTTGTGAGTTTGGATGTTTGTTCCTCAATCACGCTAAAACACCTGGACGGATTTGCGTGCAATTTTCCACAAACATAGTTTTCCCTTAGGATTGAGTCACAGGCTACTTTTGGTGCCACTAAACAACATGGCTTCCTAGCAGGAAACTCACAAAAGCAGGACTCCTAGCCCCAGCTGTAGACTCACACACACTGCCTGGCATTTCCTGCCTCAACCTGCCTGCACACTCCTTGCTGTCACCTCAGGAGTAGCCCTCACTCTACTCACTCACATTTACATATAGCTTTCCACTATAATACATTGTCTGTATCACTACATACACAATACAAGACAGCACATTGTCTGTATCACTACATACACAATACAAGACAGCACATTGTCTGTATCACTACATACACAATACAACACAGCACATTGTCTGTATCACTACATACACAATATAACACATCACATTGTCTGTATCGCTACATACACAATACAACACAGCACATTGTCTGTATCACTACATACACAATACAACACATCACATTGTCTGTATAACTACATACACAATACAACACAGCACATTGTCTGTATCACTACATACACAATACAACACATCACATTGTCTGTATCACTACATACACAATACAAGACATCACATTGTCTGTATCACTACATACACAATACAACACATCACATCACATTTGCTAGCCCACCAAACTTTTCAAACAGTTTCACACGTCTGTGTCCGCCCAATTCTCAAATCACCGCAGACGAAGTCGTGGGTAAAAGCTAGTTATATTATACTATTTATATAATTGGTGACCATTTATAATGTGAATAAATAAGAAATTCCTTTGCATTAATGTAGATAATTCATTGTAATAGAAAACCTCTGCCCCTTTAATGCACAGCTGCATCGTCTCACTTTTACTTTAATAGGAAGCAGGTTATAACTTGCTGGGTATTACATTAATTACTCGTGTACGGGCAGGAATTGAGGTTTAGGCAGCAAACTAGAATACAGAACTACCAGCGGCTTTTATTTGCTGATGAATGATTTTAGCACTAGCATAAATTCTTAGGGGGAGTATAATACTTTATGAAGAGAGCGGGATGGGACTTGCATATTAATTGTATGGGGCCTGGAGCAAGCTTTCCTTACTCTGTATTGACGTCTACCTTTCATGAACCCAATGTAAACCTATGATGGTATCTTGGAAACCTGCATATAAAGCAATTTTTTATACACTGTTTAATTGGAGACACTCCCCTGATGAGTAGAAACAATCTGATAATAGAGCCGGATAGAGGTGAGAAATCGAATTCCTCTATCTAGCGGCTCATATAAATGGCTAGTATATACAGTGGCTTGCAAAAGTATTCATACCCCTTGAACTTTTTCACATTACACTGCTCATCACTAGAGATGTACGCACACTATTCGAATAATCCGTTTCGAATAGCACGCTCCCATAGAAATGAATGGAAGCGGCCGGGACGCAGACTTTGCCGGCGGCCGGCCGCTTAACCCCCGCGTGCCAGCTACATCCATTCATTTCTATGGGAGTGTGCTATTCGAAACGGATTATTCGAATAGTGTGCGTACATCTCTACTCATCGCCCTGAACATGCTGTGAAACATGGCGGTGGCAGCATCATGCTGTGGGATGATTTTTTAGGGAAGCTGGTCAGAGTTGATGTGAAGATGGATGGAGATAAATACCGAGCAATGCATGGAAGCAAACCTATTGGAGGCTGCAAAAGATTTGAGATTGGGAAGGAGATTCACCTTCCAGCAAGACAATGATCCTAAACCTACAGCCAGAGCTTCAGTGGAATGGTTTAGATCAAATAATATTCATGTATTAGAAGAAAGTCCAGACCTAAATCCTATTGAGCATCTGTGGCAAGACATGAAAATTGTGTGTTTACACAGAGAGAAAACCCTGGCTGAGATAAGGCTGCTGCTAAGTGCTGTGTAATATAGTATGTGAACCTAAATTCATAACAGTCGTGAAACCATGTCATTTACTGGGATAAAAAGTAGCCTATATTTTAATCGAGGTTACAATCTATCTGTTTCATTCAAATCCGTTCAGCCGGTTTTGTGCGATTGAGGAACAAACATCCAAGCACACAAACATCCAAACTTTCACATTTATAATATTAGTAGGATTTTTGCCTGGAGAATCCCTTTAACTGCATTAGTAGGACAACTGGTGTAGCAGTTACGGTAACAAATTGTGTAACTCCGTGAAGTCTTATGGGTTTATTTGTTGTACACCTTGTTCACACTTATCTGTATGAGCGCAACAGATTTTTTTTTTTTTTTTACTTTTATCAGCTAACTTAAAAAATAATGTATTTTTTTAAGGTTAGACTATACAAAAATTCATATATAGACTCAACATAAGTGATTTAAAGGGATTGTAAATGATTTTTTTTATAGCATATCCTTAGGATATCTGAGTGGCAGGGAGCTGACAGCTGGCACCAACACAGATCAGCTATATCCGATGCTCCTACTGTATAGTGCACAGAGCTGGAAGCAAATAGCGCCATACTCTGTATAGTGGCAGGGCAGTGTTACTGCAGCTCAGCTCCCATTAACATCAAGTAAAGGGGCTTGGTCAATATACAGTGTACAGAGCTGTTTGCTCTCAGATCTATGCACTGTAAAGTACAAGGACTAGACATATTTTTCTAGCCTATCTTAAGGATAGACCTTAAACAAATCACGGACAACCCCTTTAAATACATTAAATACTCACATACCAGCATGCATTTTGACATGTGAAGAAAGTTATGCTTCTGTTTTCCACTTTTCTAACCTGGAAAGATGGCATCATGATTTCTTTCTTGCAAAGCCATATTTGCTATTTTTGTTTCATTTTGTGTTTCATGTCGCTCAAAATCTGTTGAGCATGGGTTTCTAAGGAAAAAGTAGCATATTGATATGTTATGGTAGAAGAAATTTTAGCAAGTGAACTAGAAACAGAAATCCCATAGGAATAGCTGCTACCGAACAAAGAGATCTGCAGCACACACGCACACTGACAAGCGGTGACAACATCTGACTTCAGGCTGAAATTGATAAGCAGCAAACCCTAGAGTTACCCTGGAGAGAATCATTGTGCTATACATTTATATCATGCAACCTCACACCGCACACTGCTCACTGACATCTATTATCTTATAATGACCGAACTTGTACTGTATATGGGGCCTTGAAGAGAGGAACCCCAGGCCTAGATGGTACTATACAATGTGGACTTTAGGCTAAATCCACATCCTATGGATAACATTTACTAAAATCTCACCCACTGTGTTACAAATCTTCCAATGTATATTTTCCACCTACAATTTTGATCATAAAATCAACATTTCCTTTGCATGTATATCTACCGGCATTAGGCGCAGAGATGGACAAATCGGGTTCGTCCCGAATATTCCAAACTGTTCAGTTTTTTATGAAACCGAACATATCAAGATTCATCTTAGGCAAAATAAAATGGTCGCTGCATTATATTCTGGGGTCTCTTCAAACCTCAAAGTATAATAGGTGAAGGCTCAGGTGACCCTTGGACCTACAGAATTGATAAGGCCTGGTTCACATCTGTGTTCGGTACTCCGCTTAGGGCGTCCGCTTGGGCACTGTCTGTTTCATTGTATAAAGAGCGATGAGGCCATGACACTGATCAGCGGATTTTGGGAATTGGACCTCTCTAATCTCAATTAAAAAGGGATTAGCCAACCCCTTTAAGGCCTCATGCACAAGGCTGAGAGCGGACTGATATTTTTACATGTCATCTGAGTGCGTTCTTTTCATTCCGTTCCAATTTCTTGGAGCAGGATAAGACCTGCTTTATTGTCATTGGAATAGAATGGAATATTGGACACCCTTTCGTAAAAGCCTCATTCTGTACTTTTGGTTGTGTGTGTGCGGCCTAATTTTCATGTACTATCCTCTAAGGCAGGGGTCCTCAAACTTTTTAAACAGTGGGCCGGAGGCAGAGCAGGTCGCACAGACATCGGGAGCGGTGCCCTCCAATAGGTAAAGTGAAGTGCGCTCCATGGCCTGGTCCGAGATCCCCAGGAGCTTCATTATAAATGCACGCCTGCCGGCGTTGTCGGCGGGGCCAGACAGAAGTGCTTGGCGGGCCGCATGTGGCCCGTGGGCCGCAGTTTGAGGACCCCTGCTCTAAGGAATCCTACGAAACAGACCTAAGTAAATCCATGGCGTGAATGATTCCCATGTGAGGGTCAGCCAAATACCCACATTCCTAAGGTAAGGTTTTTCACCCTGTAAAGCTACACATGTCCCCACCAATAAGCCCAGCTCTGGCCCTACTAGGTGGTGAGAACCTGTGGACTACTCTCTCCAGAAGATCTGCATAGTCAGCAGAGAAAGAGGGTGAAGAATTGATCCAGAGTCAAAAAGGGTTTGGAGTGGAGAACAAAAACCCTGTCCTTGTATCCTGGATGTCAGAACTGGACGCAACAGGGGCAGTGTATTACGGCCTTTGCTATGGGCTCTCTGTCTTCTATATACCCCGTTGTCTTTGCATGTAAAGATTCATATTCAGTATAGTCTAAATTAAATCTAAAGCCGCTCCAGCTTAATTTATTCAGCTAAAATGACATTTATCTTAATTTTAATTTGTCCTTTCGGCTTTAATCCTGTGTAACATACCGCACTGTCGGAGGGATAACAGGGAACTTGTTTCTGCTTGTAGCACGTTAATATTTCATTTGGATCAGATAGACACATCCCAGATGAAACGCAGCAATTCCTTTAATAGATTGACTGCGCGCTATGATGGATTAGGCACTCAGGCACTACATCATAGTATGGCAGTGGCACAATTGCTGCACTTGCCCTCATACTTCCCATCCAGAGTAGACACAACGCTTGAACTGAATGGCCACCATAAAATATGAAGTCATTTTCTGAGTGAAAAGTGAAAAACACATGATATATCCTTAACCCCTTGACAGCTGGATATATTTTATGAGCAGGGCCATCAACTTTATGATATTGTGGTTTAAGATAACATATCGGGATTGCTTCATATAGCTTTACAAAGGCAAGGATAGCTAAAAAATACGTACAATATTTAAGGGACATATATTTTATTCATCCTGAAAGGTGTACCACTTCTTGTACACCTTACGTGTAGCAGATATAGTTAGGGTATATTCACACGACCATGGTAAAAAAACAAAAACATTGTCAAAAATTCCTCATGAACTTGCGTCTATGAGGAATCTGTGAAAAATGTTAAAAAAATAAGACATGTTCTATTTCTTGAAGATACGTTAAAAGCGTTAGACCTTTATTCATATGAAAGTCAAAACCGGCAAAAGCGTTGATTGGCCAGTCTTCAGAATTCGGCCAATCAGCGCTGGCTCTGCCGGAGGAGGCGGAGTCTAAGATCGCTCCACACCAGTCTCCATTCAGGCCCGACCTTAGACTCCGCCTCCTCCGGCAGAATCAGCGCTGATTGGCTGGAGACTGGCCAATCAACGCTGGCCAATGCATTCCTATGGGTATGCGGTGATGCAGCCGAAATGAGCGAGTGCACACACTCACCTCTGCTGTGCAGAGACTCAGCAGTGTTGAGCCAGTTCTGCTCAACTACACCGTGTGCCGGTCGGCTCTGCTGTGCGAGCTCGGCACACACTCAGCTCTGCTGATTCTGTATACTGATTCTGTATACTGGCCGATCAACGCTGGCCAATGCCAGCGGTGATGCAGAGCTGAGTGTGTGCCGAGCTCGCACAGCAGAGCTGACCGGCACACGGTGTAGTTGAGCAGAACTGGCTCAACACTGCTGAGTCTCTGCACGTCTTCTGTATCTCATTCAGCCAATCAACGCTGCTCAATGCATTCCTATGGGAAATATGTTTATCTCACAAAAAACACAATTACACACCCGATAGAGCCCCAAAAAGTTATTTTTAATAACATTCCCACATAAATAAAGGTTATCCCTAGCTATCCCTGCCTGTACATCTATCCCTGTCTCATAGTCACAAAGTTCACAGTCTCCTATGACCCGGATTTGAAATCCACTATTCGTCTAAAATGGGGGTCACCTGATTTCGGCAGCCAATGACTTTTTCCGATTTTTTTCAATGCCCCCGTTGTCGTAGTTCCTTTCCCACTGTTAGGATTGTGCAGTAACTGCGGCCATGGTATGGGCGTCGCTGTCAGTTCCTCTGCACAGTCCAGGGTTGCAGGGGTTAATCTGCCTTGCAGCAGCCGGGCGTGGTCGACTGGGTGATTGACATAGGAGTTGACCAATGGACGCTCGGATTGGGCAGCTGGGCCGTTTGCTGGTCACCGCCCCTTGCCTATATAAGGGGGCTGGGCTGGACGCCCGGCGCTCTATGATCGCATTCCAAACCTGAAATGATATGTATGTATGTATGTATGTATGTATGTATGTATGTATGTTTGGGTTCCAGCCTGTAAACATTGCCCTAGTTAGCAAAAGATCCCTGAGATAGCAATGCCACTGTTTGTCAGGCAGCATGCTGCCCTGTATGCGTGTGTTTGTGGTAAAACTCTGTAGGGTCAGCTAGCAGTAATTTCCAGACAGGGTGACTGGGAGTGGGCTTGGCAATAGTTGCCTGGGTGGTTGGGTGGAACTACCACACACAGGGTTACTTGGTCTCTGGCTAGTCCTGGCGTTCAGGCTAGCCAGCTTGTTTATTTGTGCGGCTGCTTTGACTGCACAGAGCTCTGTGAATTGCAACAGAGCACACCTGGTCATTTAATTTAGCTGGCAGTGACAGGAACTGTTAGTCTGTATTCACACCAGGTTGGTTGCAGTAATGGCCCAGAGGGCTCCGTAGGGTTTTATTTGTTTTTTTTAATAAACCCTGCTGACCATAACAGTATCATAGAGCCAGAGCCCCACTGCAAAATGGCTTCAAAAACACATTTAGTGAATCTTGTTGAGAGTCTGAACACACGCCTGGGAGCGGTGGAGCAACACTTGCAGCAATCTCCACCAGCTGCCACAATTAATTTCTCTGACCTGTCTCAAGGTTTAGTTCAGGCTATGGCTCAGTTGGTTGGTAGTCTGCCGACCCCTGCAGTGTCACCGTGTCCACTCCTGCCTCCAGAGCGGTATGCGGGTGAGCCGCAGGGATGTCGGGGATTCATTCACCAATGCAAAACATACATTGAAGCTTGTCCCAGTCTCTTCCCAGATGAGAAATCTAAAGTGGCCTTTGTAATTTCTTTGCTCACTGGGAGAGCATTGGCCTGGGTCACCCCGTTAAAAGAACGGGACGCAGCGGACTTGGCTACACTAGCCGCGCTGTGTGAAGCACTACGCCTGGTGTTTCATGGCCCAGTGCCCCAGTCCACCTTTGCCTCGCAGCTCTTACGTTTAAAGCAAGGCCAGAGCTCGGTAGCGGACTTTGCTATCGAATTTTTAACCTTGGCGTCTGAGCTGGATTGGCCAGACAAGGTACTGGTGGCAATTTTTTGGGAAGGTTTGTCCTCAAATATTAAGGACGAACTAGCAGGCCGTAAGCCTTCTATCTCCCTCTCTGCCCTAATAAATTCAGCTACTCGTGTGGATACACAGTTGTCTGATAGGAGAGTGGAGCGGGGGCTCGAGCATAATCTTATGTCACAGAGGGGGGTCATAAAATCTACCACTGCCTCGCCCGTTGTGGAGTCCACTGAACCTATGGACACCTCCCGTGTTTCCACTCCTGGTGGCAGCAGGAGTAGGAAAATTAAGGGGGTAATTTGTTACCGTTGCAACAGGCCAGGGCATATTGCTCCTCAATGCTCGACCCCACTGGAAAAGAAGGCTAGCCAAGTGTCCATCGGGGGTGGGTTACTTGGTACACAAAAGTCCCATAATCGTGTCCATTTCTCAGTAGCCCTTAAGCTGGGTAATGGTTGGGTAAATACTAGAGCAATGATAGACTCTGGGGCCATGGGGAATTTCATGTCAGCCAAATTCGCCCAGCAAAATGGTATTCCCATGAGAGCTCTTAAGACCCCCATTAACGTTACGGTGGTAGATGGGTCTCAAATTCGGCCGCAGATCTGATTTGAGACGCCACCGTTGCTTCTGCAGAGTGGAGCACTGCATAGAGAGAAGCTCTCTTTTCACATCTTGGAGGGCTTATCTGATGCAGTAATGCTAGGTCTCCCATGGTTACGCCGACACTCACCAGTCATAGACTGGAGGCAAGGGGAGATTAATAAGTGGAGTCCTGAGTGCAAGGGAAGGTGTTTGGAGGCTATACCATCAGCCGTCCCTCCAGTGAGACCTTCAAAGCAGGAGGTCTTACCCTCTCAGCCTGCAGAGGTCTTTACTGTGAAAACAACTGGGTCTCTGCTAAAACACAGGCCTGGGAATTACTCCACTGACCTGTTGCCAGGGGCAACGCCGCCTCAAGGCAGAAGTAGGAGGCATAAATCTGCAATAAAGTCTTTTAGTCCCCTGCCATCAGGTGCCAGGGAGGGTTTTTGCCCGCAAAGGAAAGCTAGGGAAAAACCTAACACTAAGCAGAGTGTTGGCACAGTTTCTGGGCAGAGTAAAGGGACTAGACTTGTATACACCCCTGACTTGCCAAATATTTTATTAAATGGCAAGGCTCCATGGCCTGTGCACTCTACCATGAGTCAGGCCAAGGCAAGGAGTAGAGCAACAGCTGACATCAGACATAGGTCAGGGACAGAGTTGTCCCCAAGTGATCGTGTCTGGCTCACTCCTCGCCATGTTCATCCCCGACCCAGAGACACATGGCGTCGTTGCACCGTGGAGGGGGGGGGGGGTAGTGTTAGGATTGTGCAGTAACTGCGGCCATGGTATGGGCGTCGCTGTCAGTTCCTCTGCACAGTCCAGGGTTGCAGGGGTTAATCTGCCTTGCAGCAGCCGGGCGTGGTCGACTGGGTGATTGACATAGGAGTTGACCAATGGACGCTCGGATTGGGCTGCTGGGCCTTTTGCTGGTCACCGCCCCTTGCCTATATAAGGGGGCTGGGCTGGACGCCCGGCGCTCTATGATCGCATTCCAAACCTGAAATGATATGTGTGTATGTATGTTTGGGTTCCAGCCTGTAAACATTGCCCTAGTTAGCAAAAGACCCCTGAGATAGCAATGCCACTGTTTGTCAGGCAGCACGCTGCCCTGTATGCGTGTTTGTGGTAAAACTCTGTAGGGTCAGCTAGCAGTAATTCCCAGACAGGGTGACTGGGAGTGGGCTTGGCAATAGTTGCCTGGGTGGTTGGGTGGAACTACCACACACAGGGTTACTTGGTCTCTGGCTAGTCCTGGAGTTCAGGCTAGCCAGCTTGTTTATTTGTGCGGCTGCTTTGACTGCACAGAGCTCTGTGAATTGCAACAGAGCACACCTGGTCATTTAATTTAGCTGGCAGTGACAGGAACTGTTAGTCTGTATTCACACCAGGTTGGTTGCAGTAATGGCCCAGAGGGCTCCATAGGGTCTTATTTGTTTGTTTTTTTTAATAAACCCTGCTGACCATAACACCCACCTCCCCTGCGCTGTTATTGGTGCAAAAAAAGCGCCAGGGAAGGTGGGAGGAGAATCAAATTTTTTTGGAGTTTGCCATGTGGTGTCCGTATGGAATCGAACATCTCGAACAGCCTTATATCCGATCGAACATGTGTTCGCTCATCTCTAGAGGAGACATAAAACAGTGTTACTCACTTCTCCTGGGCTCCTGCTTGACTCTCTGCTCGCATCTTGCCCGACGTGTAGCCGTGATTTGTGCACTTGAAAAACTGTGGCCTACCACCCAAAACGCGTTGTGCTGTACTGTATTTTATCCTACTAAAGCCGGTCTCAAATGACACGCTTGTTTCCTGCTCCATTTGCACGACCTCAGAGCGCGGATCCTTGTCTTCCCCCTTTTTTCCTGCTCTTCTCCCCGATCCTCCGGTGTTTGCTGACGGAACCGCTGCCACTCTCACCAAGAACCATTTACCATCGCATTGCATCTTTGGGTGTTGTGACCTCATCACAACCTCATCAGGTGAGATGGGGTTGGTCGTTTTCTACCACACTCCTCCAGTATTTGTCCTATCTTAGTAGTGCATACTACACTTAGTGCGCTCGTTGTCTCTCTTTTTCTTTTTTCTCTGCTCTCTCCGGCACCTCTAGTTAACGTTAGGGACTTCTAATCGGGCCTCAGTACCTTGTGGTGTTGTGACGCATAGACGCATGTGTTGCAATTTCACATGCTCTCAGACAGTCCCTGTTGTGAGCCAGAAACACTGAAGACAGTAGGGAGTCTTGGCGGAGCACCGGAGAGGTGGAGAGGTGAGTAACACTGTTTTTTTTATGTTTACTTGCCTCCCCTGGGCCTCTGCTTATTATACTCTGGTGTCCAAAGTGACCCCATAGTACAATAATAGTAGTTCCAGGTAAGATGTGTTCGGCCTGAACAAAACTGTAGATATTGTAATATTGTACTAACCGAACCAAAATAACCGTCATGAACAAAAATCACATTGGTTATCCTGGTTGATGTTTGGTTATTTTTCAATAAATCACCCAGCCCTAGTTATAAGGTGTAACAACAAGTAAATGCATCTATCTACTTTCTTCCATATGTAAATGAATTTTAGACAGCACTGGGGGCATTCCCCTGTACTGTCCAAAAACTCTATAGCGACACCTCCATCTTCTTCTCCAGACCGCCTCTTCTACCACGTCACTGTTGCATCTTCATCCAAAGGTGCCAACTGCTCATGTCCATCGGCCATTTTCCTGTGGCTTCTCCCGTTCGGCCGCAGGAAAATGGCCGATGGAAAAGGCGCCGATGGTGACGCGGGAGAAGAGGTGGTCTGGAGAAGAAGATAGAGGCTGGAGAGTTTTTGGACAGTACAGGGGAACATCCCCAGTGCTGTCTAAAAACTCATTTACATATGGAAGAAAGAAGTTAGTTCTCCGGAACGGTGGCACAGATCAGAATAATAAAGGTAAGAGAAGAATAGCCTTTCTTAAGGCTATTCCTACATGTACTTAATTAAAAAAGGGATTCTAATGATAGAATCCATTTAACTTTTATGACTTTTATGTGGCAAAAAAGTATTTACATCTGAATTTGGAAATCTAACACTTTTAGCTGCTGCCATTTTTGTTACAAGGACATTTCTTTGTCACTTTACTAGGTAACCTATTAGGATCACAATGCTCGGTCTGGATCCTTGCTGTATGCCATGGAAAGCAGTCAGATGGGAAAAAAAGTCAATTTAGATATTTAGAGGAAGGTAAAGTTTTCATTGTGGATGACTTAATGCATATTCTACATTTACGTATGGTGCAAATCCTGCAAAGATAAATCAGAGTTCCCAATGGAATTGCCCTTTAAATCATGCTTTCCTCTATTCAATGCCCAATCAAAGGTAAAAAAAGAGTGGTATCAGCATGCCATAAAAAGGAGATTTATTGCTATTATTCCCAAGTGATAAATCATTCCGGTTTCAAAGGCATTCATAATAAAACATCCTTATGCTTTACAAACATACCAAGTCGTGCAACAAAGAAAGCATTCTATTTCCCCGTCTGAATTTTTGTGTGCACTTTGCTTGACCTCTCTCTGCTGCTTCTGTCAGACCAAGTTAGCTGTGACAACGGGAACACAATATTCCCTTGCCATTTCAATATGTACCTTTATTTTGTTCCTTTACCAGTTCTCTGAATGCCACTTTTCCACACGCGATTTGGAGACTAAGTGTATTATTTTCCACTGTGTAGTAGTGGGACTGCCGATAGAAGTATTATATTCATCCATTGCCCTGATGGAATTTAAAAAGCACTAGAAGCGGACGCAAAAAGGATTTCTAAATCCAGTGTAAATAGAACATTAATACCATCATTTATATTAATGGTGGAATATGTTCTTTTGTAAAGAGACTGAATTATTTCTGGAAGTAGCCCATGTACAAGCTTGGATAGATGTACGCCCCGGTAGATGCTATGTTATTAAATGTTACTAATAGCTTCTTCAAATCTTATTACATTATCTATTGAGATTCTATATTTTTTAAACTTAAAGGGGTTGTTCAGGATAAACTGAGAATTAACCCCTAAACTAAACCCCCTCCCCCGCCTAACTTCTAGTTGACTTCAATTAAAAAAAACTATAATTACCCATATCCCTGGACCGGTCATGTTATAATCCAATGACGTTCCATTGCACTACTTCTGAAATGTAACGTCACCATTACTCTTCCTCCTCCCCTATCCCCATCAATACTTACCAAGCCTTCCTGTCTAGAAACGTCTCCTCCCCGCTTCCTGTCTTCTAACAGTGGGCGGTATAGATTAGTTAGGGAGACTGGGAAGGATGTGAGTGGCTAGTAATGGGCGGGATATCTAGTCTTAGTGACACAGGGAGAGTGGGAGGGGCTAGACTTAGTGTGATAGGGAGGGTGGGAGGGGCTAGGCTTAGTGAGATGGAGGGTTTTGCAACTGAGTGAGAGAGGAAGGGATGGAGTCTGAGTGAGAGGGAACTAGTGTAGAAGCTACACAAGAAGCTGCACAGCAGGAAGCTATACCAAGTAAACAAAGCAGAGGATGCGGCAGCAACCAGAGACACCCAGAAATCACTTCAAACACTGCTCAAGGTATATGGGTGTACTTATTAACCCAGCACTAGCACTAACACACCTGTCTATAATAATAATAATAATAATTAAAAAAAAAAAGAAGATTTTGTACCTGGAAAACCCCTTTAATGATGATGCCGATGTAACCCCTGAGACCCCATCAGCGGTCTCTGACATCAGGAAGAAGCGCCAAAGAGAACAGGGAGTTCCTCTGGATAGGTAAGATTAATTTTTTTTATTCTGGATCACCTTCCCTGGGGCTCCGCTTATTATACGCTAGAGTCTGAAAAGTCCCCACGCAGTTTCGTATGACCAGAACAAAATTGTGTAAGTGCTGCCCCTTCAGGAGCTCAGGCTGCCATGCGAGAAAAATATGCCTTGCGTGCTACTCTTGGGACCATGGGCCATAGACAGAATAGTCTGGAGTAGACCCTATTTGCTTATATAAGAGTGTTTTCTAGACATGCTCTGTGACCTGGGCAGAGGGGGAATAGGGGGTCATAGGGGGAGTAGATAAGCTGTGAAATTCTCTACTGCGACCGGTGGATTCTGTGTCTTATTTACAAATACATGATTTGATTTAAGGTGCAAACTGCAAAATGTCAGCTCTCTCCCACAGCAGTCCCAGCACAGTCTCAAGTTTTATTCATTAGCTCGTTGACATTAAGCCAATTATAGATTATCTATAGAGATGAGCCAATTTCTCAAGATTTGTTTTGTTTTTGGGTTCAGTGGCTTAGGTTCCCTGTTTGTTTCAGGACTAAGTTTGGTACAAACCACACTTTACATTGGCTTAAAGAGGACCTTTCATGTCCTCGGGCACCTGTGATTTTATATACTGCTAGAAAGATGATAACGTGCTGAATTCAGTGCACTGTTAGCTTTCCTGCTATGTGCCCCAGTGCAAGAGATATCTGTCTGGGCAGTGAGGAATCCCCTCCTGACAGTACTGTTCATAGCACTGTACTGTCAGGAATGACAATGAGCAGTGAGGAACGCCCCCCCCCCCCTCTTCCTGACAGTACTTGCCCATAGACTAGTTATTGGGGGGTGTTCCTCACTGTTCCTCAGAGGGGGCATTGCTTACTGCCCAGCAATGACTCCCTCTCTGACTGTACAGCGCTATGGACGAGTACTGTCTGGAGGGGCATTCCTCACAGCCCAGCTAGACTGTCAGGAACACCCTACTGACAGTGAAGATATATTGGTAAGGGCACCAATAGCTCTTGCACCAGGGCACATAATGGGAAAGCCTACAGCCGTCATCTTTCTAGCGGTATATAAAACCGCAGGTGCCCAAGGACATGAAAGGACCTCTTTAAAACATAGAGTAGAATACTCTCAGGGCTCCTAGGAACATATCTATCTAGTGTCTAGATCTAAGGCAAACACAGCTGAAATTATGACAAAGTGAAAAGTGATATTATTATATTTGGGGTCTCTTCAGACCTAACAGTATAATAGACCGAGGCCCATGGGAGATGTGAAAAATAAAAAATAATCATACCTTATCTTACCTGTCTACTTTTACTTATATTCTATTAATTAAAACCTTTGCTCTTTCTTTATTAAAGCCAAGTAGGCGGTCGTATCAATGAGTGAGACTCTACTCTATGGCTATCCATACATGTGATCGAACCGCCTCCTTGACTTTATGGCCTATATTTCAACGCATAACAATTATACTGAATTCCCACAAAAATATATATCCATCTGCTCTACAACATGTTGAAGATTGCACAGGATCCCTTTAATAGCAAAATTTACCTAAATCCTACACAGATTACTCCTGGCCAGCAACTGTGAAGGGAACAAAAACACAGTGACAGCCCCATTCACTTTACGTGTCATTTACATATTGGTGGGCGTTTGATAACACGGTAATATGTCATAACAAAGGGAATAAGCAACTTTATTAAGTCTACAAATGAGATACAATATTATATGCTGTCCTTTTCCATTAAATCTGTAATTTGTGCAAAATAAATCTTTAGCAGATAGAAGCCAACATGGATATCAACTGATCTCCACCAGTCTGGCTTTAGAATCCCTCATTGATGAGTTGATATCACCTAATGAAGATGCAGCCACCAATATATATACACTGTATATACCTGTTCTAGTCTTCGTAAGACTAGGACTCTAGAGATGTTCGTTATTAGTGTCTTGTTGCTCTGGATAGTCAGTGTGCCCTGTTAGGGTTGTCTTGATAATAATACCATCCTACCTGTGCTATAGGATCTGCCAGTGATCTAAGACTAACATAATAAGAACCCACTCCCATCTTCAAGACTTCTCCCAAGTTGCACCTATTCTCAGGAATACTTTACCCTGGTCAACCAGGCTAAGACCCAACTTGAAGCACATTCTAAAAAAATTCTTCAGGCTATTACATTTCCTTATCTAACACTTCTGCACTTCCACTCCCCAAACTAACCATCCACTGTTCAGCCTCTCTCCTCCTCACATGATCCTCCAGGAGATGATGCCTTGTAATCCTGTAGGCCATAACACTTTGGATCTGTACATATAAAGACTTTAGCTGGTAACCAGCTCTTAAAGCATTCTTTATTTGTTTTACCTCATCTCATAAAAGTGTCTGGACTGCTGTATAAGTGATACTAATATTATCAATGTCTGTTGCTGCCCTCAATCATAGGATGACAGCAACAGACATTAAAGGGGTTGTCCAGGATAGCTCGTTTTTGGTAAAGAGACTGGGAAGGTTGAAAAAAACAGACCCATACTCACCTGTACCCGGTGTCTTCCACTGTGGTCTGGTCCTGCTGCCCTGGGGTCTTATTATGATGAAAGACCCTGCACCTGACTACTGAACCCAATCAACAGACTCAGGAACCTAAGGAAAGGACATGGGGCGTCACAGTGATGTCCCAGTTAATTTACCAAAAACAGGTTATCCTGGACAACTTTTAAAAATAGTAGAGTAATGGACACAGGAAGAGAGATAGAGCCCCCTTCATCTGTGTCCATTCCCATTGACTCTAATTTAAACAACACAACTTTCTTCTGTCATATCTGTTTACTCTTAACAGAAGAAAAAATCCCACACGAGAGATTTTTCTTCAGTCAAAAAAAGTAAAAACATGATGGAACAAGGCTTCCGTTATATTTTTTTTACATTGAGGTGAATGCTGGAAGGTTTCGTCTACATCTGTCATTTAATGTCCATTACTCTCGTCCCGTGATGTATAAGAGCAATGAACATTAACGGTCATGTAAACTTACCCTAAATCTTGTGTCAATCCTTCAACCTCATAGCTTGTAAACTATTACAAGCAGGGCACTCACCAGGGGCGTAACTTGAGGGGGGTGCAGCTGCAACAGGGCCCAGGAGCCTATCAAGAATTCGCTGTAGGCAGGTAGGTAGGTAGGTAGGTAGGTAGAGGGCCCCAGACAAAAGATTGCACCCGGGCCTATAAGAATTTAGTTACGCCACTGGTGCTCACTCTTATTGTATGAACTGATTTATTACTCTGTAATGTCTCATTTTGCCTGGACATGACCCCTACGTCATGTAAAGTGTTGCGGAATATGTTGGCGCTATATAAATAAAATGTATTTTTTATTATTAATTATTATTATTGTTATTGTTATTATTATTATTTTGTTATATTAAGTTTAGCAGTACAAACTAGATGTAGTCTTTTATTATTTTACATGTACCATTCCTATATAGTCCCTATCTGTATCCTTAATCCGCACACCTCCAAAATGTGATCATAAACATATAAAGTTATAGGGAAAACACAGCAAGCGTCTAATAGGACTTCAAGCTGTGGAATGATGATTGATATGCCTGTTTCCTTAATGTTTATCCAGCAGCTGAAACTTTTCACTTTCTGGCCGATCGGACACTCATTTTTTTCCAGGCTCGCATTTATAAACCCTCGGTGTGAGGGCTAGTGATGGGATATCTGGCACATTGCAGATTAATTTGTCTCCCAGCGAAAAGAAAAAAATCTCCTTGAAACAGTCAGCATGTGTTGTAGGAAAGTTGAAATGAACTAACAGAAAAGGAAATGGCTCTTTGTGGTTAGCGTAAAAGGCAGTTTAGAGGAAGCAGCAAAAGCTGTTTTTACAGGGGACGTTACCAGCCATTGATACCGTACAGGAATTACAGCCAGAGCCAGTTATTAAGTTTTCGTGGCATTCACAAATGTTTTTGTAAAACCTTCTACAGAAATATTCACATCGGGATACATCAGACCTCAATTATCCATCCCAGAAAAATAACAAGGTGCATTTAAAGGACTTATTCTATTTAAAGGGGCGGGCTACTTTACAAAAGTCTTTTTCAATTATTTTATTAGGGGATTTTTAACTAAAAGAAGGGTTACCCCTAATGTCAAGAAGCCAGAATGGAGAGGCACTACAAAGCATATGGCAATGTATGTACAGCCTATTGATTGTATTGCATTGTATTATATTGCCCAACG
This sequence comes from Leptodactylus fuscus, assembly GCF_031893055.1. Lineage (NCBI taxonomy): Eukaryota > Metazoa > Chordata > Amphibia > Anura > Leptodactylidae > Leptodactylus > Leptodactylus fuscus. Next base: position 48,968,328 of record NC_134265.1, read on the forward strand.
GTGGCTCAGTGGGTAGCACTGCAGCCTTGCAGCGCTGGAGTCCTGGGTTCAAATTCTGTCAAGGACAACATCTGCAAGGAGTTTGTATGTTCTTCTCGTGTTTGCGTAGGTTTCCTCCCATACTCCAAAGACATACTGACAGGCAGTGTACATTGTGAGCCCTGTATGGGACAGTGACTGTCAATATCTGTAAAGTGTTGCGGAATATGATGGCACTATATAAGTAAGCATAATAAATAAATAATAATTCTTCATTTCTTCCGTGGTGGCGCTAAATATTTTGTAGCCTCACAAGAAAAATATCACTAATTAATGTACGTAATACTAGCTGAATTATACATATTGGGGGAATTGGCCCATAATGAAAACTATATCACCAGTCTGCTTTAAGTTAGCAAGAAGGTACATTTCTACACTCCAAAAAATTCAGTCCAATGACTCTATAGGGTCTTAGAGTTCAACTTGCTTCATAGTTTCCTTCTTATCTCCAGTTTGAACTAGTTTGGTTCATCTACACAAGTCTTATACTGGACCTGACAAGTACACACATTTTTACAATCAAAATCCAGTACAAAGTACAGTTAAGGCTAGGTTCACCGTTGAGCCGCATTCTTGGTCGTTTGCAGCAGTTACTTGAGCAGACACCAGCAGATCCCATATATTATAGTTGTCTAGTTGTATATTAAGTTTTTCAGTTTTCCAACGTTTTTATACCGAAACCAGCAGAGAGAAAAGCTCTCTGTGCAGGACTTCTGATTTTCAGCAGAGTCTGTGGCAGTCTCCTATGTAGGCTTAGAGTCTATTCACGTGGAGGAAAATGGTGAGGAATTTGGTGTGGAATTTCATTTTCCTCCATGTGAATGGACCCTAACACTGATTTTCTTCAGTTCAGCTACACTGATGAAAATCCAGGCAAATAATTCACAACTTAAGACAGCAGTCTCCATATTGACACGTTTACATAATAGATGAGGAGAGGCAGATTACTTGGAAACCTATCAATGGCCCCTTGGACCCAGCACAGGTGCTGGGTGATAGAAAGATACTGTCCGTGGTGAGTCCCATGCTGGAGAACAAATTCCACCCCATGTATGAGACCATGATGGCACTGGGCAGTACTGTCAGTGACCGACTGCTTCACCCCAAGTGTGAGAAGGAGCGCTATCAGAGATCCTTCCTCCCAACCGTGGTCAGGCTGTATAATCTACATCAGACTAAGTGAAGATCACTCCGTACAGAGAACTAAATGATCCTGAAGTCTTCCTTCTTTTTTCCAAGTTGCTATGACTCCTAGTATCTTTTCTATCTGCTATGAGCTTGTATGTGTTCTTTCTTGAAATATATTACTGTATTATCCATGCTGCTGTAACACACTGAATCTCCCCATGGTGGGACTATTATAGGATTATCTTATCTTATCACTGATCATGACAATTCTCTGTTCTCTGTTGGAGTTGAAATGGAACAGAGGTCTAGCACTAATAACTTGTGTGGATTCAAGAGCGGTCTGGATATGTTTCTTGACAGTAATAAAGTTATAATTTATAGGAACTAGGGATTTTGGGACAGGATATTGATCTAGTGACTTAGTCCAAATGCCATATTTGGAGTTGGGTGAGAATTTTTCCGCAGGCTGGGTAATTGGCATTATCCTGGTGGAGTTTTTGCCTTCTTCTGGATCAACTTGTTGGGTTTATAGGTTGGACTTTATCCTTATCTACAATGTTCCCTTATTACATGCCCCATTTAAAGTCTACAGGATTAATTGAGATAGGCAAGTACAGCGCTGAGCTATCGTTGGTCAGTCCCATACCATTTAAAATGGCGCAGGGGTCTGATGTGTGTTGTTGTTGTTGGCTGTGTGTTGTTCCCCCCTGGACCCATTTGGCCTTCTGTGTCACATAACACTGAAGATCTGAGTCAGTGAGCGGAAGTGGGACCATTGTCAATGAAGATAGGAGTGTTGCCCACTGCTTTGTGTTTTCCAGTGCTGGGAACCAAAGTTTATTTTTTATTCTACAATAAAGTAAAATTTTGGTTCCAGTATTAAAATTTCTGGTCCTTTCTGACACACCTATACTGCACCAGTAACCTTACTGTGGTTTATCACAGATGTATGGGCCAAAAATATCGTTTGGAATTGACCCATTGTGATCATAACTTGTGTTACTTACCTTTGCTACAACTGTATGTAAGAACCTAAATTCTTGATTTGTTCTCTGGCTGCCTAAGAGGTCTATGTTTTTGTGTATAGGTCCAATGACCCAAAGAGCTCCAAAGTGGTTTGTTTGATCCCATTTCTTCATTGGGATTCAGTTTTAACTATTTAAGTATAAGCCTCAATCGCACATTTTTTCCTTCGTATTCACAGTGCTATGCTATGCATTGAATACGAAAAAAATCAAATAGCAGAAGAGGAAATATCAAATTATTGTGCCTGTTTATTTTAGGAATTAACAGCAGTGCAATGATCTCATCCGTACGCTGCATCAGCATCATCGCTTGTCGTTTCCAAGGAGAAAAACATAAAAGTTTGTAAGAACACAATGTAGACAAGAGACACTTAGAATTTATAGATTTAACGGACCATAGAGACACAGGGTGGATCCATTCTAAAATTTGCTTCTGTCATCATAACTCTTCTTAATACAGTTATATGATATAGTGCACAAGACGCCTCAAGGAACTAAGAACTTTGCAGTTACATGGGATGCTATAGACTTCAACGTGACCCATTTTAGTCATATGAGGCTTATATTTTGCATCAGAAATCTTATCTTTTCAAATTTACTCACATCATTGTAAATCCCCTTTATCTTAGGAACATCTTTTAGATTATCATAGAGTAACTTGTGGAGGAGATTAATAAACCCCTTCCTGCTGGTAGCAGCCAACATGACATGTCACCTATATTCTATGTTTCGATACGATTCCGGGAATACCAAATGCATATAGTTTTATTTAAATTTTAACCCCTTAAAAATATCCAGAACTTTGCAGGGCCAGATGTACTTTTTAGGTTTTGGGAATGTCTATTGGTTTGATCAATTTTTATTCAAATTTTAATCAGAGATGAAACGGTTCGGCACTTTTTTTTTCACGCTACGGCATTCACTGAAATATTTTCATAATTTTGTAGATCAGCCATTTTTGGACACAGGTGTACCTAATGTGTATGTGTTTCACAATAATTTTTAACTTTTATATGTATTCTAGGGAAAGGGGGTAATTTGAACTTTTAATTCTTTGTATTATTCATTATTATTTATTAGACCCCCTGGGGGTCTGATTACTAATGCAATGCATTACAATGCTAATGTTTGCAATCCATTGCAAAATAACAACACTTCTATTACAGGCTGCATAGACACTGACTGCGGGCACTTACCGGCATTAGCGTTAGGTCTCTGCTTTTTAATACAGCAGAGACCCGGTGGTTATGGTGGCTGCCATATTTAAATACCATACTATAACGGTGGATGTCGAGAAGGAGAAGGTTGAAGGAGAAGCTTGAAAATACCAACTCCAGATAGTTTTCCTTCGTGCCGGTGTAGAGCTAGTTTACATACCCCTTTCCCAGAAGGCATTGCATACCCGATCCATCTCCCTATACTAAGTTTGCAGTCTTCTAAAGAACAAATGTATCCCCCTTTATGTACACAAGTATCATAAATGAAAAAATGTATCCTCATTTTTGGAAATGCAAAGATCTTATCAGAATCAATTCCCTGCTGTCACTACTGATATTGTCTGGAAAATGTGGCTTCTAGCAGGCTAACCAACTGTCACAAAGACCTGGCATGGATGGTCATCCAGGGAAAACCTTCATACATGCTTGACTATGCAACACTCTGTACTGCCTGAGGTGCCCATTCACTGAGGAAACATTTTTGTACCTTTTTGCTCATTGGTATAAGCCATGTTGGATGCTGTGAAAAATGAAATTCTATTCCCAGGAGAAGCTTGGAGTACACCTCTGTACTGTACAAACTGTTCACTGGGCTACCCAGAAAGCCTGACACCTAATGAACTGTTAAGGACGCTTTATGACTTGCCAGGAAACATCTAGTTATGAACTGGGAGAGGTTGTCTCTCCGACAGGCCGGTCCACAGTCTGCTCAGAGACCATTTCATTGTGCACAGCCTAAATGTCACTGGAGAAGAAGATTGGAACCGTCTCCTTCCCCCTTTTCCCCTGGTGTGTCAATCTTTTAATAAAGCTTTGGGCCTGTGCGGGCTTGAATGGGCCAACAGGGGAGCAGCTGAACCCTATGGTGGGCCCCTGGCACAGGGGAACTTGTGGGCTACTAGCCCCCCAACTCCTGCAAGACAGGTGCATGGAACTTACAGATAGACAGTATACAGTTTCTCAGTCTATGCACCAATATAATAAACTGGATAGAATATTTAACAAACTGCCCAGTTTATTATATACAGATGACATCTAGGCACAGAGGATGGTCAACCACTATTTTCCCTCCTGGACCCTGACTCCTTACTGTCACATTGGACCCTATAACCAATCATCTTTCTTAAGGAGCTAAGAGGACCTAGTCAGAGGCAAGGACTAGGTAGCAGGTTAATAATGAAAAAAATGGGAGGCATGTAATATTTTTATTTATCTTTACAGTGAGCCTACAGAATGAATTCCACTGGTGGGCGTTAGACACCCCAGTCCAATATTGGACCTGTGATTTTCCTCCCTTCACGCCATCTGTTATCATGTGCTAGTTGTTTTATTGATTGATGAATAAATTAATATCAGGGAAGGTACTGAACATGTGTATACCAAGTAGCCCACCATTTGGTATTGTTAGTCTTGAGTAGAGATGAGCGAACAGTGTTCTATCGAACTCATGTTCGATCGGATATTAGGCTGTTCGGCATGTTCGAATCGAATCGAACACCGCGTGGTAAAGTGCGCCATTACTCGATTCCCCTCCCAACTTCCCTGGCGCCTTTTTTGCTCCAATAACAGCGCAGGGTAGGTGGGACAGGAACTACGACACCGGTGACGTTGAAAAAAGTAGGCAAAACCCATTGGCTGCCGAAAACATGTGACCTCTAATTTAAAAGAACAGCGACGCCCAGCTTCGCGTCATTCTGAGCTTGCAATTCACCGGGGACGGAGGTTTCCATCCAGTTAGCTAGGGGTTAGATTTTGGGTAGGCAGGGACAGGCTAGGATAGGAAGGAGAAGACAACCAACAGCTCTTATAAGAGCTAAATTCCAGGGAGAAGCTTGTCAGTGTAACGTGGCACTGACGGGCTCAATCGCCGCAACCCAGCTTTCCGCAGATCCTGAATGGAATACACTGACAGTGTATTCCCGTATACCCGATATATACCCCCGATACCCGTTCCAACGGTGTGCCCCCCCACCTTCACCCCAGAAATACCCTGCAAGTCCCCTAGCAATAGAATTGGGGCTATATACACCCACTATTTTTGCTACTGCTATATAGTGCCATTGTCTGACTGGGAATTCAAAGAATATATTGGGGTTACGTGCACCCACAATTTTTGCTACTGGTATATAGTGCCATTGTCTGACTGGGAATTCAAAGAATATATTGGGGTTACGTGCACCCACAATTTTTGCTACTGGTATATAGTGCCATTGTCTGACTGGGAATTCAAAGAATATATTGGGAATACAAATACCCTCATTTCTTGCTACTGGTATATAGTGCCAGTTTCTGACTGGTAATTCAAAGAATATATTGGGGTTACGTGCACCCACAATTTTTGCTACTGGTATATAGTGCCATTGTCTGACTGGGAATTCAAAGAATATATTGGGGTTACAAATACCCTCATTTCTTGCTACTGGTATATAGTGCCATTGTCTGACTGGGAATTCAAAGAATATATTGGGGTTATAAATACCCTCATTTCTTGCTACTGGTATATAGTGCCATTGTCTGACTGGGAATTCAAAGAATATATTGGGGTTACAAATACCCTCATTTCTTGCTACTGGTATATAGTGCCATTGTCTGACTGGGAATTCAAAGAATATATTGGGGTTACAAATACCCTCATTTCTTGCTACTGGTATATAGTGCCATTGTCTGACTGGGAATTCAAAGAATATATTGGGGTTATAAATACCCTCATTTCTTGCTACTGGTATATAGTGCCATTGTCTGACTGGGAATTCAAAGAATATATTGGGGTTACGTGCACCCACAATTTTTGCTACTGGTATATAGTGCCAATTTCTAACTGGGAATTCAAAATGCGCAAGGCTCCCGGAAAGGGACGTGGACGAGGCCGTGGGCGAGGTCGGGGGAATGGTTCTGGGGAGCAAGGTAGCAGTGAAGCCACAGGGCGTCCCGTGCCTACGGGGCACGTCCTGTGGGGCAGCAAGCATTGCGCCACTCCACAGTGCCAGGGTTGCTTGCCACATTAACTAAACTGCAGGGTACAAACCTTAGTAGGCCCGAGAACCAGGAACAGGTCTTGCAATGGCTGTCAGAGAACGCTTACAGCACATTGTCCAGCAGCCAGTCAGACTCTGCCTCCTCTCCTCCTATTACCCAACAGTCTTGTCCTCCTTCCTCCCAAAATTCCCAAGCTTCACAGAACAATAACCCCAACTGTCCCTGCTCCCCAGAGCTGTTCTCCGCTCCTTTCATTGTCCCTCAACCTGCCTCTCCACGTCACGATTCCACGAACCTAACAGAGGAGCATCTGTGTCCAGATGCTCAAACACTAGAGTCTCCTCCATCTCCGTTCGATTTGGTGGTGGATGACCAGCAACCCACCCTCATCGACGATGATGTGACGCAGTTGCCGTCAGGGCATCCAGTTGACCGGCGCATTGTGCGGGAGGAGGAGATGAGACAGGAGTTGGAAGAGGAAGTGGTGGATGATGAGGACACTGACCCGACCTGGACAGGGGGGATGTCAAGCGGGGAAAGTAGTGTGGATGTTGAGGCAGGTGCAGCACCAAAAAGGGTAGCTAGAGGCAGAGGCAGAGGTCAGCAGCTTAGGCGAAGCCAGGCCACACCCGGAATCTCCCAAGATGTTCCAGTTCGTACCCAGCCCCGAAAAACTCCCACCTCGAGGGCACGTTTCTCGAAGGTGTGGAGTTTTTTCAAGGAATGCGCCGAGGACAGATATAGTGTTGTCTGCACAATTTGCCTCTCGAAATTGATTAGGGGCTCTGAGAAGAGCAACCTGTCCACCACTTCAATGCGCCGTCATTTGGAATCCAAGCACTGGAATCAGTGGCAGGCAGCAATGGCAGGACAAAGGCCGCCTGCCGTTCACGCCACTGCCACTGCCTCTGCCACTGCCTCTGCCTCTGCCACTGCCACTGCTGACTGTGCTGGCGATGCACTCCAGAGGACGAGCCAGGACACCACTTCATCTGCCTCCGCCACTTTGTTGACTTCTCCCTCATCCTCCCCTGTTCCTGTCTTATCTCCTTCTCCTGCACCATCAAAGGCACCATCAGGCGCTTCTTTACAACAACCCACCATCTCTCAGACATTGGAGCGGCGGCAGAAATACACTGCTAACCACCCACACGCGCAAGCCTTGAACGCCAACATCGCTAAACTGCTGGCCCAGGAGATGTTGGCGTTCCGGCTTGTTGAAACTCCCGCCTTCCTGGACCTGATGGCAACTGCGGCACCTCGCTATGCCGTCCCTAGCCGTCACTACTTCTCCCGCTGTGCCGTCCCAGCCTTGCACCAGCACGTGTCACTCAACATCAGGCGGGCCCTTAGTTCCGCGCTTTGCACAAAGGTCCACTTGACCACCGACGCGTGGACAAGTGCATGCGGACAGGGACGCTACATTTCACTGACGGCACACTGGGTGAATGTAGTTGAGGCTGGGACTGCTTCCCAAACTGGCCCGGTGTACCTCGTCTCCCCACCTAACATTCCTGGCAGGGACACGAGAAGAACACCCCCTCCTCCTCCTCCTCTACCGCCTCCTCCTCCGCCACCGCCTCCTCCTCTGCCACCGCCTCCTCCTCCGCCACCGCCTCCTCCTCCGCTGTTAGATTGACCCCAGCTACGAGTTGGAAACGTTGCAGCACTGGCGTTGGTAGAAGTCAGCAGGCTGTGCTGAAGCTGATCAGCTTGGGGGACAGACAGCACACTGCCTCCGAGGTGAGGGATGCCCTCCTCGATGAGACGGCAATATGGTTTGAGCCGCTGCACCTGGGCCCAGGCATGGTCGTTTGTGATAACGGCCGGAACCTGGTAGCAGCTCTGGAGCTTGCCGGACTCCAACATGTTCCATGCCTGGCCCACGTCTTCAACCTAGTGGTGCAACGTTTCCTAAAGAGCTACCCCAATGTTCCAGAGCTACTGGTGAAAGTGCGGCGCATGTGCGCCCACTTTCGCAAGTCGACAGTAGCCGCTGCTAGCTTAAAATCTCTCCAGCAACGCCTGCATGTGCCACAACACCGGCTTTTGTGCGACGTCCCCACACGCTGGAACTCAACGTTTCAGATGTTGAATAGAGTGGTTGAGCAGCAGAGACCTTTGATGGAATACCAGCTACAAAACCCTAGGGTGCCACAAAGTCAGCTGCCTCAGTTTCACATCCATGAGTGGCCATGGATGAGAGACCTTTGTGACATCCTACGGGTCTTTGAGGAGTCCACAAGGAGGGTGAGCTCTGAGGATGCGATGGTGAGCCTTACAATCCCTCTCTTGTGTGTTCTGAGAGAATCCCTGATTGACATCAGGGATAACTCAGATCACACAGAGGAGTTAGGGATAGCATCCGATCCGTCACAGCTGGAGAGTAGGTCCACACATCTGTCCGCTTCACTGCGTTTAATGGAGGAGGAGGAGGAGGAGGAGGAAGAAGAGTTGTCCGATGATGTGATGGTGATACAGGAGGCTTCCGGGCAACTTCGAATCGTCCCATTGTTGCAGCGCGGATGGGTAGACATGGAGGATGAGGAGGAAATGGAGATTTAACTTTCCGGTGGGGCCAGAGGAGTCATGCCAACTAACACTGTGGCAGACATGGCTGAGTTCATGTTGGGGTGCTTTACAACTGACAAGCGTATTGTCAAAATCTTGGAGGACAACCAGTACTGGATCTTTGCTATCCTTGACCCCCGGTATAAAAACAACATCTCGTCTTTTATTCCGGTAGAGGGGAGGGCCAATCGCATCAATGCTTGCCACAGGCAATTGGTGCAGAATATGATGGAGATGTTTCCAGCATGTGACGTTGGCGGCAGGGAGGGCAGTTCCTCCAGTAGGCAACCAAGTTCTCACCGGTCCACACAAACGAGGGGCACACTGTCTAAGGTCTGGGACACCTTGATGGCACCCCCTCGCCAAAGTGCCGCCACGGAGGGTCCTAGTGTCACCAGGCGTGAGAAGTATAGGCGCATGTGGCTTGAACTTGCCCTATATGCCTTGGAGGTGCTGTCCTGTCCTGCCGCCAGCGTCCTATCTGAGAGGGTGTTCAGTGCAGCCGGTGGCATCATCACTGACAAGCGCACCCGTCTGTCAGCTGAGAGTGCCGACCGGCTCACTTTGATAAAAATGAACCACCACTGGATAGAGCCTTCATTTTTGGGCCCACCTGTGTAAAGCACCCCAACATGAAACTCCATGTCTGTACTCAACCTCTCCAATTCCTCCGCATCCTCATACTCATCCACCATAAGCGTTGCACAATTCTGCTAATACTAGGCTCCCTCCACCCTGATTTCCACCAACTCTGCTGGTTAGAGGCTCCCTCCACCCTGATTTCCACCAACTCTGCTGGTTAGAGGCTCCCTCCACCATGAATTGGTCCAAACTGGGCTGTTTAGAGGCTCCCTCCACCATGAATTGGTCCAAACTGGGTTGTTTAGAGGCTCCCTCCACCATGAATTGGTCCAAACTGGGCTGTTTAGAGGCTCCCTCCACCATGAATTGGTCCAAACTGGGGTTTTTAGAGGCTCCCTCCACCATGAATTGGTCCAAACTGGGGGTTTTTAGAGGCTCCCTCCACCATGAATTTGCCCAAACTGGGCTGTTTAGAGGCTCCCTCCACCATGAATTGGTCCAAACTGGGGTTTTTAGAGGCTCCCTCCACCATGAATTGGTCCAAACTGGGGGTTTTTAGAGGCTCCCTCCACCATGAATTTGCCCAAACTGGGCTGTTTCGAGGCTCCCTCCACCATGAATTTGCCCAAACTGGGGTTTTTAGAGGCTCCCTCCACCATGAATTGGTCCAAACTGGGGGTTTTTAGAGGCTCCCTCCACCATGAATTTGCCCAAACTGGGCTGTTTCGAGGCTCCCTCCACCATGAATTTGCCCAAACTGGGGTTTTTAGAGGCTCCCTCCACCATGAATTGGTCCAAACTGGGGTTTTTAGAGGCTCCCTCCACCATGAATTTGCCCAAACTGGGCTGTTTAGAGGCTCCCTCCACCATGAATTGGTCCAAACTGGGGTTTTTAGAGGCTCCCTCCACCATGAATTGGTCCAAACTGGGGTTTTTAGAGGCTCCCTCCACCATGAATTTGCCCAAACTCTGCTGGTTAGAGGCTCAATCCACCCTGATTTTCAAAACAAATGTTGGTGCCAACCTCAACTTACTACAAGGGCCAAATTCACTGCTGGTGACAAGCTCTCCTCACTGCAAGTGCCAAATACACATGTTTCAAGGTGTTTTCCTACTGTCAGAGAGGTGGTATTGAGTGTGTAAAGTGTGTAGTTGTTAGGCTGTGATGTTGGGGTAATAGAGGGTCTTTGGTGTGTTAGATGCCCCCAGACATGCTTCCCCTGCTGTCCCAGTGTCATTCCAGAGGTGTTGGCATCATTTCCTGGGGTGTCATAGTGGACTTGGTGACCCTCCAGACACGGATTTGGGTTTCCCCCTTAACGAGTATCTGTTCCCCATAGACTATAATGGGGTTCGAAACCCATTCGAACACACGAACAGTGAGCGGCTGTTCGAATCGAATTTAGAACCTCGAACATTTTAGTGTTCGCTCATCTCTAGTCTTGAGTATTCATAGACTAAAGTTGAGTATTGGAAAAAGTAGCGACAAAATGAATAGAATAAACAAAAGAGAAATGCAGATTACATCAATAGTTAGTGTGGCCGTTGCCCATTACTTTCCATCAATTCTTCTCGGTACTTGCAGACAGTTTTTGAAGTAACTCGGCAGGGAGGTTGTTCTCACCATCTTGGAGAACTAAGCACAGATCTTCTGTGGATGTAGGCTTGTTCCAATTCATCTCTCTCTTTATGTAATCCCAGACAGACTGCAGAATGTTGAGGTCAGGGCTCTGCGGACTCCAGGACTCCTATTCCAAAGGGTGGTTGCACAAAATATTGATATCAACTGGGCAACACGGTGGCTCAGTGGTTAGCACTGCAGCCTTGCAGCACTGGAGTCCTGGGTTCAAATCCCACCAGGAGCAACATCCTCAAGGAGTTTGAATGTTCTCCCTGTGTTTGCATGGATTTCCTCCCGTTCTACAAAGACATACTGATAGGCTCGCAATCTACATAAAAAAATATATATATATTGATATCAACCCTTATCAGCCTGTTGTTTTATTAATTGATGTATGAAGCTTTACTAGAATGCGGGTGTAGTGCAGGGGTATAATGTATAGCGTAGGATCTGAGCCTTTACTTTATGTTGTGCTTCTGTATTACCTGATGTACATGTGATATTTGTTGTCCTAGGATTTAGCTACTTTGAATTAAAAAAGGTAAATCAATCTCATTTAGGATACTGAGTAGAGACGGGTGAACCTCTCAGGATTGATTTAGTTTCGGGTGAAGGTGGTTCAGTTACCAAATTAGTTTTGTATTGAATAAGTTCGGTATAAATCACCCCTTAAATGCCTTACCACATGGTGTAAAATACTCTTAGGGCTCCTAGAAACCTCTCTATTCAATTTCCAGTTCTCTGCGGCAAACATAGCTGAAGTTATGCCACAGTAAAAGCGACATTACATAATATCACATAATATAACCAGGCTTGGTATGAGTTGGTTCACCCATCTCTAGTACTGAGCATGTGAATGCTAATTAGGACACCGGTAGGTTTTGCTAGTCTGTATATTGTTAGACTATGGTTGGGTATATTGTTCAATTCTATCTGATGGGGTAATGTCAAAATATTTTTCTCAACCATACTACACATTTGCCACCAAGCACTTTACTGCCTACCCGGAATCCTGCCAATCTAGAACCGCCCACCGAACTCCTAAGCCAGAAATGTATCAGATATTTCAATGAATATATGACAGGTTATACTGATTCGTTTCGAACAAAACTATCAATTTCCTCTGCTCTATTACAGGATGCCTGCCAATGGCTCTGCATGTATAATATGACAGGTTCCCTTCAAAGTGAATTTTCACCCCCAATTTAGAAAAATTGGAGGATTTTTTTTCATACTTTGAAATTATATTCTTTTCTGTCAGACCAGCCAAATTATTTCATGAATACTATATATCATTAGAGATGAGCGAACAGTGTTCTATCGAACACATGTTCGATCGGATATCAGGGTGTTCGCCATGTTCGAATCGAACACCGCGTGGTAAAGTGCGCCAAAATTCGATTCCCCTCCCACCTTCCCTGGTGCCTTTTTTGCACCAATAACAGCGCAGGGGAGGTGGGACAGGAACTACGACACCGGGGGCATTGAAAAAAATTGGAAAAAGTCATTGGCTGCCGAAATCAGGTGACCTCCATTTTAGACGAATAGTGGATTTCAAATCCGGGTCATATGAGAATGTGAACTTTGTGACTATGAGACAGGGATAGCTGTACAGGCAGGGATAGCTAGGGATAACCTTTATTTAGGGGGGAATGTTATTAAAAGTAACTTTTTGGGGCTCTATCGGGTGTGTAATTGTGATTTTTGTGAGATAAACTTTTTCTCATAGGGATGCATTGGCCAGCGCTGATTGGCCGAATTCCGTACTTTGGCCAATCAGCGCTGGCTCTGCTGGAGGAGGCGGAGTCTAAGATCGCTCCACACCAGTCTCCATTCTGGTCCGACCTTAGACTCCGCCTCCTCCAGCAGAGCCAGCGCTGCTACATCAGAGCCGAGGGTGAGCTTGAACCCTTGTGCACACTCTGCTTCATCAAGCTAATAGAATGCATTGGCCAGCGTTGATTGAAGCAGAGCTGAATCTGTGTGCTTAGCTCAACTACTCCACCGGTGTAGTTGAGCTAAACACACACATTCAGCACTGCTTCATCACGCCAATAGAATGCATTGGCCAGCACTGATTGGCCAGAGTACGGAATTCGTCCAATCAGCGCTGGCTCTGCTGGAGGAGGCGGAGTCTAAGGTCGGACCAGAATGGAGACTGGTGTGGAGCGATCTTAGACTCCACCTCCTCCAGCAGAGCCAGCGCTGATTGGTCGAGTTCCGTACTCTGGCCAATCAGCACTGGCCAATGCATTTCTATGGGGAAAAGTTAGCTTGTGAAAATCGCAAACTGACAGGGATTTCCATGAAATAAAGTGACTTTTATGCCCCCAGACATGCTTCCCCTGCTGTCCCAGTGTCATTCCAGGGTGTTGGTATCATTTCCTGGGGTGTCATAGTGGACTTGGTGACCCTCCAGACACAGATTTGGGTTTCCCCCTTAACGAGTATATGTTCCCCATAGACTATAATGGGGTTTGAAACCCGTTCGAACACTCGAACAGTGAGCGGCTGTTCGAATCGAATTTCGAACCTCGAACATTTTAGTGTTCGCTCATCTCTATATATCATAACTCTGCTATATGTTGTCACACTTTAGATGTACTTTAATTTTTTTTAGAACATCAAAGCGTACAAGTCAAAACATTTTCAAGAAAGTTTCCAAAACCAATTTCTTAGTGACCAATTCAGTTCTGAAAGGGATTTTAAGGGCTACTATATTAGAACACCCCATAAAGCCCCCATAAATTGTTAAACCCTTTTAAATGTTTTACAGGAATTAAGAGAAACTGTAAGTGAAATTATTATTTTTTTCAATAAAAATGTTGATTTAATCCTAAAATTTGCACATTTACAAGGGGTTAAAAGAAAAAATGTGACCCAAATTTGTTTGTTGTTGTGAAATTTCTCTTGGGTATGAAAGTGACCCACATATGGATGTAAACTGCTGCTTAGGCACACGACTGGGCACAGAAGGGCACGAGCGTCATTAGGCCTTTGGACGGTTGATTTTGCAGGAAACATTTTTTGAAAAAAAAACAAAAAAACAAGCTCTCAAATTTAACTATATAAGTGCTGTCTTGGTGGGACTACTAAAGGATTATCTTAAAAAATAAATAAAAACCGCAATAGAGTACACAGGCAGTATGGTTGGAAAGCGACCTAAAGGACCAAGGGCATATAGAGTTATTGTACTGCAATGTAATTCATATATATTGTCAGTATGTATTAAATATATTCCTGCATATCCCTGCACCAGATACCCCAAGTGATGTATAAATCCCAGAATGCAACCAACATAAGCTGCAGACAACATATGGGGTAATCTGAATCATAGATACATAGTTACATAGTTACATAGTAGATGAGGTTGGATAAAGACATGAGTCCATCAAGTCCAACCTATAACCCTACAATCCCCTACAGTGTTGATCCAGGGGAAGGCAAAAAACCCCATGAGGCTCGTGCCAATTGCCCTATTTCAGGGGAAAAAAATTCCTTCCCGACTCCAAATCTGGCAGTCAGTATAAACCCTGGATCAACGTGTCCTTAAAATCTAGAGACCATAACCCATTATATTTTTCTCTTCAAGAAAGGCATCCAGGCCCACTTTGAACTTGTTCAGTGAATCCGCCATCACCACTTCCTGGGGCAGAGACTTCCATGGCCTCGCTGTTCTTACTGTGAAGAAGAACAACGAGGCTCTGGAACTCTCTGTGATAAGTGGTTTGTGACTCAAAAACACCAAAGAAAGAAAACGCCACAGGTGAATCCTTAGGATACCTCCAGGGTCTCCCATCTAGGTGATGGACAAACCTGCTTACTGCACTGTCGGCTTTCCCGATATGTGACCCGATGCTGTTAATTTTACCCCACTGTCAGAATGGCGGGCCTTACAGCTTAGCGTCATTGCTGTGAAGAATACCACTCTGACTTTACTCTAACATAGCCTTGTACTGTCAGAAGTTGTGTGTCATCACTGGTTGGTAAGGATCGGCCTCTTTGACAGTACAAGTAGATGTTTGTCTTATGCAGCTTGCATGTATTCTCATACATTGCAGGCTTCTCTGCCTCATTCAGTGTGGAATCCATCACACAAGCTGAAATCAGTCACATAATGTTAACATCCTTGTCACCATAACCCAGCATAGCAACACAGCTCAGCAGATACATAGGTTAGACCAGTGATGGCGAACCCTTTAGAGACCGAGTGCCCAAACTGCAACCCAAAACCCACTAATTTATCACAATGTGCCAACACAGCAATTTAACCTTAATAATGTGCGGATCCACAATTGTACACAATTACAGACCTGCAAAATATGGTCATACGAATGGGGCTTTATAGAGCTTTCTGCTCCACTGTGACCCCCACACAGTCCAATCTGCTTCACAGTGGCCCCCACACAGTATAATCTGCTTCACAGTGGCCCCCACACATATAATCTGCTGCATAGTGGTCCCCGCGCAGTACAATTTGCTCCACGGATGGGTGCCCAAAGAGAGGGTTCTGAGTACCACCTCTGGCACCCATGCCATAGGTTCGCCATCGCGGGGTTAGGGTCACCTGAATAAAACAATATTTTTCCCTCTTTTCTCCAAAGACCTCCTTTGCATTTTGACAAATAAATGGAATTATTGATCCACAAGGCACTAAGACCCATCATGTCAGGGATCTCGAAATGAATGGAAACAGCAAACACAGATGTGAAAACAGACTTAAATTCAGGCAAGTAGAAAGTGGTATAACTATCGGGGTAGTAGTGGCAATGGTTGCCACAGGGTCCTAGGGGGCCCAGCGACAGTCGCTACCACTGCGTTTTTGTTTTTTTTTAAATAGGCCATACTTACTTACCTCTCCTGGCTCCGGGCAGACTTCGGGGCTACTTGTGTGACGTCGCTGACCGGTGCCTTCATCCTTATGCATTGCGATGCAGGCCCCAAGCTATGTGACATTCCATACATCATTGAAGATGTCAGACATCAGTTGGGAGTGCAGCAGAGCCAGGGAGAGGTAAGTAACAGTGTTTTTTATGTTTGTATTCCTCCCCTGGGTCTCTGATTATTATACTCTGGGGTCTGAAAAGACCCCAGAGTAAAATAATTGTTCATGGGTGTCCACAATGGGACATAATACTGTGTGTAAGGGCCACTATGGGGCATCATACTGTGTGTGCAAGGGCCACTATAGGGCATCATACTGTGTATGCAGGGGTCAATATGATGCATCATACTGTGTGTGCAGAGGTCACTATGGGGCACAATAGTGCATGCAGAAATGCGGGAGGGGGGGGGGGGTTGGTCGGTCGGGGTCTTTGGCGTTGGCCGAGGGGGTATCAAAAGTTCGCCACGGGGCCCCGTCATTCCTAGTTGTGACATTGCAAGTGGATATAGTCAGAGCTATCAGACAGCTTATCTGATTGAATTTATATGGATCGAAATTGAGCAGCCTGCAATGTGAGGGAAAACATACAGACCGCAAAAGACAAAATAAGAAACATTTTAATAAAATTCTCAATTCCATAATACAACCAATGCCATAAAAAGCCATAACCTTGATATTTGTTCTATGTAAATAGTAGCATAGCCAGGGCTGGCTGAAAAGTGGAGGCCATGGGAAAGGTGCCATCCAATAAGAGCCACTGTAGACTAAATTCACATTTGACTAGTGGATCTTGACTGTAGGGGTAACTTGATGGGAGAAAACTTCTGTATTTGGTTAAACATTAGAGATGACAATGGAAGTTTATCTAGCTGCATACATTATTCTGAGGGTATTTCAGTCCATTGTTCTGATCCTATGATGGATTAGAACAATGGACAAGACAAAGTCAATGTGAAAATAGCCTAAGAGAGGAATGGCATACTCCAGAATAGTTATTTCTGGCACCATAACTGGGACTATAACTAGGACTATAATACCTATTAAAAAAATCCCACACGTAATACCGAGAGCTATTTAAGAACTGACCTGCTGAATCTGGGATTCTTGGAAGATATGGGATCAAGGATATTTTACTAGATAGGATTTAACCCTCACAGCTCTGCCTTGGGGTAGCCTACTTGCCTCTTTGCTACTTACCATGTGAATACCATACATGAGGAATTATCAATCAAGATTACTTTGGACATTTTTGCACAGCCTTGGTTTTTCTGAACCATTTATATTTACCGAGTGCACGTTTTTTAATATATAAAAATCAATGTACTATTCCATGTATTGATCTCAGCCGTGGTTTTTGGCTTATGATTAATGATGATGCTAAAGTATACAATAGCTGGCACACGATGCAAGAAGTAATATAGACACTACAAGGGAATTATTGATAACCTGACTCTTAGTTTTTATGTCTTTGGATTATTCAAAGATGTAAGAACTTTGGTTGTTCTAGAAATCTTCATTGGCGACCTTTAATTTCATGAACTAAGTAAAATGTTAATAACGTTAATTTTTAACACAGTTTTTAGAATATAAAATAATCAATTAAAGCAGAAACTACACAAAGCCATAGGCACTCTGTGCTCCACCGTATGGTTGCCTGTAAAGTCAATGCTGAAATTATAGGCATATGAGGGTATAATAGATTCATTATGGGAAGGTATAATTTGCTCATGTGCAAGAACATGTAAGAATTAGAGATGAGCGAGTAGTGAAATATTCGAGATTCGATATTCGTTTCGAGTAGAGCCTCAATATTCGACTACTCGATCAAATATCGAATCCCATTATAGTCTATGGGAAAAAAATGCTGGTTTCAGGAGCAGAATGTTTAGAAGGAATGCTGTGCAGTTAAAGCGCACTGACCCCATTATAGTCTATAGGGTCCGTGCACTTTAACTGCACAGCGCTTGCAGTTTGCTGATATTCGCTGATATTCCATTCGGGGTGTGGGGGGGGGGTCCTCCTGTGGTCTCCCTCCGGATGGGAGGCAAGCGCTAATGTGAACCGGCCCTTACTCGTCCTGCAGAACCAGCATTGATTGGCCGAATGCTATACACTATATAGCATTCGGCAAATCAACGCTGGTTCTGCAGCAGGCTCGTCCTTGCTAGTCGGGAGAGCTGGCAACTTGCTGTTACGAGGGAGCTTACTTTTTCTCATAGGAATGCATTGACCAGCGTTGATTGGCCAGTGTACAGCATTCGGCCAATCAATGCTGGTTCTGCTTTAGGCTTGTCTGTGAGGAGGCGGAGTCTAAGATCGGACCACAATGGAGACTACTGTGGTCCAATCTTAGACTCCGCCTCCTCACAGACGAGCCTCCGGCAGAACCAGCGTTGATTGGCCGAATGCTGTACAATGGCCAATCAATGCTAATCAAAGCATTCCTATGAGAAAAAGTCAGCTCCCAGGGGCCACACGGTGGCTCAGTGGTTAGCACTGCAGCCTTGCAACACTGGGTCCTGGTGTTCAAATCCCGCCAAGGGCAAAAAAAAACCATCTGCAAGGAGTTTGTATGTTCTCCCTGTGTTTACTTGGATTTCCATCCCATATTCCAAAAAGACATACTGATAGGGGAAAAAAATGCCTATGTGGGGCTCACAATCTACATTAAAAAAAAAAAAAAGTCAGCTCCCGCATAAATGCAAGCTGCCATCTCTCCCGACTAGCAAGGACGAGCTTGCTGCAGAACCAGCGTTGATTTGCCGAATGCTATACAGTGTATAGCATTTGGCAAATCAACGCTGGTTCCGAATCAAATCTTTACTGCGAATAGCGATAGTATTCAAACGAGTATGAGTATTTTGAATACCGTAGTATTTGTTGGAATACCTACTCGATCAAATACTACTCGCTCATCTCTAGTAAGAATAGGGGAGCAAGGTTTTTTTGTAGACACATTATAAATTGCACTCCAGATGATTTAGACTGAAACCCCATGTGGCGGAAATGCTGCAGAAAAAGTCTGGATTGCCTATAGACTACAGACGTACAGGCGGTCTTCCCCTAAGCAGCTGCATGTGATTGTGGCGCTACAGGAGCAGGGAGCCTTACAACAGCTGGACATCCCAGAGAGAGGGCAGAGATTGTCTATACCGCAATAGGGCAGGCATGTAGGGGAATAAACAGAGTGTAATGCTCAATGACAGCTGTTGATATAGCTACAGGAGCTCCATGATGTTGCTGTTTTGGCCCAATGCTCATGTAATCCATATCAGCTTTTCAGTATGTGATAAAAGGCTGTATTCTTCCTGTAACAAAACCTCAGCTGTGAGATGGCCTTTCTGTTAACTACTTCTGATCCTACAGCAGGAAGGAGCCTTAAAGCGCAAGTGGGAGTTGGGCCTTACTAAAGGCCTTCAAAACGGTGTTAAGACCTCAATCCTAGGCAGTCCCTGGGGGAGAGCGGAGGAGCCAGGTTCTGTACTAAAACCCTGACAACTGGTGAGAGACCAGTGTGAACTATTGCCTGTGTTTTTGCCTTTTTTGTTGACTGTGTGGCTGAAGCAAGCCACATGTACAGTTAGGGTTTGTTTAGTTAGTAGCTCAGACGAGCAGGATTTATGTTATTGTTTTTTGCCTGAAGTTAAGACCTGCTTATTTTCTGCCAGTTTTTGTAAACCTGTTTGAACTTTATTTTTGTGTCTGCCTCTGCTGTTGGTACCGCTGAGCCTATCCTCACCACACCCTCAAAAATGCACGTACAGAAAAACCTAAAAATGTGACCGGTCATAAACAAGAGAAAATGTATAAGTTATGAAGTGGATAAACTACCTGCTGCCTAATAAACTTATAGAAATGTGTTCATTACATGTCGTGCACATGGATATCAGCTTGGCTTGGGCGCTCAATATCAGATGAGACACCACAACTGTAAATGTAAATTTTTCCCTATCAGTATGTCTTTGGAGTATGAGAGGAAATCCACGCAAACACGGGGAGAACATACAAACTCCTTCCAGATGTTTTGTCCTTGGCAGGATTGAAACCCAGGACTCCAGCGTTGCAAGGCTGCAGTGCTAGCCACTGAACCACCATGTTGCCCCTGCAATTGTATTTATTGTACATGATATAGGATGGATTCTTTAACCTATGTGAAGGAAAGTCTAGCTAAGACTCTGACTGCAAACATTCTTCTGACAAATGAGCTTGCCTATTCCCAGTTGGATTGCCATACTAGAATGCGTAGTCTTCCTGACTTAAGATAACTAGGCTTTCAGGTTTAGACTTAATATTACACCTGAGATTGTTCCTCCATTTTCATTGAAATTACCCTTTAAGTTACAGTATCCTCTACATTCAGAGTCTTCGATAAACACAATAAACAGAAAACATTCATAGTTTTTGTAGCAATTTTCAAAAATAAGAACTTCCAATCCCATGGCGTGACACGCACAACAATCCAGCTCAAGACATTACAGGAAATGACAGCTGGGCAGCTCAGGAATAAATAACATTGCACATGGCGGCCCACTGAGAGAGAGATTGTAAATTTATGTTTGCATTCACTTCAGACCTTCATGATTTATTAACCACACAAAGGTATTACTTTATAGTAAGAAGATTAAATTGGATGTTCTGCAATAGCTCGGTGGGACTGAATAACGCTGGCGACAGGCAGGCAGTATATTCTCAGCACTAACTTACACGTTCACAAACACAAGTGCATAGATACATTTATAAGAGACTTATACCAGGGGCTGCTCGCGGCTTTATAGGGATAATGCAATCTCAGATATGGATTAGTATTACTCAATGCTTCAGCAATCGCTGAAGCTTTATGGAGGCAATATGGTCTCCCATATAATAACCATGTGAGCTGCTAATTCAATCATATTATAATTTTATTGATGTCACCAAGCCCTGGAGAGTTTTATGGACTGGGCTTGACATTGTCTTTGTAGCTGACATCTGCTTGTCACATGTGTCCCAATATGTGCTCCTTTTGTGACTGCATTTCATAAAGATGTAATTGCTAGGTTGAATTGCTTGCAAAGTATTTGTTCTGTATACAAGTTTCTGTTTCCTGGAAATAAGAGGAAGGGTCATGGCTTCCAAGTTTTATATTAGATAATATCAAATATGGAATTATTATTGGTTGCAGTAGTAGGAGTATCAATAGGGGGGAGCCCATTCCTGAGACAAGACTAAGTAGCACGCAGTGGTGTAGCAAAAGTCTTGTGGGCCCAGGTGCAAACTTTTGTTTGGGGCCCCCTACTCCCCAGTGATGGTTATGGGTACTGCAGCGATCTAAGTATCTAAGATACTTGAAAGCGATACAGCTGTAGTATCCAAAACTGCAGTTATCAAAATTAGAATGAGTGAGAAGCGCAGCATTTAAAACCAATACTGGGAGCTGCGTGCTTTGGGAAACAGCTGATCTTCAGGGTCCTAAAAGTCTAAGAGATATAAAGATCAGTGGGAGTCCAGCACCTTCGGCACCTTTACTCCTTCCCTATTTACATTGCACAGCATCAATTTTATGATCTCCAAACAATGTTATTACAGTCTGTAATAATAGTGCACAGCTTCTATAAAACAGATGGTGTGTGGTGTGACTGGTGAATGGGCCCCACAGAGTATTATATACTCCAGAGTGGCCCCCACAGAGTATTTTATGCTCCAAAGTGGCCCCCACACAGTATTGTATACTGCACAGTGACTCCCACAACATATTTTATACTGCAGAGTGGCCCCCGCACAGTATTATATGCTCAGTAGTGTCCCCCAAACAGTATTATGCGCTCCACAGTGGCCCCCACACAGTATTATATGCACTGCGGTGGACCCTACACAGTATTATATGCCCAGCAGTAGCCCCCCACACAGTATTATATGCCCAGCAGTGTCCCCCACACTGTATTATGTGCTCCACAGGGGCTCCCACACAATATGATATGCCCCGCGGTTGCCCCCACACAGTATGATATGCTCAGTGGTGGCCCACACACAGTATTATATGCACAGCAGTAGCCCCCACACAGTATTATATGCCCAGTGGTGGCACCCACACAGTATTATATGCCCAGCAGTAGCCACCACACAGTATTATATGCCAAGTGGTAGCCCCTCCCACATTATTATATGCCCAGTGATGCCCCCCCACAGTATTATATGCCCAGCAGTTTCCCCCTCCACAGTATTATATACCCATCAGTGGCCCCCACACGGTATAATATGCCCAGCAGTGCCCCCCCCCAAACAGTATTACATGCCCAGAATTGTCCCCCCCCACACAGTCTTACATGGCCAGCAGTTTCCCCCTCCCCACAAAGTATTACATGTCCAGCAGTGGCCCCCAAACACTGTTATATGCCCAGCAGTGGCCCCCAAACTGTATTATATGCCCAGCTGTTTCCCCCCTCCAAGTATTATATGCTCCAAACAACCCCCCTCCACTAAGGTGCTATTATTATATTCTGAGGTCTCCTTAAACCCCAGAGTATAATAATTGGAGAAAGAGAAAAGTAGGTATCTTCTACATCCGATTTTCCATAAGACTTAACTTTTATTCCATTTGTCGATTAAAAATTATAAATTACAGTGTAAAAAAGACAGAAAATACATCGTGGGATAGTCAATAAAAACCGCAGCTCAAAACTGACGCGTTTCGGGTTGCATATGAACCCTTAATCATAGCATGGCTACAAGAAAATATTTTCTTGTAGCCATGCTATGATTAAGGGTTCATATGCAACCCGAAACGCGTCAGTTTTGAGCTGCGGTTTTTATTGACTATCCCACGATGTATTTTCTATCTTTTTTACACTGTAATTTATAATTTTTAATCAACAAATGGAATAAAAGTTAAGTCTTATGGAAAATCGGATGTAGAAGATACCTACTTTTCTCTTTCTTCATGATTCATTGAGCTTTGCAAAGTCCCAAAGCCAGGGTCTCACACTCCGAAGCATTCCAAAGCCGCATGGTGAGTTAACCATTTCAATACTATTTTTCTTATAATAATTGGAGGCCCAGGAAAATTGAATAAAAATAAACACTAATATTCACCTTGTCTCACCTTTCCTGAGCAACCTGGCTTCGATAGTCTTTAGCATCTTCGACCATTTTCCCGATGTCTCTGCTGAAGCCTGTGATTGGTTCTCAGCAGTCATGCTGGGGCACACTGATGTCATTACGCCGTTGCGCCCCATGTGAATGCTGGGGCCTCATCACAGGCCTAAGTCACATGATGGAAGACGCCGGAGAGGATGCTGAGACCAGGAGAGGTGCGTATATCTATTTATTATTTTAAGTCACCTCCCCGGGGCCCCTTTTCATTTACAATATGTATAGCGTTCCGGGGCCCCAGCCATCCCTGCGACCACGATCGTTACACCACTGGTAGTACTAAAATGTGAGTATCTTATATATATGGTGCTATTTCCATAGATTTAATCATTGCCATTTATGTTCATGTTTAGGCTTTGTCCTTAGACGCAGGGGCGTAACTATTGGGGTATCAGCAGTAGTTGCTGTAACAAGGCTTGGGACATTAGGGTGCTGCATTTTTTTTTTTGTTTTTTTTAATTGGTAGTTACCGACTGGAGTAACTCCAACCGATAACGGTCCCTATTAACTTACCTCTCCTGGCAGGCTTCGGGCCTACTTGTGTGACATCCCTAACAGGCCCTGGGTCATGTGACGTCCTGTATTTCATTGAAGATAGCCAGCATCAGTGGGGAGTGCAGTGGAGCCAGGGAGAGGTAAGTAACAGTGTTTTTTTATGTTTGTATCCCCCTTCCCCCCTGGATCTCCAATTATTATACTCTGGGGTGTTTGTTCATGGGTGTCCACAATGGGACATAATATTGTGTGCAAGGGCCACTATGGGGAATCATACTGTGTGTGCAGGGGCCACTATTGGGCATAATACTGTGGGCAGGTGGCATTAATGAGCATAATACTGTATGCAGGGGCCATTATTAGTTATGCCACTGCATAGACAGTATGGGGTCTTTCAGGTCAGCAAGAATCTGAATACAAGAATACCCAGCATCAGGTTATTTGGGGAGTTGCACTATACAGTGGATGGAACTTTAAGTGGCCTCGTCCACCATGTTGTGGCTGTTTCTGATTACTTCAGCTCAGCTCAGCGAATGGGTACAGAGCTGCAGTAACCTGGTACTGCAACTACACAATGGGTTGAACTGTTTGCTTTTAGCTCAGTGCACAGTATAGTTCTGTTGCCTCCAAATATCAACTGATAGGTGGGTTGCCAGATTTCAGACCCCACCAAATTGATATTGATGACCTAGACTAGAGTTAACCACTTCATGAACAGAGGCAAACAAGGACAGCAGAAAGTTGTGGTGGAAATTCAATTACAGAACTAGAGTCGTGTTCACACAGTGCAACCAAAAACTCCAAGCAAGGAACCAAACTGCACACTCCTCCTGCACCACAGCATGCACACAGAGGGTGGCGCAGTGACCCGAACAGGCAGAGACATTACAGGTTGACTGAATTGTGTCAGCATTGTATTTATATACCACACTGGTATGTTTTGTATTTGTGATATTAAAAGTTATTTTTTAAGATTGTTCTTTTTTTAATTATACAGTCTTCATAAACATGAACAATAACAGCTACATATAAAGTAGATACATTATAGACTAAGTAGTACCATGGGGACACCTTATTGCGTGACAACTTACTTGTCATTTTGATCCTGTATTCTGAACAGAGCTGGAAATATTTGAACAGGTAATAGAAAAGAATGGAAATAGAAAAGAATAATGCAGTGTTAAAGTAATGGACATGAAAATGTTTGAAGAGCCTCCCTAAATAGGTGCGTTTTCAGAGTGAGTTTGAAATTTTTAATTGTGAAAAACTATGAGAAATGTAAAGTATTCTAGTGCATGAGTGTAGCACAAGAGAAACCTTGTATTAAAATTGGCAGGTTGTGATCAAAGAGGAGGAAAACAAGAGAAGTCACCTTTGCAGGAGGCGTCCTGACCACCATAGAGCCCTGATCTCAACCATCATCCAGTCTGTCTGGGACTACATGAAGAGACAGAAGGATTGGAGCAAGCCTACATCCACAGAAGATCTGGGCTTAGTTCTCCAAGATGGCGGGAACAACTTCCCTGCCGAGTTCCTTCAAAAACTGTCTGAAACTGAAAGTACCGAGAAGAACTGATAGAAGGCAAAGGTCACACCATTTATTCATGGGATATAGATTTCTCTTCATTCACTTCATTTTCTCAACACTTCTATTTTTTTAAAGCATTTTGACTTTGCAGCATTTTTCCCATACCTAAAGCTTTTACAGTATAGTAGATACCATATAGGATCTTTTGTAAATGATATCATTTTTGACGTTAATTGAGTTTTTATGGTATTTTACATATATGATTTGTGTTGTCTATAGATTATGGTGTCTATAGATTGAAGTGAGTCCTTACAAGCTTGATAAAGAGGCAGCTCAGTTATCAAAGATAACCTCAACCCTGTAGTACAGAAGCATCATATCCATGTTGATCAAGGTCTTGCTCTTTGGTCAATTAACCTAAACAACTTTACTATTATTTTCCATATTATGCTGACTAGGCAAAAAATTGCCTGGAGGAAGAAACACTGCATGTGCTTTCATGTTTCGATTTCTGGTACCGCTGATCAAACCCATTCAGTTACATTGGCAGTAAGTGCTTTTGTCCCCTCATTCTAAGGATCCTGAGCATAAAGAAAGACCTTCCATGTAAAATCCCAGAAAACCCAGTAACTGCAAAATCCAAGAAAACCCCATTAAACTTTAGTAAAATCCTAAAGGACCAATCTTTAATAGCACTTAATGCGTATAAAAAAGTATAATAAAATAAGTTGTGTTATCAAAATACATCAGGTATGGTCCTGAATGGTTTGTATATGATACAAAATGATAAAATTATGGAAATACATGGCTTGTATGATATGATACAAAATTATATAGAATCTAAAAAAATGTAACTAAACAAAGGCGAATGTAAAATATTGGACATGTCTTGTTGTTCCCAAAGACATAGATTTGCTGCAGCCCTCACATTTGTTACATAAACCAAAACCCATTCCAGGTTTCTAGTGGTCGTATCAATCATTGGTGAAATACACTACATACACCAAGATGTCACCTGCTTTTGATATATGGCTGCAATAAACCTGAAACAGAGATTTTTAAAAACCAAGTTTGCTTGAGTTGTCACCACGACATATCAATAAGTTAAAAGTAGTGTCCACAATATGTGAAGAGGAATGTGAAATACGCCGTCTCTTTGATTGCTCCCAGTTCGGATATAACCTTTCGTGTACGTGAAGGTTGACCTATAAAAGTAATTCACCTACTAGAATGAATGATGTCTAGGACAGATACATATATTTGGTAGGACATTCTGTACCCTAAATCCATTTGGAATGTCTAAGTATTATCATACATTCCCAATGGATTCTGGTCCAAGGTCAGTAACAAAAAAGACTTAAATATATCTTGTAACTTTTGTAACATTATATATCTTAAGGTGTGCTGTCATGAACTATGCTGTTATTGCTATTACCATCTATTCCCCTTAGGTAGGATTCCATTTGATCCTGGTGGCCTATTCATATCTGCATTCTTAGTTATATATGTTCTAAGTCTATTCTTAGGTAACTCTTTTCCATGTTTGCTCCAAGTTATTATAGTACTGACTCCTGGCTTTTCCTGATTGACATAGTGCCTTTATTCTTGGATGCTAAACTTTGTTCTTGTTGATGAAATTTGGATCTGATCCAGGGACTACATTTCAGTTCTATTCCTGTGAGCAAATTCTAGCCCTGTTCCTGTGATCATCTATCAGCCATTCACCATCTAGCTCCATGGTCCTTTTCCACCCTCCATGTCCAGTCTCCAACTGGTGACTAATCTGGCAGATGTGATCTTCCTTCTGTAGTCCTTACTTCCTTGTAGTGATCAATT
Source organism: Leptodactylus fuscus (assembly GCF_031893055.1). NCBI lineage: Eukaryota > Metazoa > Chordata > Amphibia > Anura > Leptodactylidae > Leptodactylus > Leptodactylus fuscus. Next base: position 48,995,359 of record NC_134265.1, read on the forward strand.
GTTAAAACTAGGACATCCCACCCCAGTGTCGCCAATGCAAACTTGGTTGTAGCTATACAGACCAACATGTACTTTAAGTCTTGAAATGTTGCTATACGTATAAAGCCAATTGATTGTTTGAGCATTATATCTTCTGCAGGCAATAAAGTAATGGTATATATAATGTGTACCAGTGAGACTCTTAGAAAAAAAAAAAGCTTAGTTCACGTGGATTCTGTATATTTAGTTATATTATTATTAAGCAATGCAGAAGACTGAAGTTCTTACTTGTACTGCTCATGTACAGGAGCACAAAGAGTGAAAGGTATAATAAAATATCTTACACAAATCGAAAACTGAATTCTGTCTGTGTATCTGTGGGAAGACCTATGACTTTCTCCAGTCATAACAACTATTCCCTGTAGGTTCATGAAGCCATTTCCAAAGGTCCTGTGATCACAGCAGCCTCAGAACTGATATAAAACACTGTGTAGGAATATATATTGTTCTATGCTATACCAGCTCCTGTCCGCAACTTCGTCTGTGTGTTGTTGGCGTTGATGATCCGCCTATATTCAGCAAATTGCTGCCATTGATGATTCGTCTGCTCCAGCATTTCAGCAGCTCTCAAGCTGTCCTGCTGCTGAACTTGTTCCTCGCATCGTGCCTGTGATTTGTTCTAGGATCTCAGCAGATCGCTGGGACGCCATATAACGAGTGTGTTGTTGGCATTGATGATCCGCCTGCTCTGGAATTTCAGCTGGTCTAAGAGCTTCTTGATGCCTAGCTTGCTCAATCCTCCTCAGCTCCACTTGAGGAGAAGTCTGTTGACTTCTGGATAACTTCATAGCTCTCATTGTTTTGGAATGTTGCAACAAATTAGATTTTCTTTTTACCGACATGTTTAAAATTGGAAAACTGCCAATTTTGATTAAAGGTGTGTTCCCATGTCAGTGTCTCAACATTGGAGCAGATCAGACAACATACAAATGATTGTACACAATGGACTCAATGTTATCTGTGTGTTTACATTGAGAAATAACAGACCAGGCTTTATCAGCAAACTCCAATTAGCTGCTGCCAAGAGCAGCGTAATATAGTATGTGAACATAAATTCATAACAGTTGTGAAGCTATGTCATTTACCAGGATAAAAAGTAGTCTATGTGTTAATAGAGGTTAAAATCTATCTATGTGCCAAATTTCATCCAAATCCGTTCAGCCTTTTTTGTGTAATTGAGTAACACACACACAAAGAAACAAACCACATTGCCTTTCCTTGTTCAGATCGTACAATATGAGTCCATTTTGTGAAAAGTTCATTACAACTATTCTGTTGTTGTTGTAAATAAACAGTATTTATAGCCTGTCTTTCTATAATAAACATTTTGTAGATGGTACCAGCATGTAGTGTGGTTTTGGGAATGTTTTATTGGAACATATTATTAGGTCACTCAAACTCTAAACAGCCTACCCAAGTAAGTAATCCCAAGGAGCATCTACTCTACTGTAATGGAATAGAACATTAGTAATCAGAATATGTAACCAAATCATTCACAGCAACTACATGATACTATAATATCATAATGGAACAGAATATTAAGAAATGTTCCCAGCACCTTGTTAAAACCATGCTGAAGAAATTTTTATGAGTGCAGGCAAAGTCCCCACCAAGCAATGAAATCCTATAGCTACACTATTAATGCGGCGGATGATTGCAAGGTAACAAGCAATCCAAAACAAGAATGATGTTCTCCTTGATGGACAGTAATAAAATGAGAGTGTGGTTTGAAGCGCTGCCTCATAATAAAATACTAATATATATAAATAGTTGTACCGGGAGCATTGACTGCCTCTATCACTCAGAGACAAATCATATGAAATGCTCATAAGCAAGACAACCAGTTTAAGAGCAAGGAGTTTGCCACTGAGTATAAGGTTTTATTTGTGTGTGAATGCAGTCATATTATTAAGGCTCCAGTCAGTTCACACTAGGAATAATAAGGGTCTATTTGGGTTTCCATTGGGCTTTGTATTATTTATGATGAGAACTGTGCAGTCACTATTGGTATTCATGCTGTCAAACGTACTGAAGACCTGGCAAAGCTGTGACGATTCCTATTAAAGTCAGTGAGGTCTATCAGGAGTCAAAAACTGTCAAGCAAAACTATCATACATTATAAACAGAATTATTAGCGCTAGTGTGAATAAAGCCCGGTATCCTAATTATTTTCACAACAGCATAGCTTATGTTATGATTATGATTTCAGCACTTAAAAGACTCAGATGGGGATTCATCCCCTCCCCTACACTACAAAAGTGGCATAAAGAGTTGCAATAGCACAAGGTGGAGCAGCTCTACTCGGGGGCAGTATTAAATCGTTTTCTATGCTGCATGAGGAGTTCTTCCTTCCCCAAACTGAGTTCTATAGGTACCTCCAGGTCCGACAACTTCTGCAGACAGCCGTAACCGCTGGTCCTGTGTTTCCTAAACTAGCTTTGAAACTGTGGCGACCACATGCTGACATTCGAGGTGGGTCCTCAGCATTTTATAGGCTCCTCATTTCTCACGCTAACCAGGATAAACCCGCTTGTTTGTCCCGCTGGGAGGCTGACCTTGAGAGATCGATCCCCCTTCAAGATTGGTATTCGGCTCTGGGTATGGTTAGGAAAATCTCCAGGGCAGCGGCTCATTGGGAAATGAGGTGGTACAGAACTCAGACCCAATTGGCACATACAGTATATCCTCCTCTCATACAAGCCTATGCTGGAGAGGCTGTGGCGGTCGAGGTACTATGTTACACATGTGGTGGAGTTGTGCTCCGGTCTCCGTCTTCTGATCTGCTTTATTCCAGTTCATGTCCTCCTTGACTGAATTCACTGTTCAGTCGTCCCCAGCCCTAGTGCTATGCTTCCTAGATGTAGACTCCCTTCCTGATGGCATGCGTGTTGTGCTAGGTCAGTTCATACTAGCTGCGAGACTGATGGCCGCACGACAGTGGAAATGCATGCCTTGCCTAACAATCTCAGAATTGGTTCAACAAGTTCACCTTGCCTTTACCCTAGAGAGGGGGTTAGCCTCTACAAATAACATCTACTCTAAATTTACTGTCAATTGGGCGATTTGGCTTGATTACCTAGCTCGTACCAATTCCCCTCTCAGGTAACTGCGATACCCCCCCCCCCCCCCCAGACCCTCTCTCCTCCCGCTATGTTAAGGTCCCTGCCGTAACCCCCATTTTTTGATGAGCACACGATACTGAGCCATGTACTGAAATTTCTATTTGTTCTTTTATTATATTTCTGTTTCTCTGTTGGTATTATTACTTTTTCATTCTAGGTGATTTATAAGGAATTCTCATGTATTTTGGACTCAGCGTATTGCTATTCATAGTACTACTTCAGACTTACAGCAAAATTCCTACTGCATATTGTCTTCCCTACATGGCTCTTTTCACCTATGTTTGTTCTAAGTTTTCTGTTTTTTTTTCTCTTCTCTTCTTATATACATTTTAAAATCTGTTTGCTTTTTTGCAAATAAAAATTTAAATAAAAAAGTTTCAATAGCTGTTTTGCGCCGGCTTTGGCAGTTTTCCAGTAGTGGCAGGGACAGGGCATGGGTAGGACTCCTGATACCCCATATTCACTATCATGTACACCACAAAAGTAGTGTAAGTGATGCTAGAATTTAACCCCAGAGCTGCCGAAGCTGCTGATAGGAAGCCCCTAATTCATTAATAAGGGGTAGCCTTATTATGAATTCACAACTCCCTCTGCTGACATAGGGGACAGCAAACACTGCGACAAAAGATGCCGGTCTCTATGAATCCCATCCCAATGTTTTATGCTCTTCGTAACTCTCACTGCCACTTCTGCATTGAAAACAGGGAATTTTTTGATATTTCAATATTATGATATAGTGGTGTCCCAGTGGATATCTCCTTTAAACTTAGAGGTGCCATATTTTATTAATGTAATTTTAGCCACATTTTATAATGCATGCTTCCTCCAGTCATAGCAGAATATCCCTGGGGGTTCATGATGTAACAGTCTGAGTCTGGTTTGGAGTCTTAAGTTGCTACTACTTGGAAGGTGACTTACTTGCAAGGCTGGTAACGTAGACAGGAGGAATCCAGTGGCCAATGAACAAGATAAGCATCAGTATTGGAGGAAGAGGCAAATACTGTAGTCAGGAGCAAACCAGTGGTCAATGCACAAGATAAGTGTCAGTTTTTGCAGCAAAGCAGAAGAGCGCAACTAGATTACCAGCAGAACACAATAATCTCACAAGGCAGGAAGTGCAAGGCTGGGTTTATATAGGAAGTTCAATCAGAGAACTGGGTGGAGCAAACCAGAGAGGCGGGAACTGAAACTAGAAGTACCTGGAAGTAGGCTCAGATCAGTATCGGAGCTGTCCAGGATGATGAATAGCTCAGTTGGAAGTGTTGCAGCCTGGGACACTGAAGTCCCTGGGTTCAAGTCCTGACACATGAAGTCTGAACCTAGTCAATTAAATCCTTAACAAAAATGTGTGGGTTTTGCACCCAACACCGATCATACTATTATTGGTGTAGCTAGTGTATAACTTCACTATCCCTGGAAGGAAACTTGTATGTAACTAATGCATCAATGGAAATCCATCAATGGAATCAATGGGGGATAATAGAAACAGCTACAGCTACACACTGCTGTTGTGTAGCTAGTGTATAACTTCACTTGTAACTTTCATGTAACTAGTGTCTATCAATAAAACCAGGCCAATTTTCAATTAATTACACTTTTAGGGAAAAAAAGAGTTAGTGTTATTAATGTATATTACTTGATTTTTTTGGCTTTTGGTGAGGAAAAAAAATATACCCAAAATGTCACTTGAATGAGCATGTTCTGTCTGAATAACAGACAAAAGCAGCACATTGTTCCATATTTTTCCAGTGAAACAACTGTTTGTGAAAAGAAATGGACATTTGAATAAACACAATACAGAATACAAGAGATCTGTGTGCTGCCTCTACAGAACACAGCAAGCCCAAGGACGGAAATCACTGACGTGTGAATAAGGCTTTAAGGTGTGTCTACACAGTGCACATACAGGGAGGGAGGCAAAATTCTTAGGTTTGCAGATTTTACCCTAGGCGTTGTGAAATTCGTTGTAAAAATTCACATCATAAATTGAAATAAATTGACAAGTTTACAATCTGCAATGTGGTTTAATTCACACTGTGTATTTTTTGTGAATTATTTGCTTAAATACCATCCACTTTGCTGCTAGTGTAAAATACTATGAAGTTTCCAATTGTAGTTACATGATAGCCATGATGTGTCCAATGTGGATATTCCCTTAGAATCCATTGTGTCAAAGTTTAGTAGTGACTGTAGCTTATGTCACTGCATTGTCTAATAGGAGTCTAAAATACAGATGTATCTACTGATAACGTAGTTCTACTTTGCCTTATGCTATTTTACAGCTTTGTTCATTTGCAAGCTGCATTTTAATTTCATTTTAAGATAAGGAGACTGCAATTTCTGTAGCCTTCATAGCTAATGTCGCCTGCGGAGCATAAAGAGAAAGTGGTATAGCTAAAAGAACTAGAAGTTCTAACAAAAAAAGGAATTCAATTCTATATTTGTACTTGTGCTGAGACTTTACCAGTTAATAAGGTCCTGTGATTACAGCAGCCTCAGAACTATTAGTAAACACGGTGACAGAATAGACCAATTGGCAGGGTAATGTTTCTTCTATGCTATAGCAAGTGATCACTATTATATGTGGGCATAACCATTAGGACACAGCTTAGGAGTAACTTCAACTTAAATGTAATGGCTAATGGAAGTAAAAAATACATATGTGTACACCCTTAACATATCGCTAATTTGGCTAAGGTAAGGACTAAGGTTAAAGGGGTATTCCCAGGTCACATACTCACCTGTCTTCACTGCTGTAAAATCTTCTTTCTTCCTGGTTTCTTACGTCATTTGGTGGGCAGAGTTTCACACATTTCACATTTCATTAGTGCGTAGCTCCGCCCACCGCATAGCGTGATCCTATAGGGCGGCTGAAGGGCCTGTGATGTCATCAAAAGTCCTCAAACAACACTGTATGCAAAAAAATTCTTACAAAATCAGACAATGTGATTTTCTGGATTTGTTTTCTCATTTTGTCTCTCATAGTTGAGGACTACCTATGATGTAAATTACAGACGCCTCTCATCTTTTTAAGTGGTGGAACTTGCACTATTGGTGACTGACTAAATACTTTTTTGCCCCACTGTATGTATATATATATATATATATATATATATATATATATATATATATATGATTTCCAATTCTACAGGATATAATGATTGTAAATAACAAGCAGATAACCTACCAGTGAAAAGCTTTTCGACTTATTGCTATACATCAAGGTCTTCAACGTTTATGAACATTTGAACAAATATGTGACTTTTGCATTTATTGTATTAGAATACATTGGCTGAGAGCAAATGCGTTTCATTGTTGTGTAAGGTATAGCCTGTCTGTACGGTAAATGGGCAACATAGAGAGATCTCATTTTGAATGAGTTTAAAGGAAGGTCAATGTCAATTCATTATATGCAGAGCATTACGGATATTCTGTTCTGTAACTAGGAATTTTATAAAATACATATGCTTCAAGGTTGAGGCACAAAGCCTCTGAGTTATGTTCCAGTATTGTGAAGCTATTTTTGATATTGTGACTACTTGAGAACATTGTGGCCCACATCTGATTGACTGTGAGATTTTCTGACGTACTCAATCTCTTTCTTTTTCCAGACTTGAATGTGGGCGTAGGCAGAATTTGTCTATATATTAGCTGGAATGTAAGATTCTGGTACAAAAAAAGTGGCATAGATTACACCAATGTAGATTTTGGACTGAAGTTTTTGGTAAACAAGATTTAGGCATAAAGCAAGCCAACAAATAGAGTAAAATAGACTAAACAGTGTAAAGATGTGCCAGATTTATTATTCAGCAATAGCCATTGGGATACATTTTATTCACTGTCTAGTCTAAGTCTACACTGTCCAACTATAAGATCTTCAGCATATGGAATCTCACAAAAAGTTTCATGACACAACTGATGGCTCCAGCTGATCTGTAGAGATCACTTCTGCTGTGGGCTAGACAAAATCATAAGTGTACCCACTCCCTGTAAGTGTACCCATACACCACTTTGCTGCACTCCCTGAATCCCACAATTCCCCAAGTATGTTATAGATGTCTCTCTGTGGTAAGTAAGCACTATCATATATTTTGGACCTGCCCTTTTTGCCCTGTGACTTTTGGAGGAGGGTTAGGGTTTTTCCTCTGGCGTCCTGCCTATACTCCTGGCGCTTTGCAGCATCTCTGGTCTTCATTACCTTTCACATTGGCAATTTGCAGGTCTCCAGTAGGGATGTCCATGGAGCTCGGGGTGCCATACGTTCCGAACCGTCTAGAAAAATATATGGTGATCTATTAGACACCGACATACCACACTAGTCTGAAGAAGGTCTGTGACCGAAAAAAGTTTAGTTCTGCTCTACGGAATACACGATTTTGATCAATAAAAGAAAGGGTTGGTACAATTACGTGTGAGGTCTGCGTTTCTACTACTGACCACGGGTTGGGATCCTACGCTCACACACTTGAATCAACAACTGCATCCTTCTGCACAGGGTTAAATTCACACAACGGAAAGTGAAGAGGAAATTCCTCCCACTTTTCTGTGTAGGCTTTTTCGTGTGGCTAGCTGTGACCGGATGCCGTTGCAGTGCATCAGCATTCTGTCGCGGCATCCCACTCCTGATTAATGAGTGAATGGGCTTAATCAGAAGGGAGTATCGAGCTGCAGACGCCGTGGCAGATTCAGCCACGGAATCCACGTGGAGATAGGGTACGCCGCATTTTTTAAAATGTTATTAGAATTATTAAAAAGTAAGGTTTTACGCTGTAAATAATAAGTCTTATGAACTTGATGCATGTGATTTCTCTGGCTGTTCTTGTCTCTGCTCCAGCCTCTGCTTGCATGCTGTGGCGCAGGAGGTATATCCAGTTTGGGCCTTTGCTTAGTGTTTTTCATCGCACTGTGTGAACACTGCTCTGTCTCTGTAATTGAATTTCTACCACACCCATCTCCTGCATCTTGTTTCCCTCTGTTCATCAAATGGTTAATTCTAGCCTTGCCTCTAGGATTAACAGTCTGTCTTCCAATTAAGCCTAGTGTGGGTCTTGGGCTTTCTATATACAGGCAATCAACCCTCACTGACTAGCTGGCTATTGAGACTCTGTCCTTAGACCTTGTCCCTGCTAAGCTCCTCTGTCTGCTACTATTATATTACTGACCTCTGGCTTACCCTTTGACTATTCTCTTGGATTTTAATTCTGTACTGTGTTGCTCGACTGTTACCGGACCCTTGACTAGCTGACCTTCCTTTGTTGTGGTTTGTCTTTGTCTGTGCTCTGTGTTATCACTTATATAGGAAGGGCCCATCAACCAGTTGCCACCTATTGTTTAGGATAGGAGCAGCAAGCAGGAAGGAACAGTGGGAGGAATTCAGCTTAGGGCTCACTGTTTATTGTGCCCCTTCCCCCAGGGTTCACCAGCAGCTACTGGGGAATTGCTCCTATTACAATTCCCTTATTATGTATTTTGTCAATAACTGTAAAAATGTATAAAATGCTTAGTATTGTTCTTCACTGCACCATAGAAACATCTGATTAAAACATTGCAAAACTCTGAGACAATAAACTCTGTGAAAACCAAAATTTACAAGTTTCAAATCTGTTACCCACGGCTGTACAATCTGCAGTACTCATGACTCTGCAGGGATTCTGTGTCTTGTCATACAGGCTTAACAATGTGCCCATCATGAGCTAAATGTGTAAAGTTGTTCAAAAACTAGTCAAACAGAGATTAGAATTGCTGCTCTAGATGTGAGAGAAGACAAACTATAGGGTGATACCTGTCTCTAAGAATGTCATAGCAGAGGTAGAAGACGTAACAGCTTCAGATGTTACATCTCTCTGTGAGATCTCCTAACATCATCCATAACATTACTGCATTTATAAGACAAGACTGGACTGGATCAGGAACGTTTCCAATGTAAAATAAACATGGACTGCAGCAGGATGTAAGAAGAATGAAGAAGGAACAGTCTCCATGCAGATCTTGTTATAAAGACTGAAGGTCTGCTTTCTGTAAATGGTCCAAGGCTGGATTCTGGTAAAGATAACCAGATATAACCCCTCAATATAAACAGACGATTAATAATATAACATCTACATTCCCACTGAAATGGACGTGGCAGGGACAGAATAGATCCGCTTAAAAACTTTACCTTAAAGGGCTTGTCCAGTTTCAGCAAATAAATGTTATTGTTTCTATAATGAAAAGTTGTACAATCTTCCAATATACTCATACCTCCCAACCGTCCCGATTTCCGCGGGACAGTCACGATTTGGGTGACATGTCCCGCGGTCCCGGTTGGAGGGAGGTATGTCCCGATTTCAACTCAGATCTGCGTCCAGAGGACGCAGATCTGAGTTGAACACATATGCGGCTGAAGCAAAGAGCTGACACAGGTCAGCTCCTCGCTTCGCCGCTGCCCGCCTCTCTCCCTGACACATGCGGCTGAAGCTGCTCGCGTGCTCGCTTCGCCGCTGCGTCTCTCTCTCTCGCTGACACATGCGGATGAAGCGAGGAGCTGACCTGTGTCAGCTCCTCGCTTCGCCGCTGCCGCCGGCTCCTGGCTTGTAGACGCGATGTACAAGCCAGGAGCCGGCGGCAGCAGCGAAGCGAGGAGCTGACACAGGTCAGCTCCTCGCTTCAGCCGCATGTGTCAGCAAGAGAGAGACGCAGCGGCGAAGCGAGCACGCGAGCAGCTTCAGCCGCATGTGTCAGGGAGAGAGGCGGGCAGCGGCAAAGCGAGGAGCTGACCTGTGTCAGCTTCTTGCTTCAGCCGCATGTGTCAGCGAGAGAGGCGGGCAGAGAGCGGCAAGGGAGCGGAGGAGAAGGTAAGTTTAATGTGGAGGTGAAACGTGAATCTGGGGGCAGATGAAGGAGAGGACGGCATGACACTGGGGGCAGAGATGGAGAGGACATGAATCTGGGGGCAGAGATGGAGGGACATGAATCTGGGGGCAGAGATGGAGGGACAGGAATCTGGGGGCAGAGATGTGGGACATGAATCTGGGGGCAGAGATGTGGGACATGAATCTGGGAGCAGAGATGGAGGGGACATGAATCTGGGGGCAGATATGGAGGGACATGAATCTGGGGGCAGAGATGGAGTGGACATGAAACTGGGGGCAGAGATGTGGGGACATGAATCTGGGGGCAGAGATGGGGGACATGAATCTGGGGGCAGAGATGGAGAGGACATGAATCTGAGGGCAGAGATTGGGGACATGAATCTGGGGGCACATTTTGTCCCTCTTTCGGTTCTTCAAAAGTTGGGAGGTATGTATACTTTCTGTATTAATTGCTCATGGTTCTCTAGATCTCTGCGGGCTGTTATTCTGCTTACACCCAGTGGATAAAAATCAATCCATGGTCATGTGATATACAGTCTATGGTCATGTGATATACAGTCCATGGTCATGAGATATACAGTCCATGCTCATGTGATATACAGTCCATGGTCATGTGATATACAGTCCATGGTCATGTGATTTACAGTCCATGATCATGTGATATACAGTCCATGGTCGTGATGTACAGTCCATGGTCATGTGATATACAGTCCATGGTCATGTGATTTACAGTCCATGGTCATGTGATTTACAGTCCATGATCATGTGATATACAGTCCATGATCATGTGATATACAGTCCATGATCATGTGATATACAGTCCATGGTCATGTGATTTACAGTCCATGGTCATGTGATGGACAGACAAGTGCACAGCTCAATAAAGTCACAGTTATTAGAACAGTAATTGGAGCTGTCTGTTAATGAGCCATGCACTTGTGTGTTCATCATATGATGGTGAACTGTATATCACATGACCATGGACAGTATAGCACATGACCATGGCCTGATTGTTATGAACTGGGAGTAAACAAAGAATGACAGCAAGCATCTAGAAAGATCTAGAAAACCATGAGAAATTGATGTCCCACTTGGTTGCTCATGTGTGTTGCCACTCCAGTTGACCTCTATTGGAGTGATGGAGACCAGACTCCTCTCTCTTCATTACTCCCTTAGACTTTGAGTAGAGTTGCTATGCACATCTGCAGCTGTTGCACTATTTCAATAGGTGACATGGGTGCCATACGTTTAATTGGTGGGAGCCCCAGTCATCAGACACTTATTACCTATCCGTATATAGGTCATGGTGGAACAACCCCTTTTGTGATACATCAATTATGCTTTGGGTAGTGTGACTTTAATGTGCTTTACCTGATGACATGTTTGTTCATTAGGGGTGAACTAAGATTACTGTAGGCCCCGGGCTTTATGACAATCGTGGATAAAGCTTTCAGGATGCTGCCAGGGATCGTATGGGTTTAGCTGGAGGCAATTCTATTTTTAATGGCCAAAGGATACAGGAGGGAGAATATACTGTGAATGAGTAGTAGGCCTCCCGCATTATGCCAATAAGAACAGTATAGGCAACCATGGGCTCTCGGCAGACACCCAGAAAGGCCATATTGTAATCCGCTACTAACGGTCAACCTTATACATGTTATTTTCCTTCAGATGTTTTTAGCTTTTTTACTCATGAGTAATGGTGGCTGGTGCTGCGGTACATCCAGTGACAACATCCACCTGTCTACAATTTATTAGTGATGGGAAGGAAATTACTCGCCCGCTTATAAAACTTTAATTGGAAAGAACATTTTTTTGACATTAGCCTCTGATCCAGATTTACGTTCCCAGCAGTTTTGGAGAATTTTGTATAAACGTGGGTATGTTTGTGGAGGAAACTCATTTGATTAATGGATAAGAGTAAGCTTACACAATGGAATTTTTGATGATATTTCTGCTTGATCAAAAGTCAAATATTTTGCATTTTTTTGCTGAAAGAACAGTTTTCTGACGATCAGATATTGAAAACGTCAAGCTATATTAGTAACGTTTCTTTATACACAACATTTTTAAAATGTTTCTCAACAGTGATAATTCACCACATGTAACGCCTATATATATATATACATACAGTATATATCCTCTATATATATGGTAAGGTGCTCCGCCTTAGGCGCCGTATCCAGTGCTTCTGGAGGAGGGCTGGAACCTCCGCAATAGTCTGCGGGGCGTTCTGGTCTCTTCCTTGGACCATAATGCCACTTCAGGGGTCAGGGGGGTCAGCGGTGGGCTTTAGGCTATTTAGGCCTTATTCTGGCTCCGACCTGCTGCTAGTTATTCAGTTTCCTCTGGGAACCAGGTCTCCTGCGCCTCCACTCCTGCCTATCTGCCTTTTCCCTTGCCTTCCTGTGTTGTTCCTGTTTATGGCCTCTGTGTATGACCCTGCTTGCCTCCTAGACCACCTCCAGTGTATGACCCCGGCTTGCCTTAAGACCTCCTCTCCTTGACCTGTGATTTGGATACCTCATGACCTCCAGTGTATTACCTAGGTTTTCTGATTACTTTTCTGCTGCACCCTCTGTTACTTTGTGACCTCCTGTGTACAGACCCAGCCTACTTGACTATGTCCTGACTACCCCTGGATTTTGTGTGACCTCCAGTGTATCGATCCGGCCTGTACGACTTTCCTGCGGTGCTTCCGCCATGACCTGTCAATTATTCATACTGCACTCAACCCTGCTGACAAGCTTCTCCTGCTTCTTCACCCACTTAGGTGAGGGGTTTTTGGGTTTTCTGGTTCCACTGCAACTTGAAGTGCCCTGAGTGTGTGACTCTTTGGGCTGTGACTCTCTGGGCTGCTGCGGTTCTCGGTCCAAGAATTTACCAGTCCAGCTCCACCATCAGGAGCTCTGGTGAAGACCTCTGGGGTCTGGTTCCTCACTGGTTTGGAGAGCATTGGACAATCAGTGCTGTTTTGCCTCGATGTGCGGGGGATTCTGGTTGCCCAGGACTAACTGTCCATTATTATTGCACTAGGTTCCTAACATTATATATATTAATATATCTCTTTCATCAGAAGGTTTTTTTTTCGGATTTAGAGAGGACCTTTCACCACCTCCACCAACTCCAGCATTTAGCATCTGTTAATAGGCATCGTTCTACTGATTCCAGCTGATTCCAGTTGGAATGTTTTTCTCTAGCCCCCACCATTCCTGAACAACCAATGCTGTTAATTTTGGTGCCTGATATGCTACTTAGACTCTGTACTGTCAAGAGGGCCATGTTAGGCAGGAGCAGGCAATGAGGCATGGTGCAGAGTTCCTATCAGAGAAGGACAATATCAGAATACTCTGATTCACACCCCTTGCCTGCTTCACCTCACAGTAGAGAGCCTAAACAGCATATTACTCAAAAACAAAAGGAAACAAAAAACAAGCGACCCATAGTGTAGCAAAGTGGATATCACAGGATGGGGTCCCTCAGATTTTCCTTCCGGGGCATAGCGCCACCTGCGGGTCAATCCAACTCTTGCCCTCAGTGTCGGACAGTGAGGTGTGTGAAGTCTAAGTCCAACTTTCTCCCTACTGAGCATGCCCAGACCTTCTGGAGGCGCTCAGAGGCTAAGTCCCATTCTTCCCCTACTGAGCATGCTCAGACCTTTTGGTGGCGCTCAGAGGCTGAGTCCCATTCTTCCCCTACTGAGCACGCTCAGACCTTTTGGAACCGCTCGGAGGCTAAGTCCCATTTTGCCCATACTGAGCATGTGCGGTGAAGTTATGGCCACCGTCCTGTGGGCGGGGACTTGCCTTTTTATAGTGTGAGTTGACGCCCGCCGGGTGTTCACACTTTGACTAACATTCCTGTAAGGCAGGAGTTCAGGGCTAGGTTCCAGTGTAGGCAGATTGCCGGATAGGGCGTCTAGGATAGGATTCCTTGACCTACCAGGGCACTGCCGTTAGGGACGCTAAAAGCCTATTGAACCGTCTAGTTACATGTTAGCTCCTAGCTGTGGTGGAGCCCTTTGTGTTACTGGCCAGAGGTGACGTGTAACGCCTGGCAACCTTTACCGTGTAGCAGGGTGAAGCAGTTGCTAGTACTTATCCCTCTACTGTATTTAGCAGAGGTCTGTTGCAAGGCCTCAGTCAGCTTCACCCAGCGCTATACACACAGGTGTATCTTCCCAGTCAACTGGGGGAAACTGCATTGCAGCCTGTTCACATTTAGTGCTGCACAAGTACATTTGCCCAGTGAAGTCAACTGGCGAAAGCTTCATTGCAGCCTGTTCACATTAGAGCTGCGCAAACACTTTTACCCAGTGAAGTAACTGGGGAACTTATATTGCTCTCTGTTCACACTAGTGCTGCATAAACATACGGCTGCTTTGCTCAGGTAGACGGCCGCCCTCTTGGGGCCTGTGGACCTCGATTGCAGTCACTAAGACAGTCAAGAGGTTCTGTCAATTATAATTATATATATATATATATATATATATATATATATATACATACTCATATATATACAGAACCCTAACACACAGTCAAAGGAAGAGGTAAAGCTGATTCTCCCCTTAGGGGGTTGTGAGTGCAGTCACAACTCCTGAATAGACATGGGGGCCAATCACACAGGGGGCCCCTTCTCAATGTGGGGTGTAGCTGCTTCCTTCCTGACACCTCTTGGATGTGGAAGGAAAATACTCAAAGGACCAATACATGGAGAAAGCTGTCGATGTACTCAAAGGATCTGCGTACCCACCAGGATAGTATATTGAATGTGGATTTTATTGGTAGAATAAACAGCACTACGTGTTTTGGGCTAGAAGAACGCCCTTCATCTGGTGCAAAGATTCTCCAACAATGGGCTGGAAATCAGTGGAGAGAAAAGTCCTTCATGGACAATTTTTCTCTCCATTGGTTTCAATTATGAAATGGCGGACCCCATTGTAGTCACTGGACCTGAACTTTGGAGAGCACAATGCTAGTGTGTAATGCAGTGATAGAGTGGATGAATAAATGCATGGATAGCTGGATCAAGATGGTTCACCTAACATGGGAGAAACTCATATGCACATGCAGACTATGTAACAAGGTGGGACGGATGTTTTATATATATATATATATTGTAGGGGGTTCAGCTCACACGGTTGGAAACAGCAATGACACCATGCAGACAAGTAGTCGGATAAACAAGTCCAGAGTGTTTTATTTGGGTTTTCGGCATAAAACACTGTGCCAGCAAAGAAACAAAACAACAAAACCTAAGCCTTGAGCAGGTTGAATCATCACAATAGCAGGTCAAAGTCCACACTATACCTGTTGGTCTCAGGAGTGGTTTTTGTCACACACTCTGTGTGTGTATCAGGGACCATAACTGAGCTTCCTTCCCCAGTAAATAGTCCTAAGGAAGCCTCACCTGTGACTGCCCCAGGCTCAGGGCAAAACTGGTAGTGTGGACTGGAAGGCTCCCACTACCAACCTGCCCTCCAGTCCAGAAAAGCCAGCCCATAATAAGGAACAAGAGTTCCAGCAGACTATGCTCTGCTAGAACATGATTGCTCTGGCTTTCCTTTATCTCGCCTGGCTGAGGAAACCAGGAGAGATATACACTCCGTCCACCACCTTACCGTACACTTTACCACATACCCCCCCCCACCTCTTCTCCAGACCAGAGGTCTGGGCATTTTTACTGAACAGACAGCAGACCCTGGACAATGCATCCGCATTTCCTTGTAATTTCCCTGGTCTATGTTCCAGTTTGAAACAGAAGTTTTGTAAGGAGAGAAACCATCTGGTCACCCTCGCATTTATCTCCTTATTTTGCTTCATCCAGGCCAGTGGAGCGTGATCTGTCACCAACACAAACCTTCTACCCAGCAGATAATATTTTAGGGACTCCAGGGCCCACTTGATGGCCAGACACTCTCTCTCCACTATGGCATAATTTTTCTCTGCTGGGGTCAGTTTCCTACTCAGGTACATCACTGTGTGTTCCCATTTACCACCTGTGACAGGACGGCTCCCAACCCTGTATCAGATGCATCAGTCTGAACCAGAAACTGTTTTCTGAAATCTGGGGAGATTAGCACTGGCTGTGCTAATCTCCCACAGACTTTAGACTCTGAAAAGCCTTCTCAGCCTCTGGGGTCCATTTTACCATGACTGACTTACCGCCCTTTGTTAAGTCCGTCAATGGTGATGCAATGGAGGCAAAATTGGGCACAAACCGGCGGTAGTATCCGGTAATGCCCAGGAAGGCCTTGACCTGTTTTTTCGTTAGCGGTCTGGGCCAATTCTGTATCGCCTCAATTTTATTTATCTGGGGCTTAACCAATCCCTTACCAATAATGTAGCCCAGGTATTTTGCTTCCTCCAGACCCACTGCACACTTCTCAGGGTTTATGGTCAGACCTGCATCGCTGATGGAATCTAGAACGGCCTGTACCTTACAGAGGTGACTTTTCCAATCAGGCAAAAAAATGACCACATCGTCCAGGTAGGCATAATCACGATGTGGTCTCAAGATCAGATCCATCAGCCTCTGAAATGTAGCAGGGGCCCCAAATGGCATCACTACATATTGGAACAGGCCTTCCGGAGTGGAGAATGCAGTCTTTTCTTTTGCCTCATCAGATAACGGTATCTGCCAGTAACCCTTTGTAAGGTCAAGTGTTGTGATGTACCTGGCACTCCCCAGCCTCTCAATCAGTTCATCCACTCGGGGCATGGGGTACGCATCAAATTTGGATACCTCATTTAATATCCTGAAATCATTACAGAACCTCCATGTCCCATTGGGCTTTGGGATTAGTACAATGGGGCTTGACCATTCACTGTTTGACTCCTCAATGACTCAGAGTCATGCGCTTGACCTCAGAGGATACCGCCACTCTGCGGGCTTCTGGTATCCTGTACGGCTTCAGGCTCACTTTAGTATTGGGCTCAGTTTTAATATGATGTTTTATCAGGTGAGTTTGGCCGGGTAGGTCAGAAAACTTGCCTCTGTTGCGCTGTAGGAACTCCTTTACCTCCTGTTTCTGGTGTCCTGACAGAGCCTCTCCTTTTCTTACTGGGGGAATGGGCTGTAACCCTTCTTTAACCACAGTCGGGGCGGCTACCAAAACCTCTCTATCCTTCCACGGCTTGATGAGGTTTATGTGGTAAATCTGGAAGGGTTTCCTCCTGCCTGGCTGATGCACCTTGTAATTCACCTCACTCACCTTTTCTACAATCTCATAGGGACCCTGCCACTTTGCCAGAAACTTACTCTCAATGGTGGGAACTAGAACTAGGACCCGGTCCCCTGGATTAAAGGTCCTCACCCGGGCAGACCTATTGTAAATTCTGCTCTGGGCCTCCTGAGCTTGTTGCATATGCTCTCTGACAATGGGCATCACTGTCTCTATTCGTTCCTGCATCTGGGCCACATGTTAAACAACACTTTTATATGGGGTGGGCTCAGTCTCCCAGGTCTCTTTGGCAATATCTAGCAAACCCCTTGGATGCTGGCCATAAACTAACTCAAAGGGGGAGAACCCTGTAGATGCTTGGGGTACCTCCCTGATGGAGAACATAAGATAAGGTAACAGACAGTCCCAGTCCCGGCCATCCCTTTCCACTACCTTTTTCAACATGTGTTTGAGGGTTTTATTGAACCTCTCCACTAATCCATCAGTTTGGGGGTGGTACACTGAGGTACGGATATGCGCGATTTTAAACAATTTGCATAGTTCTTTCATAACTTTTGACATAAAGGGGGTACCCTGGTCAGTAAGTATTTCTTTGGGAATACCTGTGCGAGAGAACATGTGAAACAACTCCCGAGCTATATTTTTGGAGGCCATGTTTCTTAAGGGAACTGCCTCCGGGTACCTGGTGGCATAGTCTAACACAACCAGAATGTATTGATGTCCCCTAGTGGATTTGACTAGAGGCCCCACCAGGTCCATTGCAATTCTTTCAAATGGTACCTCAATGATGGGAAGTGGCACCAAAGGGCTACGGTAGTGGGGTGTTGGGGCACTTAAATGGCACGTGGGGCAAGACTCACAGTACCTCCTCACTTCTTCATATACCCCAGGCCAAAAAAACGTTGGAGGACTCTCTCTTGTGTTTTACTAGCCCCCAAATGACCACCCAACACATGATTATGAGCCATATCTAGCACCATGCGACGGTACAGTTTTGGCACCAAAAGCTGTTCCACAATTTCATTGTTACACTTGGTGACTCGATAAACCAGGTCCCTATTCATAGCAAAGTGAGGAAATTTGTGATCAGCTTCGGGATCCTGTGGTACACCATTTATTACCGTAACATTGGCGCGTGCAGTACTCAAAGTGGGGTCTCTCGCTTGCTCAGTCCCAAAGTTACCCCGAGACACTTCTAAATCTAGCACCTGCTGCCCTGGTGGGGAAGTTTTTTCTTCTTCCCCGGCTAACACTTGCAGGGGGAACCATTCATCATTGCACCTCTCAGGTTCATTCACATTTTTCCCCAAATTAGTATTACTATTTCCAGGGGTCCCTGCACATGAACCATTATTGTCAGAGAAAGGAACAGATTCTGCTGGAGTTACTTCACTGGCAGCAGGAGCGTTACCTTTCTTCCATAATTCCCAAAACAACGGGAAATCACGGCCCAAAATCACCTCATACATGAGCCGTTTTACCACACCGACCTCATAGGTCACAGTCCCAGAGGGAGTTACCAGTGTAACTGAGGCCACAGGGTAAGCTATAATATCCCCATGGATGCATAACACTTTCACATGTTTGCCTGGTATATAGTCCCCAGTCACAAGGCTGGCTTTAACCAAAGTCACTGAGCTACCAGAGACCAGCAGGGCTGTTGCCGAGCGGTCATTAACCCTTAACATGCATGCATGTGGCTCAGTCCCTGGCATGGCTGCACACACCGGTTCAGCAAATAGCGACTGCCGCCTATTAGCGTCACACGCCATGAGCTCTGAAGTAAGAGGGAAATGGGCGGCCACATGTCCCCACTCATGACACCTCCAGCACTGGAGGGACCCAGGCCTTTTCAACAGGGAGTCCCTTCTAGGACCTGTGGGCCGCTTAGGTTCAAGTTCAGTCTTTTGCCCTCGCCCGAGGTCCAGAGCCCTGTTCCCTCTCGCAGTTTTCCACACTCCTCCCATTGTACCCCTTTTACCCACAGACGTCACGGGGCTGGCAGTCCTGAGAGGGATTGGGGCCGTGGGAACATCATGGAGTAAGTCCTCAGTCGCTATATACCTTTCCACCAGGTTGACCAGTTGATCAGCAGTCTTGGGGTCCCCGTGTCTGACCCAGCATTGTAGCTCTGCCGGCAGCACCCTGAAGAAGCGATCGACGACCACCTTTTCCATGATTTGGGCGGGTGTGCAGGTCTCTGGTTCCAGCCATTTGCGTACCAGATGGATTAGGTCGTACATTTGAGACCTGGTGGGTTTGTCAATGGTGTAGGTCCAACTGTGAACTCTCCTAGCGCAAACTGCTGGTGTGACACCCAGGCGAGCAAGGATCTCCAACTTTAGTTTAGTATAGTCCCGGACATCCTGCTCCCTGAGGTCATAATAGGCCTTTTGGGGTTCACCAGAGAGGAAGGGTGCAATCACATTTGCCCACTCTGCACTCGGCAGACCCTCTCTCTCTGCCACTCTCTCAAACACCGTGAGGTAGGCCTCGGCGTCATCATCGGATGTCATTTTCTGCAACACCTGCTGTACAGCCCTCTTTACCTTGGCAGTCTCAGCCGGGCTTACCTCCATTCGTCGGGCTTGAGTCGTGCCAGACTCTTGGAGCGCAGCCATCTGTTCCATTAACAGGCGGTTTGTTTCCTGTTGCTGCGCCAGGGCCTGTTGTTGCTGCGCCAGGGCCTGTTGTTGTTGCGCCTGGACCTGTTGTTGCTGCATCTGGACTTGTACCAGCTGCTTTAATACCTCTTCCATGGTATTGGACTGTCCTTGCCAAGTTGCAGCAGCTTTCACCCAGGACATCTACCTCTGGCCCCTTTAATGTCTGCTACACACAACTGTCCAGACTTTTGTTATGCCGTTGTGCCGCATCCTCCACCAATTGTAGGGGGTTCAGCTCACACGGTTGGAAACGGCAATGACACCATGCAGACAAGTAGTTGGATAAACAAGTCCAGAGTGTTTTATTTGGGTTTTCGGCATAAAACACTGTGCCAGCAAAGAAACAAAACCTAAGCCTTGTCCGGCTCTACCTAAACAGCAGGTTACCTCTCTGACCTAGAGCAGGTTGAATCACCACAATAGCAGGTCAAAGTCCACACTATACCTGTTGGTCTCAGGAGTGGTTTTTGTCACACACTCGGTGTGTGTATCAGGGACCATAACTGAGCTTCCTTCCCCAGTAAATAGTCCTAAGGAAGCCTCACCTGTGACTGCCCCGGGCTCAGGGCAAAACCCGTGGTGGAGTAAGGGTGTGGACTGGAAGGCTCCCACTACCAACCTGCCCTCCAGTCCAGAAAAGCCAGCCCATAATAAGGAACAAGAGCTCCAGCAGACTATGCTCTGCTAGAACATGATTGCTCTGGCTTTCTCGCCTGGCTGAGGAAACCAGGAGAGATATACACTCCATCCACCACCTTACCGTTACCGTACACTTTACCACAATATATATATAATATATATATATATATATATACATATACATATTCTGCTTGCTTGTCTGGTGTACCTTTTCAGTTTCACCCCCAAGGTACTTATTTTTCCATGCATTTATTCATGTATCTTTATGCATTTATTGACACATATAAGTTACTGGATTCACATTTATATTAGTCATCAAGGAATTGTGGAATTTATGCTGTTCTTTAGGGCTTTTTGGTGCCTCTTGAATCCTTTTATGGATTCTATTATGGATTCTACACCGGTTTATGTGTCACCTCTGTTTGTGGTATTTAATTCTTATATGCTTTTGGGGCTCTTACTAATTTCCATTTGTGTAAATAAAGATATATGATATTTATTTAGTGGCTGTGTGCTTTGTTACTGCATTTCTTTTTCTTTCTATGGGATATAGATTTTTGCAGTAGCTGCACCCCAATGCTAAAGCAAAAGTTACAAATGTTTTATGGTGCCCATTATCAGTTGTTTGGGAGAGAGTGATAACTGATGAAGCTGCAGCCTCTTCATAAACCAGTCCCTGCACCAGAATGGAAATGTACGTCAGTTAGAAACTGGTATAGATTTCATTGTAACTCATATCAGAAAACTGGTCTGGGTTATAGTGAATAGAGATGAGCGAACAGTGTTCTATCGAACTCATGTTCGATCGGATATTAGGCTGTTCGGCATGTTCGAATCGAATCGAACACCGCGTGGTAAAGTGCGCCATTACTCGATTCCCCTCCCACCTTCCCTGGCGCCTTTTTTGCTCCAATAACAGCGCTGGGTAGGTGGGACAGGAACTACGACACCGGTGACGTTGAAAAAAGTAGGCAAAACCCATTGGCTGCCGAAAACATGTGACCTCTAATTTAAAAGAACAGCGACGCCCAGCTTCGCGTCATTCTGAGCTTGCAATTCACCGAGGACGGAGGTTTCCGTCCAGCTAGCTAGGGCTTAGATTCTGGGTAGGCAGGGACAGGCTAGGATAGGAAGGAGAAGACAACCAACAGCTCTTGTAAGAGCTAAATTCCAGGGAGAAGCTTGTCAGTGTAACGTGGCACTGACGGGCTCAATCGCCGCAACCCAGCTTTCCCAGGATCCTGAATGGAATACACTGTCAGTGTATTCCCGTATACCCGATATATACCCCGATACCCGTTCCAACGGTGTGCCCCCCCACCTTCACCCCAGAAATACCCTGCAAGTCCCCTAGCAATAGAATTGGGGCTATATACACCCACAATTTTTACTACTGGTATACAGTGCCATTGTCTGACTGGGAATTCAAAGAATATATTGGGAATACAAATACCCTCATTTCTTGCTACTGCCATATAGTGCCAGTTTCTGACTGGTAATTCAAAGAATATATTGGGGTTACGTGCACCCACAATTTTTACTACTGGTATACAGTGCCATTGTCTGACTGGGAATTCAAAGAATATATTGGGAATACAAATACCCTCATTTCTTGCTACTGCCATATAGTGCCAGTGTCTGACTGGGAATTCAAAGAATATATTGGGGTTACGTGCACCCACAATTTTTACTACTGGTATACAGTGCCATTGTCTGACTGGGAATTCAAAGAGTATATTGGG
The DNA here is from genome assembly GCF_031893055.1 of Leptodactylus fuscus. Classification (NCBI taxonomy): domain Eukaryota; kingdom Metazoa; phylum Chordata; class Amphibia; order Anura; family Leptodactylidae; genus Leptodactylus; species Leptodactylus fuscus. The sequence goes on from NC_134265.1 coordinate 49,017,601, forward strand.
AATACAAATACCCTCATTTCTTGCTACTGCCATATAGTGCCAGTTTCTGACTGGGAATTCAAAGAATATATTGGGGTTACGTGCACCCACAATTTTTACTACTGGTATACAGTGCCATTGTCTGACTGGGAATTCAAAGAATATATTGGGGTTATAAATACCCTCATTTCTTGCTACTGCCATATAGTGCCAGTTTCTGACTGGTAATTCAAAGAATATATTGGGGTTACGTGCACCCACAATTTTTACTACTGGTATACAGTGCCATTGTCTGACTGGGAATTCAAAGAGTATATTGGGAATACAAATACCCTCATTTCTTGCTACTGCCATATAGTGCCAGTGTCTGACTGGGAATTCAAAGAATATATTGGGGTTACGTGCACCCACAATTTTTACTACTGGTATACAGTGCCATTGTCTGACTGGGAATTCAAAGAGTATATTGGGAATACAAATACCCTCATTTCTTGCTACTGCCATATAGTGCCAGTTTCTGACTGGGAATTCAAAGAATATATTGGGGTTACGTGCACCCACAATTTTTACTACTGGTATACAGTGCCATTGTCTGACTGGGAATTCAAAGAGTATATTGGGAATACAAATACCCTCATTTCTTGCTACTGCCATATAGTGCCAGTTTCTGACTGGGAATTCAAAGAATATATTGGGGTTACGTGCACCCACAATTTTTACTACTGGTATACAGTGCCATTGTCTGACTGGGAATTCAAAGAATATATTGGGGTTATAAATACCCTCATTTCTTGCTACTGCCATATAGTGCCAGTTTCTGACTGGGAATTCAAAGAATATATTGGGGTTACGTGCACCCACAATTTTTACTACTGGTATACAGTGCCATTGTCTGACTGGGAATTCAAAGAATATATTGGGGTTATAAATACCCTCATTTCTTGCTACTGCCATATAGTGCCAGTTTCTGACTGGTAATTCAAAGAATATATTGGGGTTACGTGCACCCACAATTTTTACTACTGGTATACAGTGCCATTGTCTGACTGGGAATTCAAAGAATATATTGGGAATACAAATACCCTCATTTCTTGCTACTGCCATATAGTGCCAGTTTCTGACTGGTAATTCAAAGAATATATTGGGGTTACGTGCACCCACAATTTTTACTACTGGTATACAGTGCCATTGTCTGACTGGGAATTCAAAGAATATATTGGGAATACAAATACCCTCATTTCTTGCTACTGCCATATAGTGCCAGTGTCTGACTGGGAATTCAAAGAATATATTGGGGTTACGTGCACCCACAATTTTTACTACTGGTATACAGTGCCATTGTCTGACTGGGAATTCAAAGAGTATATTGGGAATACAAATACCCTCATTTCTTGCTACTGCCATATAGTGCCAGTTTCTGACTGGGAATTCAAAGAATATATTGGGGTTACGTGCACCCACAATTTTTACTACTGGTATACAGTGCCATTGTCTGACTGGGAATTCAAAGAATATATTGGGGTTATAAATACCCTCATTTCTTGCTACTGCCATATAGTGCCAGTTTCTGACTGGTAATTCAAAGAATATATTGGGGTTACGTGCACCCACAATTTTTACTACTGGTATACAGTGCCATTGTCTGACTGGGAATTCAAAGAGTATATTGGGAATACAAATACCCTCATTTCTTGCTACTGCCATATAGTGCCAGTGTCTGACTGGGAATTCAAAGAATATATTGGGGTTACGTGCACCCACAATTTTTACTACTGGTATACAGTGCCATTGTCTGACTGGGAATTCAAAGAGTATATTGGGAATACAAATACCCTCATTTCTTGCTACTGCCATATAGTGCCAGTTTCTGACTGGGAATTCAAAGAATATATTGGGGTTACGTGCACCCACAATTTTTACTACTGGTATACAGTGCCATTGTCTGACTGGGAATTCAAAGAGTATATTGGGAATACAAATACCCTCATTTCTTGCTACTGCCATATAGTGCCAGTTTCTGACTGGGAATTCAAAGAATATATTGGGGTTACGTGCACCCACAATTTTTACTACTGGTATACAGTGCCATTGTCTGACTGGGAATTCAAAGAATATATTGGGGTTATAAATACCCTCATTTCTTGCTACTGCCATATAGTGCCAGTTTCTGACTGGGAATTCAAAGAATATATTGGGGTTACGTGCACCCACAATTTTTACTACTGGTATACAGTGCCATTGTCTGACTGGGAATTCAAAGAATATATTGGGGTTATAAATACCCTCATTTCTTGCTACTGCCATATAGTGCCAGTTTCTGACTGGTAATTCAAAGAATATATTGGGGTTACGTGCACCCACAATTTTTACTACTGGTATACAGTGCCATTGTCTGACTGGGAATTCAAAGAGTATATTGGGAATACAAATACCCTCATTTCTTGCTACTGCCATATAGTGCCAGTGTCTGACTGGGAATTCAAAGAATATATTGGGGTTACGTGCACCCACAATTTTTACTACTGGTATACAGTGCCATTGTCTGACTGGGAATTCAAAGAGTATATTGGGAATACAAATACCCTCATTTCTTGCTACTGCCATATAGTGCCAGTTTCTGACTGGGAATTCAAAGAATATATTGGGGTTACGTGCACCCACAATTTTTACTACTGGTATACAGTGCCATTGTCTGACTGGGAATTCAAAGAGTATATTGGGAATACAAATACCCTCATTTCTTGCTACTGCCATATAGTGCCAGTGTCTGACTGGGAATTCAAAGAATATATTGGGGTTACGTGCACCCACAATTTTTACTACTGGTATACAGTGCCATTGTCTGACTGGGAATTCAAAGAGTATATTGGGAATACAAATACCCTCATTTCTTGCTACTGCCATATAGTGCCAGTTTCTGACTGGGAATTCAAAGAATATATTGGGGTTACGTGCACCCACAATTTTTACTACTGGTATACAGTGCCATTGTCTGACTGGGAATTCAAAGAATATATTGGGGTTATAAATACCCTCATTTCTTGCTACTGCCATATAGTGCCAGTTTCTGACTGGTAATTCAAAGAATATATTGGGGTTACGTGCACCCACAATTTTTACTACTGGTATACAGTGCCATTGTCTGACTGGGAATTCAAAGAGTATATTGGGAATACAAATACCCTCATTTCTTGCTACTGCCATATAGTGCCAGTTTCTGACTGGGAATTCAAAGAATATATTGGGGTTACGTGCACCCACAATTTTTACTACTGGTATACAGTGCCAATTTCTAACTAGGAATTCAAAATGCGCAAGGCTCCCGGAAAGGGACGTGGACGAGGCCGTGGGCGAGGTCGGGGGAATGGTTCTGGGGAGCAAGGTAGCAGTGAAGCCACAGGGCGTCCCGTGCCTACTCCTGTGGGGCAGCAAGCATTGCGCCACTCCACAGTGCCAGGGTTGCTTGCCACATTAACTAAACTGCAGGGTACAAACCTTAGTAGGCCCGAGAACCAGGAACAGGTCTTGCAATGGCTGTCAGAGAACGCTTACAGCACATTGTCCAGCAGCCAGTCAGACTCTGCCTCCTCTCCTCCTATTACCCAACAGTCTTGTCTTCCTTCCTCCCAAAATTCCGAAGCTTTACAGAACAATAACCCAAACTGTCCCTGCTCCCCAGAGCTGTTCTCCGCTCCTTTCATTGTCCCTCAACCTGCCTCTCCACGTCACGATTCCACGAACCTAACAGAGGAGCATCTGTATCCAGATGCTCAAACACTAGAGTCTCCTCCATCTCCGTTCGATTTGGTGGTGGATGACCAGCAACCCACCCTCATCGACGATGATGTGACGCAGTTGCCGTCAGGGCATCCAGTTGACCGGCGCATTGTGCGGGAGGAGGAGATGAGACAGGAGTTGGAAGAGGAAGTGGTGGATGATGAGGACACTGACCCGACCTGGACAGGGGGGATGTCAAGCGGGGAAAGTAGTGTGGATGTTGAGGCAGGTGCAGCACCAAAAAGGGTAGCTAGAGGCAGAGGCAGAGGTCAGCAGCTTAGGCGAAGCCAGGCCACACCCGGAATCTCCCAAGATGTTCCAGTTCGTACCCAGCCCCGAAAAACTCCCACCTCGAGGGCACGTTTCTCGAAGGTGTGGAGTTTTTTCAAGGAATGCGCCGAGGACAGATATAGTGTTGTCTGCACAATTTGCCTCTCGAAATTGATTAGGGGCTCTGAGAAGAGCAACCTGTCCACCACTTCAATGCGCCGTCATTTGGAATCCAAGCACTGGAATCAGTGGCAGGCAGCAACGGCAGGACAAAGGCCGACTGCCGTTCACGCCACTGCCACTGCCTCTGCCTCTGCCTCTGCCACTGCCACTGCTGACTGTGCTGGCGATGCACTCCAGAGGACGAGCCAGGACACCACTTCATCTGCCTCCGCCACTTTGTTGACTTCTACCTCATCCTCCCCTGGTCCTGTCTTATCTCCTTCTCCTGCACCATCAAAGGCACCATCAGGCGTTTCTTTACAACAACCCACCATCTCTCAGACATTGGAGCGGCGGCAGAAATACACTGCTAACCACCCACACGCGCAAGCCTTGAACGCCAACATCGCTAAACTGCTGGCCCAGGAGATGTTGGCGTTCCGGCTTGTTGAAACTCCCGCCTTCCTGGACCTGATGGCAACTGCGGCACCTCGCTATGCCGTCCCTAGCCGTCACTACTTCTCCCGGTGTGCCGTCCCCGCCTTGCACCAGCACGTGTCACTCAACATCAGGCGGGCCCTTAGTTCCGCGCTTTGCACAAAGGTCCACTTGACCACCGACGCGTGGACAAGTGCATGCGGACAGGGACGCTACATTTCACTGACGGCACACTGGGTGAATGTAGTTGAGGCTGGGACTGCTTCCCAAACTGGCCCGGTGTACCTCGTCTCCCCGCCTAACATTCCTGGCAGGGACACGAGAAGAACACCCCCCTCCTCCTCCTCTTCTACCGCCTCCTCCTCCGCCACCGCCTCCTCCTCCTCCGCCACCGCCTCCTCCTCCGCTGTTAGATTGACCCCAGCTACGAGTTGGAAACGTTGCAGCACTGGCGTTGGTAGACGTCAGCAGGCTGTGCTGAAGCTGATCAGCTTGGGGGACAGACAGCACACTGCCTCCGAGGTGAGGGATGCCCTCCTCGATGAGACGGCAATATGGTTTGAGCCGCTGCACCTGGGCCCAGGCATGGTCGTTTGTGATAACGGCCGGAACCTGGTAGCAGCTCTGGAGCTTGCCGGACTCCAACATGTTCCATGCCTGGCCCACGTCTTCAACCTAGTGGTGCAACGTTTCCTAAAGAGCTACCCCAATGTTCCAGAGCTACTGGTGAAAGTGCGGCGCATGTGCGCCCACTTTCGCAAGTCGACAGTAGCCGCTGCTAGCTTAAAATCTCTCCAGCAACGCCTGCATGTGCCACAACACCGGCTTTTGTGCGACGTCCCCACACGCTGGAACTCAACGTTTCAGATGTTGAATAGAGTGGTTGAGCAGCAGAGACCTTTGATGGAATACCAGCTACAAAACCCTAGGGTGCCACAAAGTCAGCTGCCTCAGTTTCACATCCATGAGTGGCCATGGATGAGAGACCTTTGTGACATCCTACGGGTCTTTGAGGAGTCCACAAGGAGGGTGAGCTCTGAGGATGCGATGGTGAGCCTTACAATCCCGCTCTTGTGTGTTCTGAGAGAATCCCTGATTGACATCAGGGATAACTCAGATCACACAGAGGAGTTAGGGATAGCATCCGATCCGTCACAGCTGGAGAGTAGGTCCACACATCTGTCCGCTTCACTGCGTTTAATGGAGGAGGAGGAGGAGGAGGAGGAGGAAGAAGAGTTGTCCGATGATGTGATGGTGATACAGGAGGCTTCCGGGCAACTTCGAATCGTCCCATTGTTGCAGCGCGGATGGGTAGACATGGAGGATGAGGAGGAAATGGAGATTGAACTTTCCGGTGGGGCCAGAGGAGTCATGCCAACTAACACTGTGGCAGACATGGCTGAGTTCATGTTGGGGTGCTTTACAACCGACAAGCGTATTGTCAAAATCATGGAGGACAACCAGTACTGGATCTTTGCTATCCTTGACCCCCGGTATAAAAACAACATCTCGTCTTTTATTCCGGTAGAGGGGAGGGCCAATCGCATCAATGCTTGCCACAGGCAATTGGTGCAGAATATGATGGAGATGTTTCCAGCATGTGACGTTGGCGGCAGGGAGGGCAGTTCCTCCAGTAGGCAACCAAGTTCTCACCGGTCCACACAAACGAGGGGCACACTGTCTAAGGTCTGGGACACCTTGATGGCACCCCCTCGCCAAAGTGCCGCCACGGAGGGTCCTAGTGTCACCAGGCGTGAGAAGTATAGGCGCATGTTGCGGGAATACCTTTCCGACCACAGCCCTGTCCTCTCCGACCCTCTGCGCCCTACACGTATTGGGTGTCGAAGTTGGACCTGTGGACTTGAACTTGCCCTATATGCCTTGGAGGTGCTGTCCTGTCCTGCCGCCAGCGTCCTATCTGAGAGGGTGTTCAGTGCAGCCGGTGGCATCATCACTGACAAGCGCACCCGTCTTGTCAGCTGAGAGTGCCGACCGGCTCACTTTGATTAAAAATGAACCACCACTGGGTAGAGCCGTCATTTTTGTGCCCACCTGTGTAAAGCACCCCAACATGAAACTCCATGTCTGTACTCAACCTCTCCAATTCCTCCGCATCCTCATACTCATCCACCATAAGCGTTGCACAATTCTGCTAATACTAGGCTCGCCTCCACCCTGATTTCCCCCAACTCTGCTGGTTAGAGGCTCCCTCCACCATGAATTTGCCCAAACTGGGCTGTTTAGAGGCTCCCTCCACCATGAATTGGTCCAAACTGGGGTGGTTAGAGGCTCCCTCCACCATGAATTGGTCCAAAACTGGGGTGGTTAGAGGCTCCCTCCACCATTAATTGGTCCAAACTGGGCTGGTTAGAGGCTCCCTCCACAATTAATTGGTCCAAACTGGGCTAATTAGAGGCTCCCTCCACCATGAATTGGTCCAAACTGGGTTTTTTAGAGGCTCCCTCCACCATTAATTGGTCCAAACTGGGCTGGTTAGAGGCTCCCTCCACAATTAATTGGTCCAAACTGGGCTAATTAGAGGCTCCCTCCACCATGAATTGGTCCAAACTGGTTTTTTTGTAGAGGCTCCCTCACCATTAATTGGTCCAAACTGGGCTGGTTAGAGGCTCCCTCCACAATTAATTGGTCCAAACTGGGCTATTAGAGGCTCCCTCCACCATGAATTGGTCCAAACTGGGTTTTTTTAGAGGCTCCCTCCAACCATGAATTTGCCCAAACTGGGCTGTTTAGAGGCTCCCTCCACCATGAATTGGTCCAAACTGGCTGGTTAGAGGCTCCCTCCACCATGAATTTCCCAAAACTTGGCTGTTTAGAGGCTCCCTCCACCATGAATTTGCCCAAACTGGGCTGTTTAGAGGCTCCCTCCACCATTAATTGGTCCAAACTGGGCTGGTTAGAGGGCTCCCTCCACCATGAATTTGCCCAAACTGGGGTGGTTAGAGGCTCCCTCCACCATTTAATTGGTCCAAACTGGGCTGGTTAGAGGCTCCCTCCACCATGAATTTCCCAAAACTTGGCTGTTTAGAGGCTCCCTCCACCATTAATTGGTCCAAACTGGGCTGGTTAGAGGCTCCCCTCCACCATGAATTTGCCCAAACTGGGCTGTTTAGAGGCTCCCTCCACCATTAATTGGTCCAAACTGGGCTGGTTAGAGGCTCCCTCCACCATGAATTTTGCCCAAACTGGGCTGTTTAGAGGCTCCCTCCACCATGAATTGGTCCAAACTGGGGTGGTTAGAGGCTCCCTCCACCATGAATTGGTCCAAACTGGGGTGGTTAGAGGCTCCCTCCACCATTAATTGGTCCAAACTGGGCTGGTTAGAGGCTCCCTCCACAATTAATTGGTCCAAACTGGGCTAATTAGAGGCTCCCTCCACCATGAATTGGTCCAAACTGGGTTTTTTAGAGGCTCCCTCCACCATTAATTGGTCCAAACTGGGCTGGTTAGAGGCTCCCTCCACAATTAATTGGTCCAAACTGGGCTAATTAGAGGCTCCCTCCACCATGAATTGGTCCAAAACTGGGTTTTTTAGAGGCTCCCTCCACCATGAATTTGCCCAAACTGGGCTGTTTAGAGGCTCCCTCCACCATGAATTGGTCCAAACTGGGCTGGTTAGAGGCTCCCTCCACCATGAATTTCCCAAAACTTGGCTGTTTAGAGGCTCCTCCACCATTAATTGGTCCAAACTGGGCTGGTTAGAGGCTCCCTCCACCATTAATTGGTCCAAACTGGGCTGGTTAGAGGCTCCCTCCACCATTAATTGGTCCAAACTGGGCTGGTTAGAGGCTCCCTCCACCATGAATTTCCCAAAACTTGGCTGTTTAGAGGCTCCCTCCACCATTAATTGGTCCAAACTGGGCTGGTTAGAGGCTCCCTCCACCATGAATTTGCCCAAACTGGGCTGTTTAGAGGCTCCCTCCACCATGAATTTGCCAAACTGGGCTGTTTAGAGGCTCCCTCCACCATGAATTGGTCCAAACTGGGCTGGTTAGAGGCTCCCTCCACCATGAATTTCCCAAAACTTGGCTGTTTAGAGGCTCCCTCCACCATTAATTGGTCCAAACTGGGCTGGTTAGAGGCTCCCTCCACCATGAATTTGCCCAAACTGGGGTGGTTAGAGGCTCCCTCCACCATTAATTGGTCCAAACTGGCTGGTTAGAGGCTCCCTCCACAATTAATTGGTCCAAACTGGCTAATTAGAGGCTCCCTCCACCATGAATTGGTCCAAACTGGTTTTTTAGAGGCTCCCTCCACCATGAATTTCCCAAAACTTGGCTGTTTAGAGGCTCCCTCCACCATGAATTGGTCCAAACTGGCTGGTTAGAGGCTCCCTCCACCATGAATTTCCCAAAACTTGGCTGTTTAGAGGCTCCCTCCACCATTAATTGGTCCAAACTGGGCTGGTTAGAGGCTCCCTCCACCATGAATTTGCCCCAAACTGGGCTGTTTAGAGGCTCCCTCCACCATGAATTGGTCCAAACTGGGCTGGTTAGAGGGCTCCCTCCACCATGAATTTCCCAAAACTTGGCTGTTTAGAGGCTCCCTCCACCATTAATTGGTCCAAACTGGGCTGGTTAGAGGCTCCCCTCCACCATGAATTGGTCCAAACTGGGGTGGTTAGAGGCTCCCTCCACCATTAATTGGTCCAAACTGGGCTGGTTAGAGGCTCCCTCCACCATTAATTGGTCCAAACTGGCTGGTTAGAGGCTCCCTCCACCATTAATTGGTCCAAACTGGGCTGGTTAGAGGCTCCCTCCACCATGAATTTCCCAAAACTTGGCTGTTTAGAGGCTCCCTCCACCATTAATTGGTCCAAACTGGGCTGGTTAGAGGCTCCCTCCACCATGAATTTGCCCAAACTGGGCTGTTTAGAGGCTCCCTCCACCATGAATTTGCCCAAACTGGGCTGTTTAGAGGCTCCCTCCACCATGAATTGGTCCAAACTGGGCTGGTTAGAGGCTCCCTCCACCATGAATTTCCCAAAACTTGGCTGTTTAGAGGCTCCCTCCACCATTAATTGGTCCAAACTGGGCTGGTTAGAGGCTCCCTCCACCATGAATTTTGCCCAAACTGGGGTGGGTTAGAGGCTCCCTCCACCATTAATTGGTCCAAACTGGGCTGGTTAGAGGCTCCCTCCACAATTAATTGGTCCAAACTGGGCTAATTAGAGGCTCCCTCCACCATGAATTGGTCCAAACTGGGTTTTTTAGAGGCTCCCTCCACCATGAATTTCCCAAAACTTGGCTGTTTAGAGGCTCCCTCCACCATGAATTGGTCCAAACTGGGCTGGTTAGAGGCTCCCTCCACCATGAATTTCCCAAAACTTGGCTGTTTAGAGGCTCCCTCCACCATTAATTGGTCCAAACTGGGCTGGTTAGAGGCTCCCTCCACCATGAATTTGCCCAAACTGGGCTGTTTAGAGGCTCCCTCCACCATGAATTGGTCCAAACTGGGCTGGTTAGAGGCTCCCTCCACCATGAATTTCCCAAAACTTGGCTGTTTAGAGGGCTCCCTCCACCATGAATTGGTCCAAACTGGGCTGGTTAGAGGCTCCCTCCACCATGAATTGGTCCAAACTGGGGTGGTTAGAGGCTCCCTCCACCATTAATGGTCCAAACTGGGCTGGTTAGAGGCTCCCTCCACCATTAATTGGTCCAAACTGGGCTGGTTAGAGGCTCCCTCCACCATGAATTTGCCCAAACTGGGTGGTTAGAGGCTCCCTCCACCATTAATTGGTCCAAACTGGGCTGGTTAGAGGCTCCCTCCACAATTAATTGGTCCAAACTGGGCTAATTAGAGGCTCCTCCACCATGAATTGGTCCAAACTGGTTTTTTAGAGGCTCCCTCCACCATGAATTTGCCCAAACTGGGCTGTTTAGAGGCTCCCTCCACCATGAATTGGTCCAAACTGGGCTGGTTAGAGGCTCCCTCCACCATGAATTTCCCAAAACTTGGCTGTTTAGAGGCTCCCTCCACCATTAATTGGTCCAAACTGGGCTGGTTTAGAGGCTCCCTCCACCATTAATTGGTCCAAACTGGCTGGTTAGAGGCTCCCTCCACCATTAATTGGTCCAAACTGGGCTGGTTAGAGGCTCCCTCCACCATTAATTTGGCCAAACTGGGCTGTTTAGAGGCTCCCTCCACCATTAATTGGTCCAAACTGGGCTGGTTAGAGGCTCCCTCCACCATGAATTTGCCCAAACTGGGCTGTTTAGAGGCTCCCTCCACCATGAATTGGTCCAAACTGGGCTGGTTAGAGGCTCCCTCCACCATGAATTTCCCAAAACTTGGCTGTTTTAGAGGCTCCCTCCACCATTAATTGGTCCAAACTGGGCTGGTTAGAGGCTCCCTCCACCATGAATTGGTCCAAACTGGGGTTTTTAGAGGCTCCCTCCACCATGAATTGGTCCAAACTGGGGTTTTTAGAGTCTCCCTCCACCATGAATTGGTCCAAACTGGGGTTTTTAGAGTCTCCCTCCACCATGAATTGGTCCAAACTGGGGTTTTTAGAGGCTCCCTCCACCATGAATTTGCCCAAACTCTGCTGGTTAGAGGCTCAATCCACCCTGATTTTCAAAACAAATGTTGGTGCCAACCTCAACTTACTACAAGGGCCAAATTTCACTGCTGGTGACAAGCTCTCCTCACTGCAAGTGCCAAATACACATGTTTCAAGGTGTTTTCCTACTGTCAGAGAGGTGGTATTGAGTGTGTAAAGTGTGTAGTTGTTAGCTGTGATGTTGGGTAATAGAGGGTCTTTGGTGTGTTAGATGCCCCCAGACATGCTTCCCTGCTGTCCCAGTGTCATTCCAGAGGTGTTGGCATCATTTCCTGGGGTGTCATAGTGGACTTGGTA